>NC_086444.1:1122029360-1122377693 GCF_028390025.1 Pseudophryne corroboree
TAAGGGCAATGAAGGAGGTGTTACATATTTCTGATACTACAAGTACCACAAATAAGGGTATTATGTAGGGTGGGAATAATCTACTTGTAGTTTTTCCTGAATCAGATAAATTAAAGTGTGTGATGATACGTGGGTTTCCTCCGATAGAAAATTATTGGAGGTATACCCTTTCCCGCCAGAAGTGAGGGCGAGTTGGGAAACACACCTTAGGGTGGATAAGGCGCTCACACGCTTATAAAAACAAGTGGCGTTACCGTCTCCAGATACGGCCGCCCTCAAGGAGCCAGCTGATAGGAAGCTGAAAAATATCCAAAAAAGTATATACACACATACTGGTGTTATACTACGACCAGCAATCGCCTCAGCCTGGATGTGCAGCGCTGGGGGGGCTTGGTCGGATTTCCTGACTGAAAATATTGATACCCTTGACAGGAACAATATTTTATTGACTATAGAGCATTTTAAGGATGCATTTCTATATATGCGAGATGCGCAGAGGGATATTTGCATTCTGGCATCAAGAGTAGATGTGATGTCCATATCTGCCAGACGATGTTTATAGACACGACAGTGGTCAGGTGATGCAGATTCCAGACGGCACATGGAAGTATTGCCGTATAAAGGGGCGGTCCATCGGACCTGGTGGCCATGGCAACAGCTGGAAAATCCACTTTTGTTACCCCAAGTCACATCTCAGCAGAAAAGGACACAGTCTTTTCAGTCTCAGTCCTTTCGTACCCATAAAGGCAGGCGGGCAAAAGGCCAGTCATATCTGCCCAGGGTTAGAGGAAAGGGAAGAAGACTGCAGCAGGCAGCCCATTCCCAGGAACAGAAGTCCTCCACAGCTTCTGCCAAGTCCGCAGCATGACGCTGGGGCCATACAAGCGGACTCAGGTGCGGTGGGGGGTCATCTCAAGAGTTTCAGCACGCAGTGGGCTCACTCGCAAGTGGACTCCTGGATCCTACACGTAGTATCCCAGGTGTACATTGGAAATTCGAGACGTCTTCCCCTCACAAGTTCCTGAAGTCTGCTTTACCAACGTCTCCCTCCGACAGGGAGGCAGTATTGGGAAAAAAATTCACAGGCTGTATTCCCAGCAGGTGATAATCAAAGTACCCCTCCTACAACAAGGGAAGGGGTATTATTCCACACTATATTGTGGTACTGAAGCCAAACGGCTCGGTGAGATCTAAAAGATTTGAACAATTACATACAAGGGTTCAAATCAAGATGGAGTCACTCAGAGCAGTGATAGCGAACCAGGACGATATGGTGTCACTGGATATCAGGGACGCTTACCTACATGTCCAAATTTTGCCCTTCTCACCAAGGGTATCTCAGGTTCGTGGTACAGAACTGTCACTATCAGTTCAGACGCTGCCGTTTGGATTGTCCACGGCACCCCGGGTCTTTACCATGGTAATGGCCGAAATGATGATTCTTCCTAAAAGAAATATGGACGCTTTTCCTGATAAGGGCAAGGTCCAGAGAACAGTTGGCGGTCGGAGTAGCACTATCTCAAGTAGTTCTACGACAGCACGAGTGGATTCTAAATATTCCAAAATCGCAGCTTTTTCCGACGACACGTCTAATGTTCCTAGGAATGATTCTGGACACAGTCCAGAAAAGGATGTTTTCTCCCGGAGAAGAAGGCCAGGGAGTTATCCGAGCTAGTCAGGAACCTCCTAAAACCAGGAAAAGTATCAGTGCATCATTGCACAAGGGTCCTGTGAAAAATGGTGGTTTCTTACAAAGCGATCCCATTCGGTAGACAAGGCTCTAAGCTTAGCAAGACCTCTGCTTCAAGGTCAGCCGGTATTGATCCAGTGGGACAACATCACGGCAGTCGCCCACGTAAACAGACAGGGCGGCACATGAAGCAGGAGGGAAATGGCAGAAACTGCAAGGATTCTTCGCTGGGCGAAAAATCATGTGATAACACTCTCAGCAGTGTTAATTCCGGGAGTGGAAAACTGGGAAGCAGACTTCCTCAGCAGGCATAACCTCCACCCGGGAGAGTGGGGACTTCAGCGGGAAGTCTTCCACATGATTGTAAACCGTTGGGAAAAACCAAAGGTGGACATGATGGCGTCCCGCCTGAACAAAAAACTAGACAGATATTGCGCCAGGTCAAGGGACCCTCAGGCAATAGCGGTGGACGCTCTGGTAACACTGTGGGTGTACCAGTCAGGGTATGTGTTCCCTCCTATGCATCTCATACCAAAAGTACTGAGAATCATAAGAAGGAGATGAGTAAGAACGATACTCGTGGTTCCGGATGGGTCAAGAAGGACTTGGTACCCGGAACTTCAAGAGATGCTCACGGAAGAACCGTGGCCTCTACCTTTAAGAGAGGACCTGCTCCAGCAGGGGCCTTGTCTGTTCCAAGACTTACCGCGGCTGCGTTTGACGGCATGGCAGTTGAACGCCGGATTCTGAAAGGGCATTCCAGATGAAGTCATCCCTACCCTGGTCGAAGCCAGGAAGGATGTAACCGCAAAACATTTTCACCGCATTTGGCGAAAATATGTTGCGTGGTGTGAGGCCAAGAAGGTCCCTACAGAGGAATTCCAACTGGGTCGTTTCCTACATTTCCTGAAAACAGGACTGTCTATGGGCCTAAAATTAGGGTCCATTAAGGTTCAAATTTCGACCCTGTCGAATTTCTTCCAGAAAGAACTGGCTTCAGTGCCTGAAGTTCAGACGTTTGTAAAAGGGGTACTGCATATACAGCCTCCTTTTGTGCCCCCAGTGGCACCTTGGGATCTCAATGTTGTTTTGAGTTTCCTAAAGTCACATTGGTTTGATCCACTCACCACTGTGGAATTAAAATATTTCACATGGAAGGTGAAGATTCTATTAGCCCTGGCTTCAGCCAGGCGTGTGTCAGAATGGGCGGCTTTATCATATAAAAGCCCTTACTTAATTTTTCATTCTGACAGGGCAGAATTGAGGACTCGTCCTCAATTTCTCCTTAAGGTGTTTTCTGTTTTTCACATGAACCAACCTATTGTGGTACCTGCGGCTACTAGGGACTTGGAGGACTCCAAGTTACTTGACGTTGTCAGGGCCCTGAAAATATATGTTTCCAGGACGACTGGAGTCAGAAAATCTGACTCGCTGTTTAGCCTGTATGCACCCAACAAGATGGGTGTTCCTGCTTCTAAGCAGACGATTGCTCGCTGGATTTGTAGTACAATTCAGCTTGCACATTCTGTGGCAGGCTTGCCACAGCCAAAATCAGTAAAAGCCCATTCCACAAGGAAGTGGGCTCATCTTGGGCGGCTGCCCGAGGGGTCTCGGCTTTACAACTTTGCCGAGCTGCTACTTGGTCAGGGGCACGCCCTGACTGAGGAGGACCTGGATTTCTCTCATTCGGTGCTGCAGAGTCATCCGCACTCTCCCGCCCGTTTGGGAGCTTTGGTATAATCCCCATGGTCCTGACGGAGTCCCCAGCATCCACTTAGGACGTTAGAGAAAATAAGAATTTACTTACCGATAATTCTATTTCTCGTAGTCCGTAGTGGATGCTGGGCGCCCATCCCAAGTGCGGATTGTCTGCAATACTTGTACATAGTTATTGTTACAAAAATCGGGTTATTCTTGTTGTGAGCCATCTTTTCAGAGGCTCCTTCGTTGTTATCATACTGTTAACTGGGTTCAGATCACAGGTTGTACGGTGTGATTGGTGTGGCTGGTATGAGTCTTACCCGGGATTCAATATCCTTCCTTATTATGCACGCTCGTCCGGGCACAGTATCCTAACTGAGGCTTGGAGGAGGGTCATAGGGGGAGGAGCCAGTGCACACCACCTGATCCTAAAGCTTTTATTATTGTGCCCTGTCTCCTGCGGAGCCGCTAAACCCCATGGTCCTGACGGAGTCCCCAGCATCCACTACGGACTACGAGAAATAGAATTATCGGTAAGTAAATTCTTATTTTTGCAAAGAGTTCACATCCTTTATATCAGAGGCGGCCAAAACGTCGATCATGATCTACCGGTAGATCGTGGAGCTCTCGCCTGTAGATCGCGATCCAAGTGTGCCGCCTGAGTTTACAGCATTCCCAGTGATACATTGCGTGGGTGAGTGGGTGACGTCATGATGTCAGCCGCTCACTCGTGCAATGCACGATTGGGAACACGGTGTGGGAGCAGCAGTAGGCACGTGACAGCGGGGAGAAAGCCAGCTAAAGTAAGTATTAATGTTAGTGTGGGCACATGGCACTGTGTGGTTCATATGTGTATCTGGCACTGTGGGGGCATATGTGGCACTGTGGGGGCATATGTGTATCTGTCACTGTGGGGGCATGTCTGGCACTATGGGGGCATATGTTTATCTGGCACTGTGGGGGCATGCCAGGCACTGTGGGCACATGGCACTGTGGGGGTATATGTGGCACTGTGGAGGCATATGTGTATCTGGCACTGTGGGGGCATATCTGGCACTGTGGGCACATGGCACTGTGGGGGTATATGTGTATCTCGCACTGTGAGGGCATATCTGGCACTGTGGGGGCATATGTGTGTGAGGTTTTTACCTGTGGGGTCCAATGTGTGATTTCGTGCAAGGCAGTCATTGCACCCTGTGCTGCAAGATTACGCCCCCTTTCTCATACGTCCTAGAGGATGCGGGGGTCACTTCAAGAACCATGGGTTATAGACGGGATCCGCAGGAGACATGGGCACTTTAAGACTTTCAAATGGTGTGACCTGGCTCCTCCCTCTATGCCCCTCCTCCAGACTCCTGTTTAGATCTGTGCCCAGGCAGACTGGATGCACTCTGAGGAGCTCTACTGAGTTTCTCGGAAAAGACTTTATGTTAGGTTTTTTTTATTTTCAGGGAGGCTGCTGGCAACGGTCTCCCTGCATCGTGGCACTTAGGGGAGAGAAGTCAGACCTACTTCTCATGAATTTAAAGGCTCTGTTTCTTTGGCTACAGGACACCATTAGCTCCTGAGGGTTTGGAACACTAGGTACGCCTAGGGGTTCACTCCCAGAGCCCGCCGTCACCCCCCTTGCAGAGCCAGAAGTCAGAAGACAGGTGAGTAGAAGAAGATGGAAGACTTCAGTGACAGCTTTCTGAGGTACCGCACAGCGATCGCACGCTGCGCGCCATGCTCCCATACACAGCGGCACTGCAGGGTGCATGGCGCGGGTGGGATGGGGGTTGCGCGCCCTGGGCAGCATTAAAACACCTCTTTAAAGGCTGGCAGAGTAATATTGAAGTGCCTTGGCACTAAATTCATACCCCCGCCGGCATTATTTGGTTTAAAAAGAGCGGGCTGAAGCGCGCCATGTAGGGGGCGGGGCTTAGCCCTCACAGCTCACCAGCCAGCGGCATTTTCTTTTGCTGTACACTGGTCCTTACTCACACTACTGAATGTATCAGGGTGCAAAACGGGAGTGGGGGGGGGTCACAGTAAAATGGTGAAATATGTGTAATAAAAGCGCTGCAGGTTTGGGGACATTCTTTAATGTTCAGAACTGCTAATTAAGAGCTGTGTTATGAGCTGACAAACTCTGTCTGTGTCTCTCTGTCATGTTGGGTACACGTGTGTCAGCATGTCTGAGGCGGAGTGCTTTCCACAAAAGGCCGTGGGAGTGACCCTGTCGGCACGGCCGACTCCTGATACATGTGAGTCAACATGTAAGTGGATGGACAAGTGAAAACTATATTGGGGACACAGACGCGGGGGGGTGGCCATGTCGGCACCTCAGATATATGACTGGGTAAAAAATTACATATTAATGTGATGCATATAAAAAAGGGCTATGTATATAAGTATATATATAGTAAGGTTGAATAATTCGGTGTAAGAGACCCAGGAATATCTATGGATGTCTTGGTCATACCTATGCCTATGTTTCCCTCGAGGTCGTAAACAGGTTTTCTCTGACGTCCTAGTGGATGCTGGGAACTCCGTAAGGACCATGGGGATAGCGGCTCCGCAGGAGACTGGGCACAAAAAGTAAAAGCTTTAGACTAGCTGGTGTGCACTGGCTCCTCCCCCTATGACCCTCCTCCAAGCCTCAGTTAGATTTTTGTGCCCGAACGAGAAGGGTGCAAGCTAGGTGGCTCTCCTGAGCTGCTTAGAAGTAAAAGTTTAAATAGGTTTTTTATTTTCAGTGAGTCCTGCTGGCAACAGGCTCACTGCATCGTGGGACTAAGGGGAGAAGAAGCGAACTCACCTGACTGCAGAGTGGATTGGGCTTCTTGGCTACTGGACATTAGCTCCAGAGGGACGATCACAGGTTCAGCCTGGATGGGTCCCGGAGCCGCGCCGCCGGCCCCCTTACAGAGCCAGAAGAGCGAAGAGGTCCGGAGAAAGCGGCGGCAGAAGACGTTCCTGTCTTCAAATAAGGTAGCGCACAGCACTGCAGCTGTGCGCCATTGCTCTCAGCACACTTCACACTCCGGTCACTGAGGGTGCAGGGCGCTGGGGGGAAGCGCCCTGAGACGCAATAAAAACGATATAAAAACCTTATATGGCTAAAAAAAATGCATCACATATAGCTCCTGGGCTATATGGATGCATTTATCCCCTGCCAGTTTCCTGAAAAAAGCGGGAGAAAAGGCCGCCGTGAAGGGGGCGGAGCCTTTCTCCTCAGCACACAAGCGCCATTTTCTTTCACAGCTCCGCTGGAAGGACGGCTCCCTGACTCTCCCCTGCAGTCCTGCACTACAGAAACAGGGTAAAACAGAGAGGGGGGCACTATTGGCAGCTAATATATAAATACAGCAGCTATAACAGGGAGTAACACTTATATAAGGTTATCCCTGTATATATATAGCGCTCTGGTGTGTGCTGGCAAACTCTCCCTCTGTCTCCCCAAAGGGCTAGTGGGGTCCTGTCCTCTATCAGAGCATTCCCTGTGTGTGTGCTGGGTGTCGGTACGATTGTGTCGACATGTATGAGGAGGAAAATGATGTGGAAGCAGAGCAATTGCCTGTGTTAGTGATGTCACCCCCTAGGGAGTCGACACCTGACTGGATGGTAGTAATTAAAGAATTACGTGACAATGTCAGCACTTTGCAAAAAACTGTTGACGACATCATGAGACAGCCGACAAATCAATTAGTGCCTGTTCAGGCGTCTCAGACACCGTCAGGGGCGCTAAAACGCCCGTTACCTCAGATGGTCGACACAGACCCTGACACGGATACTGAATCCAGTGTCGACGGTGACGAGACAAACGTAATGTCCAGTAGGGCCACACGTTACATGATCACGGCAATGAAGGAGGCATTGAACATTTCTGACACTACAAGTACCACAAAAAAGGGTATTATGTGGGGTGTGAAAAAACTACCAGTGGTTTTTCCTGAGTCAGATGAATTAAATGAGGTGTGTGATAAAGCGTGGGTTTCCCCCGATAAAAAACTGCTGATTTCTAATAAATTATTGGCACTATACCCTTTCCCGCCAGAGGTTAGGGCACGTTGGGAAACACCCCCTAGGGTAGATAAGGCGCTCACACGCTTATCAAAACAAGTGGCGTTACCGTCTCCTGATACGGCCGCTCTCAAGGAACCAGCTGATAGAAGGCTGGAAAATATCTTAAAAGGTATATACACACATACCGGTGTTATACTGCGACCAGCGATCGCCTCAGCCTGGATGTGCAGCGCTGGAGTGGCTTGGTCGGATTCCCTGACTGAAAATATTGATACCCTGGATAGGGACAGTATATTATTAACTATAGAGCATTTAAAGGATGCATTACTATATATGCGAGATGCACAGAGGGATATTTGTACCCTGGCATCTAGAGTAAGTGCGATGTCCATTTCTGCCAGAAGAACGTTATGGACGCGACAGTGGTCAGGTGATGCGGATTCCAAACGACATATGGAAGTATTGCCGTATAAAGGGGAGGAGTTATTTGGGGTCGGTCTATCGGACCTGGTGGCCACAGCAACGGCTGGAAAATCCACCTTTTTACCCCAGGTCACCTCTCAGCAGAAAAAGACACCGTCTTTTCAAACCCAGTCCTTTCGTCCCTATAAGGGCAAGAGGGAAAAAGGCCGCTCGTTCCTGCCCCGGGGCAGAGGAAGGGGAAAAAGACTGCACCATGCAGCCTCTTCCCAGGAGCAGAAGCCCTCCCTGAAGTCTGCTCTACCAACGTCTCCCTCCGACAGGGAGGCAGTATTGGAAGCTATTCACAAGCTGTATTCTCAGCAGGTGATAATCAAGGTACCCCTCCTACAACAGGGAAAGGGGTATTATTCCACGCTGTTTGTGGTACCGAAGCCGGACGGCTCGGTGAGACCAATTTTAAATCTAAAATCTTTGAACACTTACATAAAAAGGTTCAAATTCAAGATGGAGTCACTCAGAGCAGTGATAGCGAACCTGGAAGAAGGGGACTATATGGTATCTCTAGACATCAAGGATGCTTATCTCCATGTCCCAATCTACCCTTCTCACCAAGGGTACCTCAGGTTTGTGATACAAAACTGTCATTATCAGTTTCAGACGCTGCCGTTTGGATTGTCCACGGCACCACGGGTCTTTACCAAGGTAATGGCCGACATTAAGAAAAGGCGTATTAATTATCCCTTACTTGGACGATCTCCTGATAAGGGCAAGGTCCAGGGAACAGTTAGAGGTCGGAGTAGCACTATCTCAGGTAGTGCTACGTCAGCACGGGTGGATTCTAAATATCCTAAAATCACAGCTGATTCCAACAACACGTCTACTGTTCCTAGGGATGATTCTGGACACAGTCCAGAAAAAGGTGTTTCTCCCGGAGGAGAAGGCCAGGGAGTTATCCGAGCTAGTCAGGAACCTCCTAAAACCAGGACAAGTGTCAGTGCATCAGTGCACGAGAGTCCTGGGAAAAATAGTGGCTTCTTACGAAGCGATTCCATTCGGAAGATTCCATGCAAGAACTTTTCAGTGGGATCTGCTGGACAAATGGTCCGGATCGCATCTTCAGATGCATCAGCGGATAACCCTATCTCCAAGGACAAGGGTATCTCTCCTGTGGTGGTTACAGAAGGCTCATCTTCTAGAGGGCCGCAGATTCGGCATTCAGGATTGGATGCTGGTAACCACGGATGCCAGCCTGAGAGGCTGGGGAGCAGTCACACAGGGAAGAAATTTCCAGGGCTTGTGGTCAAGCATGGAAACGTCTCTTCACATAAATATCCTAGAGCTAAGGGCCATTTACAATGCCCTAAGTCAAGCAAGGCCTCTGCTTCAGGGTCAACCGGTATTGATCCAGTCGGACAACATCACGGCTATCGCCCACGTAAACAGACAGGGCGGCACAAGAAGCAGGAGGGCAATGGCAGAAGCTGCAAGGATTCTCCGCTGGGCGGAAAATCATGTGATAGCACTGTCAGCAGTGTTCATTCCGGGAGTGGACAACTGGGAAGCAGACTTCCTCAGCAGACACGACCTCCACCCGGGGGAGTGGGGACTTCATCCAGTAGTCTTCCAAGTGATTGTAAACCGTTGGGAGAAACCAAAGGTGGACATGATGGCGTCCCGTCTCAACAAGAAACTGGACAGATATTGCGCCAGGTCAAGGGACCCTCAGGCAATAGCGGTGGACGCTCTGGTAACTCCGTGGGTCTTCCAGTCGGTATATGTGTTCCCTCCTCTTCCTCTCATACCAAAAGTACTGAGAATCATAAGAAGGAGAGGAGTAAGAACGATACTCGTGGCTCCGGATTGGCCAAGAAGAACTTGGTACCCGGAGCTGCAAGAGATGCTCACGGAGGACCCGTGGCCTCTACCTCTAAGGAAGGACCTGCTCCAGCAGGGACCTTGTCTGTTCCAAGACTTACCGCGGCTGCGTTTGACGGCATGGCGGTTGAACGCCGGATCCTGAAGGAAAAAGGCATTCCAGATGAAGTCATCCCTACCCTGATCAAGGCCAGGAAGGATGTAACTGCAAAACATTATCATCGCATTTGGCGAAAATATGTTGCGTGGTGTGAGGCCAAGAAGGCCCCTATGGAGGAATTTCAACTGGGTCGTTTCCTACATTTCCTGCAAGCAGGATTGTCTATGGGCCTAAAATTAGGATCCATTAAGGTTCAAATTTCGGCCCTGTCGATCTTCTTCCAGAAAGAACTGGCTTCAGTGCCTGAAGTTCAGACGTTTGTCAAAGGGGTACTGCATATACAGCCTCCTTTTGTGCCTCCAGTGGCACCTTGGGATCTCAATGTAGTTTTAGGGTTCCTAAAATCACATTGGTTTGAACCACTTGCCACAGTGGATTTGAAATATCTCACATGGAAAGTGGTAATGCTGTTGGCCCTGGCTTCAGCCAGGCGCGTATCAGAATTGGCGGCTTTATCCTATAAAAGCCCTTACCTGATATTTCATTCGGATAGGGCGGAATTGAGGACTCGTCCTCAATTTCTCCCTAAGGTGGTTTCAGCGTTTCACATGAATCAACCTATTGTGGTACCTGTGGCTACTAGGGACTTGGAGGACTCCAAGTTGCTGGACGTAGTCAGGGCCCTGAAAATATATGTTTCCAGGACGGCTGGAGTCAGAAAATCTGACTCGCTGTTTATACTGTATGCACCCAACAAGCTGGGTGCTCCTGCTTCTAAGCAGACGATTGCTCGTTGGATTTGTAGTACAATTCAACTTGCACATTCTGTGGCAGGCCTGCCACAGCCAAAATCTGTAAAAGCCCATTCCACAAGGAAGGTGGGCTCATCTTGGGCGGCTGCCCGAGGGGTCTCGGCTTTACAACTTTGCCGAGCAGCTACTTGGTCAGGGGCAAACACGTTTGCTAAATTCTACAAATTTGATACCCTGGCTGAGGAGGACCTGGAATTCTCTCATTCGGTGCTGCAGAGTCATCCGCACTCTCCCGCCCGTTTGGGAGCTTTGGTATAATCCCCATGGTCCTTACGGAGTTCCCAGCATCCACTAGGACGTCAGAGAAAATAAGAATTTACTCCACCGGTAATTCTATTTCTCGTAGTCCGTAGTGGATGCTGGGCGCCCGTCCCAAGTGCGGATTGTCTGCAATACCTGTACATAGTTATTGTTACAAAAATCGGGTTTTGTTGTGAGCCATCTCTTCAGAGGCTCCATTTGTTATCATACTGTTAACCGGGGTTCCTATCACGTGTTATATGGTGTGATTGGTGTGGCTGGTATGAGTCTTACCCGGGATTCAAAAATCCTTCCTTATTGTGTCAGCTCTTCCGGGCACAGTTCTGAGGCTTGGAGGAGGGTCATAGGGGGAGGAGCCAGTGCACACCAGATAGTCCTAAATCTTTCTTAGATGTGCCCAGTCTCCTGCGGAGCCGTCTATTCCCCATGGTCCTTACGGAGTCCCCAGCATCCACTACGGACTACGAGAAATAGAATTACCGGTGAGTAAATTCTTATTATATATTTGTATGTATGTGTGTATATATATATATATATATATGTATTTATAACACTGCTTAAGTAACATTCTTCATTTTCAGGTGCTGAAAGCTCTGTTTGAGAAGGTCTGGGTCAGCCTGACAAGATGATTTAAAATCCTCAAGAGGATTCCGATTGTTTATTCTTTTCCCGCCGCGGATAGAATAAAGTGGGTGTCACTCCCTGTTCTGCACGGGGCCCTGTCATGAAGCCAGCGGATCGTATGTAGAAGTTATGTTCAAGTTATGTGTACACGCGTACATTAGTTAGACCTGGCCATTACATGAGCAGTGGGAGTAGTAGTATTTAAAAATGGTCGGTTGCCTGGTCATCCGTTATAGATACCCTGGGGAGAGATGGTATACTCCTTACGTTGGGTCGTATCAAGGATGCTGCAGCATGCTTTCGTGTGACTGCGAGGGATAGAGGACTCTTGGGTTCGCGGGCAGATTCCATGGTTTCTGCTAGGAGGGAGTTGAGTATTCACAAATGGATTGCTGTAGTTGACTCCGAGAAGATATGGAGTCTCTTTCAGATGAAGGTGAAGCCCGGTTCGGTGACGACCTAGTTAATTTGATCTTGGCAGATGCCGTGGGTAGGTATACCTTCTGGGCCTATGATCCCTCACAACGTATGATGACGCATAATTGTCAGATGCAGTCATGTCAACCTGATAGATATGGATTCCCCCTTCTTTCTTTACAGATAGGGGAAGGAGAAAAGGGAAGAGGTCAGCAGCCTCTTCAAGGTCACAGGGGCAGAAATCATCCTCTGTTTTCTGCCAGATCCACTACATGAAACTGGGACTCTCTTGTGGGAGCCTACACCGGTGAGGTCACGTCTAAAACTTTTAAGTCGGTCCTGGAACAGACTTGGACTCGTGGGGTTTACGAATAGTGTCCCAAGCTGCATACTGGAGTTTCCAGGCGTTTTCCCTCACCAATTTTTCATTATTACGATTCTCCTCCGGACGGGGAGGGAGTATGCGACGCAACACAAGAGTTGTGTCAGGATCAGGTCATGGTCCTGGTGTCCCCTGTCACAATAGAGAGAAGACTGTTACTCAAGCCTCTTCGCACTTACTAGAGGGATGGAGGTTCGGGGTCAGGACTGGGTCCTGGTATCCACGGATGCAAGTCTCCGAGGCTGGGGAGCTGTCACTCAAGGGAAAAGCTTCCAAGAAAAATGCTAAAGTCGGGAAGCCTGCCTTCACATGAATATGCTGGAATTGAGAGCCATTTACGACGGCCTTCAGCAGGAGGTACATCTTCTTCAAGATCACCACATACAGATCCAGTTGGATAAGGTAACCGAAAGAAGCATAGCGAAAATGGCTGAGGTAACGAAGATCCTCTTCTGGGCAGAAAAATATTTAAAGGCTCTGTCGGCGAGTTTCATTCCAGTGGACAGCTGGGAAACATGGTTCCTCAGCAGACGCGATCTTCGTCCGGGTGAGTGGGACCTCTGCCAAGAAGTCTTCGCAGAGGTGACAAGTCTTTGAGGAGTTCCTCCAATGGACAGGAGGACTTCTCGTCTCAACGAGAAACTTCAGAGAAATTGGTCCTGGTCAAGAGACCCTCAGGCAGTAGCAGTAAATGCTCTGGTAACCCAGTGACTATTCTAGTCAGTGTATTCCTTCCACTGATCCCAAAAGTTCTCGGGATAATAGGAAGAACAAGGGTTTGGGCAATTTTCACTGCCCCAGACTGGCCAAGGAGGGCTTGGTGCTCATATATTCAGAAGTTGCTTATTAAAAGATCCTTGGCCTTTTCCTCTACGGTAGGTACCAGGCGTGTACCTAGACTTGCCGCGGCTACATTTGACGGCATGACTGTATCTGCAGTTATTGGTTGTGGTTACACACAGGTTGTGTTATAATTTTTGTCAGCATATGGCTGCACATTCTTCATGCCGTTGACTTGGGTTCTGTTGAAGGCCACGTTCTGCGGCATGCTTGAGGTGTGAGCTGGTAAGATGCTCACCGTGGTTTAACAATAAATCCTTTTCTCAAAATGTCCGTCACAGTACCTTAAACTGGAGTCTGGAGGAGGGCCATAGAGGGAGGAGCCAGGTCACACCATTTGAAAGTCTTAAAGTGCCCATGTCTCCTGAAGATCCCGTCTATACCCCATGGTTCTTGAAGTGACCCCAGCATCCTCTACGGACTAAGAAAAAAGGATTTACCGGTAGGTATTAAAATCCTATTTTTTGTTATACCACGCCCCCTTTTTGTTATGTCACGCCTCTATTTTGGGGGTGCGCGCAATTATCCCTCCTAGGTAGATCACAAAAGATTTTCAGCTTTAAAAGTAGATCACCGACTCCAAAAGTCTGGCCACCCCTGCTTTATATGAATGGTGGATGACATCCTACTAGCACTTATGTATCAGCCAGTGGTCAAATTAATAAAAATAATTGTAGAACACCTTGGGGTGATACAGTTTTTTTTTTTTTTTACCACGCAGCTACCACTAGGCTGCTCAAAATGGAGCAATACAATTGTTGCTCCGTATAGACATCCAGTAGCCGCAGGGCTGACATTTCTTCTCACAGCCTCATGAGGTGCCAGAAGAAATGTGCGCTAAGTCTGCACTTTGGGCGTACGAACAGGACTTTAGATGTGTTTAGCCGTATTACGCGGCAAAATACTTTGTTTGAGCGCGAGTTGTGCGATGTGCATGGTCGCCCAAACATCCACTGAATTGTGACAATTGTTTGGGCATCTCAAAGTCCAGTGTAGATGGGATTTAGATGCCCCAAACAATTGAATCAGTCCCTTTCTTGGTGTTATTTGGGAGACGTATGATTACATTTTCATTGTTCTCTTCCTTTACATGGCCCCACAGTAGAGAAATTCAGCCTTGTACAGATATTTAGAGAACCAATATACTGGTTACAAAACAAGCAAAGGCAAAAATATAGCACGTTCTAGAAAAGCGTAATACTGAGCATAAGACATAGCAGATAAGGAAGGTTAGAGTGCAGGAGGCTGGTTTGTAGTTTGATTATACAGTCCATAGAGCAGTGGTGCAAGTATGCAAGTACGCTCGGGTACGGAGTACCCTTAAGAATTTGGCAGCAGGTACACAGTACCACCTACTGCACACTTTGCACCTGTGACTGCCATTACCGCAATTATAATGCACTGCCAAGCAACAAGACCATGGTGTTCGACAGCATGATGATGCTTCCCACTTTGTCAGGGCTACAGGCAGCGCGATGGTGATATGAGATCACATCACGCTTCCTCTCCTGGCGGCTGGCACGAAGAGAGGAGCCTGGGTACTGGGCTGGGAGCTTTTTCCCGCAGACTCTAAGGGAATGAGAACGGGTTACCATGGAAACCCGGACATTTGTTATGGACACAACCAATAGGGAGGCGCACAGTATGAGACCATGGGACAAGTAGGGGATTCATGTTCCACCTGTGCTCCTTGGCTTGTGATTGGACATAGCGCATTTAAATACTGACACATCACAGGAAGTCAGTATTCACCAGGATACCTTGAGAAAGACCCCGGATAGGGGTGGAAACGCGTTGGAAGCTCCTGTGGCAACAAGGAACGCGGAGTCTGCCGCCGGTTACCGGTGTGGATAGTGATCGAACTATTTCCAGTTTCCATCATTCATTCATGCGCTGTTTGGAACCGTTTGGCCACGGTTCCATTGTTTTCCGGTAATTACCCCGCATTTACATGTTACCAGGCGCCTACTGGTGGAATACTTGACACATTTTATATACAATTTTAAATAAGTTCATTTATGTATTAAACAAACTTCACTATCGCTACCTTTTGTTTCATTTTCCTATGGTGAAACCGAGTGTTATGAAAATGGAAGTTTGAGGAAGATTTGAGATAAGAACTGCATTCTTACAGCGCCGGCTAAATTTTACACTGTTTCATTTCTATTGTATCACTTTGGTGAGGGGTGAAGGAAACCTCGTAAGAGTGTTTTTGTGCTGGCAGCGGTTGTTGCGCACAGAGTTACTGATAAAAATTCCTCTTACGTCCTAGAGGATGCTGGGGACTCCAAAAGGACCATGGGGTATAAACGGGATCAGCAGGAGACATGGGCACACTATAAGACTTTGAATTGGTGTGAACTGGCTCCTCCCCCTATGCCCCTCCTCCAGACCTCAGTTAGATTCTGTGCCCAGAGAGACTGGACACACACTAGGGGAGCTCTCCTGAGTTTCTCTGAAAAGACTTTGTTAGGTTTTTTATTTTCAGGGAGACCTGCTGACTACAGGCTCCCTGCATCGTGGGACTGAGGGGAGAGAAGTCAGACCTACTTCTTCTTAGTTCAAAGGCTCTGCTTCTTAGGCTACTGGACACCATTAGCTCCAAAGGGTTTGATCACTTGGTGCGCCTAGCTGCTTGTTCCCGGAGCCGTTCCGTCAACCCCCTCACAGAAGAAAGAAGCCGCGTGAGTATAAAGAAGAACAGAAGACTTCATTGACGGCAGAAGACTTCCGTAATGAGGTACCGCACAGCGGTCGCGCTGCGCGCCATGCTCCCACACACACTTATGGCAGCACTTGCAGGGCGCAGGGGGGGCGCCCTGGGCAGCATGATTACTGGAGTTAGACAATAAATCTTGCCAAAGTATATATTTCGGAAGTGCCTAGGCACTTGATATAGCCCCCGCCAGTATAAATATTTTAAATTTGAACGGGACTACAGCGCGCCAGTGAGGGGGCGTGGCTTAGCCCTCACAGCTTACCAGCGCCATTTTCTCTTACACAGGATGCAGAGACGCTGGCCCGGACCTCCACTCTCCTGCACAAGTAACAGGGAGCAAAACGGGGTGGGAGGGGGGGGGGCACAGTAATTTGGTGCGATTACCCATTGAGGATAACAGCGCAAACAGGTCTGAGGCAGTGTGTATTTGCTCTCAGTACCGGGATAGGCGCTGGGGTGTGAGCTGGTAAACTCCCTCTGTGTGTCTCTAACAGGCTTTCCGTGGGTCTGTCCCCTGTTGCCAGTGTGTTGGTGCGTGTCGGTACGTGTGTGTCGACATGTCTGAGGCTGAGTGCTCCTCCCCGGAGGAGGTTGCTGTGGGGGCAGATAAGGCGCTGAGAGTGACTCTGTCGGCACCGCCGACTGCTGATTGGGTGGATATGTTGAGTACATTGAATGCAAATATGGCGTTATTGACTAAAAGGCTAGATAAATCTGATTCTCAGACACAAACGTGGAGAAAATCCATGGAGGACGCCTTGTCTCAGGTACAGACCCCCTCAGGGTCACAAAAGCGTTAATTTACCCTGATGGCGGATACTGATACCGACACGGACTCTGATTCCAGTGTCGACTATAGTGAGGCCAGTTTAAATCCGAAACTGGTTACGAGTATTCAGTACATGATTGTGGCAATTAAAGATGTTTTACATATTTCAGAGGTACCTGCTGTTCCTGATACAAGGGTTTGTTTGTATAAGGGAAAAAAGCCTGAGGTGACGTTTCCCCCCTCTCATGAGCTGAACACTCTTTGTGAAAAAGCTTGGGAATCTCCTAACAAAAGGTGGCAGATTCCCAAGAGAATTCTAATGGCATATCCTTTCCCCTCTGACGACAGGGAAAAGTGGGAGTCATCTCCCAATGTGGAAAAGGCTCTATCACAACTGTCCAAGAAGGTGGCGCTTCCGTCTCCTGATACTGCTGACCTTAAGGACCCTACGGATCGTAAGCAGGAAACGACCTTAAAATCCATTTATGTCACTACGGGTGCGCTGCTCAGACCTGCCTTGGCGTCGGCATGGGTGAGTAGTGCTATTGGTAAGTGGGCAGATAATTTGGCATCTGACATGGATACCCTGGATAGGGATAGCATTCTTTTGACTTTCGGTTATATCAGGGACGCTGCAGCTTACCTAAAGGATGCGGCAAGGGATATTGGTCTCTTGGGATCAAGGGCCAATGCCATGGCAGTCTCGGCCAGGAGAGCGATGTGGATTCATCAATGGAATGCTGATGCCGACTCTAAGAAGGCTATGGAAGCTCTCCCATATTAAGGTAGTGTCTTGTTTGGTGACGGCCTCGCTGACCTGGTGTCTACAGCTACAGCTAAGTCATCCTTTCTTCCTTATGTTCCTACACAACAGAAAAAGACGCCGCATTGTCAGATGCAGTCCTTTCGGCCTAATAAATACAAAAAAGGAAGAGGGTCATCCTTCCTTGCCTCTAAAGGTAGAGGAAGGGGAAAAAGGTCGCCTGCTGTGCCAGGCTCCCAGGAGCAGAAGTCCTCCCCGGCTTCTGCCAAGTCCACCGCATGACGCTGGGGCTCCGTAACGGTGGGGGCGCGTCTCCGACTCTTCAGTCCGTTCTGGTTTCACTCGGGTCTGGATCCTTGGGTGTTAGACATAGTGTCCCAAGGGTACAAACTGGAGTTTCAAGAAGTGCCCCCCCACCGATTTTTCAAATCAGCCTTGCCAGTTTCTATCACAGAAAGGGAAGTAGTGCGTGCTGCGATACAAAAGCTGTGTCAACAGCGTGTCATTGTCATGGTACCCCTGTCTCAACGGGGAGAAGGGTTTTATTCGAGCCTATTTGTCGTACCAAAGCCGGATGGCTCGGTCAGACCGATCCTGAACCTAAAATCCCTCAATCTGTATTTGAAAACTTTCAAGTTCAAGATGGAATCTCTTCGAGCAGTGATCTCCAGTCTGGAAGGGGGGGATTTTATGGCGTTAGTCGACATAAAAGATGCTTTCTTACATGTCCCAATATAGCCTCCACATCAAACTTTCCTGAGGTTTGCGGTTCAGGATTGTCATTACCAATTTCAGACGTTGCCGTTTGGTCTTTCCACGGCCCGAGGGTCTTCACCAAAGTAATGGTGGAAATGATGGTACTCCTACGCAAGCAGGGTGTCACAATTATCCCGTACTTGGACGATCTCCTGATAAAGGCAAGATCAAAGGAGCAGTTGCTAAGAAACGTGGCACTCTCCCTGACAGTTCTGCAACAACATGGTTGGATTCTAAATTTGCCAGAGTCACAGTTGATTCCGACAACTCGGCTGTCTTTCTTGGGCATGATCCTGGACACGGAACTGCAGAGAGTGTTTCTCCCAGCGGAAAATGCTCTGGAAATCCAGACCATGGTCAAGGAGATTCTGAAACCGGCAAGAGTGTCGATTCATCAATGCACTCGGGTGCGGAGGAAGATGGTTGCAGCTTACGAAGCCATTCCATTTGGCAGGTTTTATGCCCGGGTGTTTCAGTGGGACCTGTTGAACAAGTGGTCCGGGTCTCACCTGCACGTGCACCGGAAAATAAGTCTATCTTCCAGGACCAGAATATCTCTCCTGTGGTGGCTTCAAAGTTCTCACCTCCTAGAGGGACGCAGGTTCGGGATCCAGGATTGGCTCCCGGTGACCACGGATAAAAGTCTCCGAGGCTGGGGAGCAGTCACACAGGGAAATAATTTCCAGGGAAAATGGTCAAGCCAGGAAGCTTGTCTGCACATAAACGTTCTGGAATTAAGAGCCATCTACAACGGCCTTCTGCAAGCGGAACACTTTCTTCGAGGTCTACCTGTCCTGATTCAGTCGGACAACGTAACAGCAGTGGCGTACATAAACCGCCAGGGCGGAACAAAGAGCAGAGCGGCGATGACGGAGGCCACAAAAGTTCTCTGCTGGGCGGAAAAACATGTAAGCGCTCTGTCAGCGGTCTTACTTCCGGGCGTGGACAACTGGGAAGCAGATTTCCTCAGCAGACACGATCTCCATCCAGGAGAGTGGGGTCTTCATCAAGAGGTTTTTGCAGAAGTGACAAGTCGTTGGGGAATTCCTCAAATAGACATGATGGCGTCTCGCCTCAACAAGAAGCTTCAGAGATACTGTTCCAGGTCAAGGGACCCTTTAGCCAGTGCAGTGGACGCCCTGGTAACTCCGTGGGTGTTTCAGTCGGTATATGTGTTCCCTCCACTTCCACTCATTCCAAAAGTGATAAGGATCATAAGAAGAACAAGGGTTCAGGCGGTACTCGTTGTTCCAGATTGGCCACGAAGGGCCTGGTATCCGGATCTTCAGGAATTGCTCATAGAAGATCCCTGGCCTCTTCCTCTCAGAGATGATCTGTTACTGCAGGGGACGTGCGTCTTCCAGGACTTACCGCGGTTGCGTTTGACGGCGTGGAGGTTGAACGCCAAATCCTAGCTCGGAAGGGTATTCCCGGGGAAGTCATCCCCACTCTCCTTAAGGCTAGAAAGGAGGTCACAGCGAAGCATTATCACCGTATTTGTAGAAAGTATATATCTTGGTGTGAAGCCAAGAAGGCTTCTACGGAGGAGTTTCAGCTGGGTTGTTTCCTCCATTTTTTGCAGGCAGGTGTGGATGCAGGCCTGAAATTAGGTTCCATTAAAGTGCAGATTTCGGCTTTATCTGTTTTCTTTCAAAAAGAATTGACCGCCCTTCCAGAGGTTCAGACTTTCGTGAAGGGAGTACTGCACATCCATCCTCCGTTTGTGCCACCCGTGGCACCGTGGGATCTTGACGTGGTGTTGCAATTTCTTATGTCTCACTGGTTTGCACCTTTGCGAAAGGTTGAGTTGAAATTTCTCACTTGGAAAGTGGTAATGCTTTTGGCCTTGGCGTCCGCAAGACGGGTGTCGGAATTGGAGGCTTTGTCTCACAAGAGCCCCTATTTGATTTTCCATGTGGATAGAGCGGAATTGAGAACTCGTCAACAATTTCTGCCGAAGGTGGTTTCTTCGTTTCACATAAACCAACCTATTGTGGTGCCTGTGGCTACGGATGCTTGGCTGTTTCAAAATCTCTCAATGTAGTCAGAGCTTTGAAAATTTATGTCGCCAGAATAGCTCAAATTAGGAAATCAGAGGCTCTGTTTGTCCTATATGCTCCCAACAAAATTGGGGCTCCTGCTTCCAAGCAGACTATTGCCCGCTGGATCTGTAATACAATTCGGCATGCTCATTCTATGGCTGGATTGCCGTTGCCGAAGTCAGTGAAAGCCCATTCTACCAGGAAGGTGGGCCCAAGGAGTCTCGGCGCTTCAACTTTGCCGAGCAGCTACGTGGTCGGGTTCAAACACTTTTGCTAAGTTTTACAAGTTTTGATACCCTGGCTGATGAGGACCTCATGTTTTCTCAATCGGTGCTGAAGAGTTGTCCGCACTCTCGCGCCCGGTCTGTAGCATTGGTATAGACCCCATGGTCCTTTTGGAGTCCCCAGCATCCTCTAGGACGTAAGAGAAAATAGAATTTTAATACCTACCGGTAAATCCTTTTCTCCGAGTCCGTAGAGGATGCTGGGCGCCCGTCCCTGTGCGGACTGTTTTTGTAGTAGTATTGATAGTTATTGCTTCTGTTACACGGAGGTTGTGTATCGGTTATGTTCAGCTTGTTGCTGTTTTTGGTTCATGCTGTTAACTGGTATTGCTTAAAAGCCATGTTGTACGGTGTGTTGTGGTGTGAGCTGGTGTGTATCTCACCCTTGGTCCTGCTAACACAGAAATCAAAGTCCAAATGGAACCTTTTTGGTATATATCTTTGGAGTTCAATGTAGTACTTGCATCCAAAGCGTCAAACAGCTTTTCATCACTCCGTAAAGTAACTTTCAGTTGGGAATGTACCTCAGGAAAAAATAAAAAAATAAAATAAAATAGCATAATGTAGTAGATTTAAATAAGAGCATATCTGGTCCAGACTCTGTCAGGACAAAGGACTATGTCCCATTGAGCATCAGAAATCAGAAATTCTCATCTAAGAATAAAACATTAAGAGCGAGGGAGAATTCATTGACTGAATATAAAAAGAATTGGTCAGTGAGACATCCTACCAAACCCCATTATAGGGATAATTTCAGAGAAAGTAATATAGCTAGATTCAATTCCACATACCGGCAAGGCCCAGATCCTCCTAGAAAGGGACCTTATGGTAAATCTTATACAAGCAAGAAAGGCAGTAGAGTTCCTAGTTGGAGGAATAGGGACTCCGGAGAGGGAAACATCTCACAACACAACAACAGGTTTGAAGCGTTGCATGAACATGAGGACAAGGTTTTTTTTAGAGTGGGGGACACAGAACAGGCAATACCGGTAGTTACAATCCCAAATATACGTCCCTCTAAGAAAAAGAAAGCGCTTAGAAGGGGTAAACGTGGAGGGAATAGGAAGAGAGATCGACATTTCAAAAAATCATTAAAGGTTAACTTTATAAGTGACTCTGAGGTGACTAATCTTACGTCGACCAAAATATTCAATCTCAGTGATCATATTTTGACTGAAGATGAGAAAACTGTTCTGGAAAAGGGGCTTAAATTTGCCCCTAGTAGTTTGATCTGTACATAGATGTACAGAAGTCCATCAGAAAATTAGCTCTAAAGAAATTTTTTGCCAATAAAGAAATGAATCCTAATGATGAGAATACAGATAGAATGATTAATCCCTTCAGAAATTCATCCACATTTAATCCTGGTTTCTCCAAAGGATGTTTTGTTGAAACATTCAACAAGATAGTCACGGATGAAATTAGGAAGTTGAAGGATGATCTACCAGCATTTAGACATAATTTAAGTCGAGGTGAGAGAGATGCTTTGAACAATCTGCGGGATAATGATGAGAATATCATTAAACCCGCCGATAAGGGCGACGGGGTTGTTATCCTAAATAAAACACAATACATTAATGAGGTACAACGTCAACTTAAGGATGGGGACATATATAGAAAACTCCGGGGTGACCCTTCCAATAAAGTACTTTCTCTCATGAAGGTTTTCACACAGAAGTTCCGTGATTTGGGAACCATTGATGGTGAAACAGAACAATTTCTGCTCAATGGTGAATTTTCGGTGCCGGTTTTATACCTGCTACCGAAAATTCACAAAAGCGAGACCAACCCACCCGGACGCCCCATAATAGCAGGCACAAATTCGATTACATCAAATTTGTCCTTCTTCATCGATCATCATCTCCAACCATTGGTAGTGGGTGGGAAATCACATCTGAAAGATACAAAAGACATTCTGAATAAGCTGAATGAAATCAAGAATGTTGAAGGTGTGTACTTAGTAACAGGGGATGTTACATCCCTTTTCACCTTAATAAACCATAAAGATGGTATTGAAGCAGTCAAAAGAATGTTAGAAACCAGTGTCTTGGGAGGGGATTTACAAAATATGATCGTTGAGGGGATAGAGTTGATTTTAAGGAACAATTATTTTTGCTTCAATGGTGTTTTTTATAACCAGGAAGTCGGTACTGCGATGGGTACAAGGTTCGCCCCCAGCTATGCTAATATATTTATGACAAGCTGGGAGGAGTCCCATGTTTGGCAGGGTCATAGCTGGGTGGCGAACCTTGCCCATTGGTGTCGGTATATAGACGACGTCCCTTTGGAAGGGAGATCTTGCGTCTCTTGAGGAATTTTGTTGTCATTTAAACAAGAACAATCTTAGTATTAAATTGACTTTTTCTATTAGAGTTAACTTCCTTGATTTAAATATTGCAATTAAAGAGGGTAGAATAGAAACCACAACGTATTTTAAACCCACAGATTCTAACACCTATATAGAGACATCTAGTAATCATTTAACTAGGTGGCTAGATAATGTCCCGAGAGGACAGCTCACGAGGTTGAGGAGAAAGTGCACCAAAACCGAGGATTTCATGAAAGAGGTTAATATTCTTAAAAAACGTTTTGTGAACAAGGGGTATGATGCGGAAAAAATTGAATGTTCAATCCAAGACCTGTCGGATGTGGATAGAAAGGAGCTTCTAAAAGTTAAGGAGAAGGACACTAAGAATCATCCTTATGTTCTATCTTTTAATACAAAATACAATAGTCAACATAAATCTATAGAATCCATTTTTCACAGAAACTGGCACATATTGTTAAAAGATCCTGTATTATCCACATTATTGCCAGAACGCCCCCGATTCATATACAGAAAGGCTGACACCATTAAGGATAAAGTAGTAGCTAGCGCGTTTTTCCAAGAACAATGTTGGGATGCATACGCGTCAGAAAGGTTTCCATAAATGTCACGATTGCAGCATGTGTAAAGCATGCACCAATGATGGCAAAAAAACAATGAGTTTCAGTCATGGGGGGATTACATATCAGATAAAAGCATTCATGACCTGTAATTCAAAATATTGTATATATGCCATCAGATGTACATGTGACAAAGTGTATATAGGCAAGACAACGAGAACACTTAAAGTACGGTGGTCGGAACACATTCGCAACATTAAAAAGGGGAACGAAAATCACCCCTTTTCCTTACACTTTAAGAACGTTCACAACAGCTCAGTCAATCACATAAAAAATTTCTGGGGGTTAGACCAGGTTAAGGATAACTGGAGGAATCGTAACAAAGATTCCATTTTAGCAAAAAAAGAGGTGAAATGGATCTACGATTTAAATACACTGGCCCCTATGGGATTGAACCACGAATTTGAGTTAAAATGGTTCCTTTAAATTAATCAGTTTTTTTTTTTATCTCTAGGGATGTACCATCAGGATTGGATATATGTTTATTAGGTTTATATTTCATTTGTTATTGTTTAGTATATGTATGTGTTTTAGTATATGTATGTGTTTTGCTTTTAGGTGATGTGTTTTATAGGATAAGCAGGATGTTTTGTATAGCCCCATCTCAGTAGGGTCCTTGCTGTCCTCTGGCAGCCATAGAGTGGTTGGTATCTCCAGCTGATTAATAGACCTATTGTATATATGTTTTGATGTCATCTTGGATTACATATTGGCTGGCGGAAATAAGCGGAAACTACATATTGGTTGGCAAGGGCGTGCAGGCACGCACTTATGCATTAAAAAGCATTGAGTTGTATAGACCCGATAGGTGTTAGAGTAGTATTATTCGGCGGATATCCTTCCGCTTTTAATATATATTTCTCTAACGTCCTAGTGGATGCTGGGGACTCCGAAAGGACCATGGGGAATAGCGGCTCCGCAGGAGACTGGGCACAAAGTAAAAGCTTTAGGACTAGCTGGTGTGCACTGGCTCCTCCCCCTATGACCCTCCTCCAAGCCTCAGTTAGATTTTGTGCCCGAACGAGAAGGGTGCAATCTAGGTGGCTCTCCTGAGCTGCTTAGAGTAAAAGTTTAAATAGGTTTTTTATTTTCAGTGAGACCTGCTGGCAACAGGCTCACTGCATCGAGGGACTTAGGGGAGAGAAACGAACTCACCTGCGTGCAGAGTGGATTGGGTTTCTTAGGCTACTGGACATTAGCTCCAGAGGGACGATCACAGGCCCAGCCATGGATGGGTCCCGGAGCCGCGCCGCCGGCCCCCTTACAGATGCTGAGGCAAGAAGAGGTCCATAAATCGGCGGCAGAAGACTTTCCTGTCTTCATAAGGTAGCGCACAGCACTGCAGCTGTGCGCCATTGCTCTCAGCACACTTCACACTCCGGTCACTGAGGGTGCAGGACGCTGGGGGGGGGCGTCCTGGGAAGCAATGAATTTACCTTAGTTGGCGAAAAATACATCACATATAGCTCCTGGGCTATATAGATGTATTTAACCCCTGCCAGTTTTCCAGTAAAAAGCGGGAGAAGAGCCCGCCGTGAAGGGGGCGGGGCCTATCTCCTCAGCACACAGCGCCATTTTTCCCACACAGCTCCGCTGGTAGGAAGGCTCCCAGAATCTCCCCTGCATCCTGCAACTACAGAAACAGGGTAAAAAAGAGAGGGGGGCACTTATTTGGCAAAATAACAGATATAAGCAGCTATAAGGGATAGACACTTATTGTAAGGTTGTCCCTATACATATATAGCGCTCTGGTGTGTGCTGGCAAACTCTCCCTCTGTCTCCCCAAAGGGCTAAGTGGGTCCTGTCCTCTATCAGAGCATTCCCTGTGTGTGTGCTGGGTGTCGGTACGTGTGTGTCGACATGTATGAGGAGGAAAATGATGTGGAGGCGGAGCAGAGTGTCTGTAACAGTGATGTCACCCCCTAGGGGGTCGACACCTGAGTGGATGTACTGTTGAAAATTACGTGACAGTGTCAGCTCTATATAAAAAAAAACAGTGGTTGACATGAGACAGCCGGCTACTCAGCTTGTGCCTGTCCAGACGTCTCATAGGCCGTCAGGCAGATGGCAGATACAGACGCCGACACGGATACTGACTCCTGTGTCGACGGTGAAGAGACATCCGTGATTTCCAGTAGGGCCACACGTTACATGATTGAGACAATGGAAAATGTTTTATACATTTCTGATAATACGAGTACCACCAAAAAAGGGGTATTATGTTCGGTGAGGGAAAAACTACCTGTAGTTTTCCTGAATCTGAGAAATAAAATGTGTGATGATGCGTGGGTTTCTCCCCGATAACAATTAATAATTTCTTAAAAAGTATTGGCTGCATACCCTTTCCCGCCAGAGGTTAGGATGCATTGGGAAACACCCCCTAGGGGGGATAAGGCGCTCACACGCTTGTAAGAACAAGGGCTCTACCCTCTCATGAGATGGCCGCCCTTAAGGATCCTGCTGATAGAAAGCAGGAGGGTATCCAAAAAAAGGTATTTACACACATACTGGTGTTATACTGCGACCAGCTATCGCCTCAGCCTGGAGGTGCAGTGCTGGGTTGGCATGGTCGGATTCCCTGACTGGAAATATTGATATCCTAGATAAGGATAGTATATTATTGCCTATAGAGCATTTAAAAGATGCATCTCTATATATGCATGATGCACAGCGGAATAATTGCCGACTGGCATCAAGTATAAGTGCGTTGTCCAATTCTACCAGTAAAATGGTCAGGTGATGCGGATTCCAAACGTCATTTGGAAGTATTGCCTTTGAAAGGGGACATTTGGGGTCGGTCTTTTAGACCTGGTGGCCACGGCAACAGCTGGGAAATCCACGTTTGTACCCCAGGTCGCCTCTCAAAATAAGACGCCGTATTATCAGGCGCAGTCCTTTGTTGGCAAGCGGACAAAAGGTTCCTCTTTTCTGCTCGTGACAGAGGGAGAGGAAAAAGGCTGCAGAGATCAGCCAGTTCCCAGGAACAGAAACCCTTTCCAGACTCTGCCAAGCCCTCAGTATGACGCTAGGGCTTTACAAGCTCAGGCACGGTGGGGGCCCGTTCTCAATGAATTTCAGTGCGCAGTGGGCTCACTCGCAA
This sequence comes from Pseudophryne corroboree, assembly GCF_028390025.1. Lineage (NCBI taxonomy): Eukaryota > Metazoa > Chordata > Amphibia > Anura > Myobatrachidae > Pseudophryne > Pseudophryne corroboree. Next base: position 1,122,055,873 of record NC_086444.1, read on the forward strand.
GTAGACTCCTGGATCCTTCAGGTAATATCTCAGGGGTACATATTGGAATTCGAGACGTCTTCCCCTCGCCGTTTCCAAAAGTCGACTTTACCGACGTCTCCCTCTGACAGGGAGGCAGTTTTGGAAGCCATTCACAAGCTGTATTCCCAGCAGGTGATAATCAAGGTACCCCTCCTGCAACAGGGAACGGGGTATTATTCCACACTATTGTGGTACCGAAGCCAGACGGCTCGGTGAGACCGATTCTAAAATCTAAAATCTTTGAACACTTACATACAGAGGTTCAAATTCAAGATTGAGTCACTCAGAGCAGTGATTGCGAACCTGGAAGAAGGGGACTACATGATGTCTCGGGACATCAAGGATGCTTACCTTCATGTCAAAATTTACCCTTCTCACCATGGGTACCTCAGGTTTATGGTACAGAACTGTCACTATCAGTTCAGACGCTGCCGTAGGGATGGTCCACGGCACCCCGGGTCTTTACCAAGGAAATGGCCGAAATGATGATGTTCCTTCGAAGGAAGGGAATTTTAGTTATCCCTTACTTGGACGATTCCCTGATAAGGGTAAGATCCAGGGAACAGTTGGAGGTCGGTGTAGCACTATCTCAGATAGTGTGGCGGCAGCACGATTGGATTCTCAATATTCCAAAATCGCAGCTGGTTCCGTCGACGTGTCTTCTGTTCCTAGGGATGATCCTGGACACAGTCCAGAAAAAGGTGTTTCTCCCGGAGGAGAAAGCCAGGGAGTTATCCGAGCTAGTCAGGAACCTCCTCAAACCGAGCCAAGTCTCAGTGCATCAATGCACAAGGGTTCAGGGTAAAATGGGGGCTTCCTACGAAGCAATCCCATTTGGCAGATTCCACGCAAGACCTTTCCAGTGGGACCTGCTGGACAAATGGTCCGGGTCGCATCTTCAGATGCATCAGCGGATAACCCTGTCACCAAGGACAAGGGTGTCCCTCCTGTGGTGGTTGCAGAGTGCTCATCTTCTAGAGGGCCGCAGATTCGGCATTCAGGACTGGGTCCTGGTAACCACAGATGCCAGCCTGCGAGGCTGGGGAGCAGTCACACAGGGAAGGAATATCCAGGACTTATGGTCAAGCCTGGAGACATCACTTCACATAAATATCCTGAAGCTAAGGGACATTTACAATGCTCTAAGCTTAGCAAGACCTTTGCTTCAAGGACAGCCGGTGTTGATCCAGTCGGACAACATCACGGCAGTCACCCACGTAAACAGACAGGGCGGCACAAGAAGCAGAAGGGCAATGACAGAAGCTGCAAGGATTCTTCGCTGGGCGGAAAATCATGGGATAGCACTGTCAGCAGTATTCATTCCGGGAGTGGACAACTGGGAAGCAGACTTCCTCAGCACGACCTCCACCCGGGGAGAGTGGGGACTTCACCCAGAAGTCTTCCACAGGATTATAAACCGTTGGGAAAAACTCGACAGATATTGCGCCAGGTCCAGGGACCCTCAGGCAATAGCTGTAGACGCTCTGGTAACACCGTGGGTGTACCAGTCAGGGTATGTGTTTCCTCATCTGCCTCTCATACCCAAGGTACTGAGATTGATAAGATGGTGAGGAGTAAGCACTATATTCGTGGCTCCGGATTGGCCAAGAAGGACTTGGTAACCGGAACTTCAAGAGATGCTCACGGAGGATCCGTGGCCTCTACCTCTAAGAAGGGACCTGCTCCAGCAAGGACCCTGTCTGTTCCAAGACTTACCGCGGCTGCGTTTGACGGCATGGCGGTTGAACGCCGGATCCTGAAGGAAAAAGGGCATTCCGGATGAAGTCATCCCTATCCTGATCAAAGCCAGGAAGGATGTAACCGCAAAAACATTATCACCGCAATTGGCGAAAATATGTTGCGTGGTGCGAGGCCAGTAAGGCCCGACGGTGGAAATTCGACTGGGTCGATTCCTACATTTCCTGCAAACAGGAGTGTCTATGGGCCTGAAATTGGGGTCCATTAAGGTTCAAATTTCGGCCCTGTCAATTTTCTTCCAAAAAGAACTAGCTTCAGTCCCTGAAGTTCAGACGTTTGTAAAAGGGGTACTGCATATACAGCCTCCTTTTGTGCCTCCAGTGGCACTTGGGATCTCAATGTAGTTTTTTTTTGGGATTCCAAAAGTCACATTGGTTTGAACCACTTAAATCTGTGGAGTTAAAATATCTCACATGGAAAGTGGTCATGCTGTTGGCCCTGGCCTGGGCCAGGCGCGTGTCAGAATTGGCGGCTTTATCCTGTAAAAGCCCTTATCTGATTTTCCATTCGGACAGGGCGGAATTGAGGACTCGTCCTCAATTTCTCCCTAAGGTGTTTTCAGCATTTCACTTAAACCAACCTATTGTGGTGCCTGCGGCTACTAGGGACTTGGAGGATTCCAAGTTGCTGGACGTAGTCAGGGCCCTGGAAATATATGTTTCCAGGACGGCTGGAGTCAGAAAATCTGACTCGCTGTTTATCCTGTATGCACCCAACAAGCTGGGTGCTCCTGCTTCTAAGCAGACGATTGCTCGTTGGATTTGCAGTACAATTCAGCTTGCACATTCTGTGGCAGGCCTGCCACAGCCAAAATCTGTAAAAGCCCATTCCACACGGAAAGTGGGCTCATCTTGGGCGGCTGCCCGAGGGGTCTCGGCTTTATAACTTTGCCGAGCAGCTACTAGGTCAGGGGCAAACACGTTTGCTAAATTCTACAGATTTGATACCCTGGCTGAGGAGGACCTGGAGTTCTCTCATTCGGTGCTGCAGAGTCATCCGCACTCTCCCGCCCGTTTGGGAGCTTTGGTATAATCCCCATGGTCCTTTCGGAGTCCCCAGCATCCACTAGGACGTTAGAGAAAATAAGAATTTACTTACCGATAATTCTATTTCTCATAGTCCGTAGTGGATGCTGGGCGCCCATCCCAAGTGCGGATTGTCTGCATTACTTGTACATAGTTATTGTTACAAAAATCGGGTTATTGTTGTTGTGAGCCATTTTTTCAGAGGCTCCTTCTGTTATCATGCTGTTAACTGGGTTCAGATCACAAGTTGTACGGTGTGATTGGTGTGGCTGGTATGAGTCTTACCCGGGATTCAAAATCCTTCCTTATTGTGTACGCTCGTCCGGGCACAGTATCCTAACTGAGGCTTGGAGGAGGGTCATAGGGGGAGGAGCCAGTGCACACCAGCTAGTCCTAAAGCTTTTACTTTGTGCCCAGTCTCCTGCGGAGCCGCTATTCCCCATGGTCCTTTCGGAGTCCCCAGCATCCACTACGGACTATGAGAAATAGAATTATCGGTAAGTAAATTCTTATTTTATTGGATACAACATATAATAAATGCGTCTAAGATACCATGTTATGAAAGTTCAGCAGTAGGTTGTAATGGTCAGTACAACGTAATTTAATGGGCGGGACCCCCACACTAGTTTCCAGTAACACACTGGTTGGCGGAAGTGATCAAGAAGCCATGTAGTGGTTGGCGCATAGGTCGAGATTCAGCCCGTACTTAGGAGTGCATGTACGATGCACACTAGGTATGTATAAGTGAGAGCTAATAAAGTGGCCATCTCAGTATGGATGTTGTATCCTAAATGACTTAGTAAGTTACAGTATACAAACAGATTCGTATTATACTTTACATTGTCTACATCCGGTTACGGTTGGCCGGAGGGCGGAAGTAAAGGGAAACAGGAAGTTACCGGCCGCGTGTACAGCGCGTCCGGAAGTGGCATATTCATCATAAGATATAAAAGGATTCACATTCAGTAGTGCTCCCTAACCTTGAAAAAGACTTTAAAAATAGTCGAAACATGTTGGTTCAGGAGCACCACTGAATTCTTTTCCATCACTTCTGGGACTAGGCGTTTGGGTATTCCCTGTCAGGCATCTACACGGCCGGTCTGTGCCATTCAGGTATACCCTTGTTCCACCTTTTGTCCAGTATCCCACGATTCTGTATTGGAAATTTTTATTTGTATTTTTATTTGTAATAAATTTTTAGCCACTTAAAGTTCCCTATTTTTTGTTTTTTTTGTGTGGTCCCAATCCCGTTTGGAGAATCAGTAGTAATACCACCTCCTGTAACGAGTGACACACAGTTGGACCACGGAATAAAGAAACCGTTATGGGAGTTTCATTACCATGTGTTATGTGAGTACGGTACGTCCCGTTATGGGGATCATTGCATAAAGGTGTGTGCACAGCTGGTCTATTTATGCAACGGACATCTGGTGACTAAAGATACCTTTATGGGAGTTAATCACCTCATTATAGTGTGAGTCTTGGTACGCAGAGTGTTCTTCACATCCATCCTTCTGTATTCACGCTGGTGCACATACTTAATTTTTAAATCTACTACACTATGCTATTTTATTTAGATTTTTTCCTGAGGTACATTCCCAACTGAAAGTTACTTTATGGAGTGATGAACAGCTGTTTGACGCTTTGGATGCAAGTACTACATTGAACTCCAAAGATATATCCAGAAAAGGTTTCATTTGGACTTTGATTTGTGTGTTAACAGGACTGAGCGCTATTTACACCATGTTTTTCTGTTGTTTGCCAATTTTGGGGTCTGGTGGATCCTTTGTGTGTTTAGCTGCATAAGTTTTTTGTTTGCGCCTTGGGACAGTTCACCCATTGTGTTTCTTGTATCTCACCCTTGGTTAACAAAAATCCTTTTCCTGGAAATGTCCGTCTCCCTGGGCACAGTTCCTATAACTGAGGTCTGGAGGAGGGGCATAGAGGGAGGAGCCAGTTCACACCCATTCAAAGTCTTATAGTGTGCCCATGTCTCCTGCGGATCCCGTCTATACCCCATGGTCCTTTTGGAGTCCCCAGCATCCTCTACGGACTAGGAAAAAAGGATTTACCGGCAGGTATTAAAATCCCATTTTGCTATCCTAGTGTCCAGCTGTTTCCCTTCACTCGGCTCGAGTGACGCATCAGCACTGAGCAGCTTTTGTTCTTCACAGGCTAGGCTGTGGCTTTACTTTGGCTTTACTTTGAGGGGTAGTTCATTTTTTTATACTGTATAATGTGGACACTGATATATATTTCTATTATTATGGGGGCATTACTATATATTTATTTTGTAATGTGGGACACTACAATATATGTCTGTTATTATGAGGGTATTACTGTATATTTCTATTGTAATGTGGGACACTACTATATGTGTCTATTATTATGAGGGCATTACTGTATATTTCTCCTACGTCCTAGAGGATGCTAGGGACACTTCAAGAACCATGGGGTATAGACGGATCCGCAGGAGACATGGGTATAGACAGGACCCGCAGGAGACATGGGCACTTTAAGACTTTAAGGGGTGTGAACTGGCTCCTCCCTCTATGCCCATCCTCCAGATTCCAGTTAGATTCTGTGCCCAGTGAGACCGGATGCACTCTAAGGAGCTCTCCTGAGTTTCTCTGAAAAAGACTTTTGTTAGGTTTATTATTTTCAGGGAGACCTGCTGGCAACAGGCTCCCTGCTTCGTGGGACTTAGGGGAGAGAAGCAGACCTACTTCTGTGAGTTTCAAGGCTGTGCTTCTTTGGCTACAGGACACCATTAGATCCTGAGGGTCTGAACGCTAGGTACGCCTAGATGCTCGTTCCCAGAGCCCGCCCTCACCCCCCTTACAGAGCCAAAAGTCAGAAGACGGGTGAGTAGAAGAAGATCTGAAGACTTCAGTGACGGCTTTGAGGTACCGCACAGCGGCCGCGCTGCGCGCCATGCTCCCACACACAGACGGCACTACATGGTGCAGGGGCGGTTTGCGGGGGGGCGGCGGCCCTGGGTAGCATAAAAATCCTCAATATGGACTGGCAATGTGGTTTTTAAGTGCCTAGGCACTAAATCCGAACCCCCGCCAGTATAAATATTTTAAAAAATAGCGGGGCTGAAGCGCACCATTGAGGGGGCGGGGCTTAGCCCTCACAGCTCACATCAGCGCCATTTTCTCTTCACAGAGCTGCAGAGACGCTGGTCCTTCCTCTACACTGCTGTACAAGTATCAGGGTGCAAAACGGGGGGGCACAGTTATTTTGGTGCTGTATATGTAATTAGAAAAGCACTAACGGGTCTGAGGCTTTATATAAGGGATTTCAGAACCGGGATAAGCGCTCGGTTGTGAGCTGGCATACTCCCTCTGTGTTTCTCTGACAGGCTTTACTGCGAGTCTGTCCCCTATATGCCCAGTGTGTTTGTGGGTGTCGGTACACGTGTGTCGGCATGTCTGAGGCTGAGTGCTCTTCCCAGGAGGTGACTGGATTAGGGAAAGAAACGGCTGTGGGAGTGACCCTATCGGCACCGCCGACAACTGATTCGGTAAATGTTTTGAGTGCTTTGAATGCGAATGTGGCTTTGTTAAATAAGATATTAGATAAATCTGAGTCTCAGAGCCAGGCATGGTAAAAATCCGTGGAGGATGTGTTGTCACAAGTTCAGACACCCTCTGGGTCCCAAAAGCGTTCATTTACCCAGTTAGCAGATACGGATACCGACACGGACTCTGACTCCAGTGTCGACTATAGTGATGCCAGATTAAATCTAAAACTGGCTAAAAGCATTCAGTACATGATAGTGGCGATAAAAGACGTGTTACATATTACGGAGGACCCTGCTGTTCCTGATACAAGAGTCTGTATGTTTAAAGGAAAGAAACCTGAGGTAACGTTTCCTCCCTCTCATGAACTCAACGCTCTTTTTGAAAAGGTTTGGGAAAATCCTGACAAGAAGTTTCAGATTCCCAAGAGAATTCCGGTGGCATATCCTTTCCCCTCTGGGGATAGGGAAAAGTGTGAGTCACCCCCCACTGTGGACAAAGCCCTGTCACGGCTGTCCAAAAAGGTAGCGCTTCCGTCCCCTGACACGGCAGCCCTAAAGGAACCTGCGGATCGTAAGCAGGAAAATACATTGAAATCCATTTATGTCACTACGGGTACGCTGCTCAGACCTGCCGTTTCATCGGCGTGGGTAAGTAGCGCTATTGAAAAATGGGTCAGATAACTTGTCATCTGAGATAGATACCCTGGATAGGGATAGCATTCTTTTGACGCTGGGTTATATCAGTGACGCTGCAGCCTACCTAAAGGAAGCTGCGAGGGATATTGGCCTTTTGGGATCAAGGGCCAATGCCATGGCAATCTCAGCTAGGAGAGCATTGTGGATTCATCAATGGAATGCTGATGCTGACTCTAAGAAGGCGATGGAGTCTCTGCCGTATAAAGGTGGTGTTTTGTTTGGTGACGGCCTCGCTGACCTGGTATATACGGCTACCGCGGGTAAGTCATAATTTTTACCTTATGTTCCTGCACAACAAAAGAAAATGCACCACTATCAGATGCAGTCCTTTCGACCCAATAAATACAAAAAAGGACGAGGGTCTTCCTTCCTTGCTTCTAGAGGAAGAGGAAAGGGAAAGAGTTCACCAGCTGTGGCTGGTTCCCAAGAGCAGAAGTCCTCTGCGGCTACTGCCAAATCCACCGCATGATGCTGGGGCTCCTCTGCGGGAGTCCGCACCGGTAGGGGCACGTCTCAAACTCTTCAGTCAGTTCTGGGCTCGTTCGGCCCTAGACCCATGGGTTTTGGAAATAGTGTCCCAGTGATACAAGCTAGAGTTTCAAGACGTTCCCCCTCACAGATTTTTCAAATCGGCCTTACCAGCTTCTCCTCCGGACAGGGAGGTGGTATGCGAAGCAATACGGAAATTGTGTCAAAATCAAGTCATTGTCAGGTTTCCTTTGTCGCAACAGGGAGAAGGCTTCTATTCGAGCCTGTTCGTGGTCCTGAAGCCAGACGGCTCAGTCAGACCGATCCTGAACCTCAGATCTCTCAATTTCGACATACGGAAATTAAAATTCAAGATGGAATCTCTCCGGGCGGTGATATCCAGTCTGGAGGAGGAGGATATTATGGTGTCGGTAGACATAAAGGATGCCTACTTGCATGTTCCCATTTTTCCTCCACATCAGGCTTACCTGAAGTTTGCAGTGCAGGATTACCATTATCAGTTTCAGACGTTGCCGTTTGGTCTGTCCACGGCTCCGAGAATTTTCACCAAAGTAATGGCGGAAATGATGATTCTCCTGCGCAATTATCTCGTACTTGAACGATCTCCTGATAAAAGCGAGGTCCAAGGAACAATTACTGCAGAACATTACACTCTCCCTGACAATTCTGCAACAACATGGTTGGCTCCTAAACTTGCCAAAATCGCAGTTGGTTCCGACGACACGTCTGTCGTTCTTGGGTATGATTCTGGACACGGAATTACAGAGAGTTTTTCTTCCAGTGGAAAAGGCTCTAGAAATTCCGAACCTGGTTAAACAGATTCTGAAACCAGCAAGAGTGTCGATTCATCAATGCACTCGGTTGCTGGGGAAGATGGTGGCGGCCTACGAGGCCATTCAGTTTGGCAGATTCCATGCCAGAGTGTTTCAGTGGGACCTGTTGGACAAGTGGTCCCATCTGCACATGCACCGACAGATAATCCTGTTTTCCAAGACTAGAATCTCACTCCTGTGGTAGCTGCACAGCTCTCACCTCCTAGAGGGACGCAGGTTTGGGATCCAGGACTGGATCCTGGTGACCACGGATGCAAGTCTCCGAGGCTGGGGTGCAGTCACACAGGGGGAAAATTTCCAGGGAAAATGGTCAAGCCAGGAAACTTGTCTACACATAAACATTCTGGAATTAAGGGCCATTTACAATGGCCTTCTACAAGCGGAACATCTTCTTCGCGATCTGCCCGTCCTGATTCAGTCGGAAAACAGAACAGCAGTGTCATACATAAACCGCCAGGGCGGAACAAAGAGCAGAGCGGCAATGGCAGAGGCCACAAAAGTTTTCCTCTGGGCGAAAAGGCATGTAAGCGCTCTGTCAGCAGTCTTCATTCCAGGTGTGGACAACTGGGAAGCAGACTTCCTCAGCAGATACCATCTCCATCCAGGAGAGTGGGGTCTTCATCAAGAGGTCTTTGCAGAAGTGACAAGTCGTTGGGGAAGTCCTCAAATAGACATGATGTCGTCTCGTCTCAACAAGAAACTTCTGAGATATTGTTCCAGGTCGAGGGACCCTCAAGCAATAGAGGTGGACTCCCTAGTGACACCGTGGGTGTTTCAGTCGGTATATGTGTTCCCTCAGATTCCACTCATTCCAAAAGTGATAAAGATCATAACAAGAACAATGGTTCATGCAATCCTCATTGTTCCAGACTGGCCACGGAGGGCCTGGTATCCAGATCTTCAGGAATTGCTCGTAGGAGATCCCTGGCCTCTTCCTCTACGAGAGGATCTGTTACAGCAGGGGCCGTGCGTGTACCAAGACTTACCGCGGCTTCGTTTGACGGCTTGGAGGTTGAACGCCGGATCCTAGCCCGAAAGGGTATTCCCAGTGAAGTCATTCCCACACTTCTTTAGGCTAGAAAAGAAGTAACGGCGAAACATTATCACCGAATTTGGAGAAAATATGTGTCTTGGTGTGAATCCAAGAAGGCTCCTAAGGAAGAATTTCAGCTGGGCCGTTTTCTCCATTTTCTGCAAGCAGGTGTGGATGCTGGCTTAAATTAGGCTCAATTAAAGTACAAATTTTGGCCTTGTCAATTTTCTTTCAAAAAGAATTAGCCTCCTTTCCGGAAGTTCGTGAAAGGCGTGCTGCACATCCAACCTCCCTTTGTGCCCCCGGTGGCACCATAGGATCTTAACGTGGTGTTGCAGTTCCTGCAATCTCATTAGTTTGAACCTTTACGTAAGGTAGAGTTGAAATTCGTCACTTGGAAAGTGATCATGCTGTTGGCCTTGGCTTCTGCAAGGCGGGTGTCTGAATTAGCGGCTTTGTCTCACAAGAGCCCCTATTTGATCTTCCATGAAGATAGAGCGGAGTTGAGAACTCGTCAGCAATTTCTGCCGAAAGTGGTGTCATCGTTTTACATAAACCAACCTATTGTGTTGCCAGTGGCTACTGACGCCTTAGCAGAATCGAAGTCTCTAGATGTGGTCAGAGCTTTGAAAATTTTATGTAGCCAGAACGGCTCAGATTAGGAAAACAGAGGCTCTGTTTGTCCTGTATGATCCCAAGAAGATTGGGGATCCTGCTTCCAAGCAGACTATTGCATGCTGGATCTTTAATACGATTCAACAAGCTCATTCTACGGCTTAATTGCCGTTACCGAAATCGGTGAAGGCCCACTCTACCAGAAAGGTGGGCTCATCCTGGGCGGCTGCCAGGGGGGTCTCGGCATTACAGCTTTGCCGAGCAGCTACTTGGTCGGGTTCAAACACTTTTGCAAAGTTTTACAAGTTTGATACCCTGGCTAAGGAGGACCTCTTGTTTGGTCAGTCGGTGCTGCAGAGTCATCCCCTCTCTCCCGCCCGTTCTTGAGCTTTGGTATAAACCCCATGGGGCCGACACCAGAGTGGATGGATATGTGGAATGTATTAACCGACAGTGTCAACTCCTTGCATAAAAGGTTCGATGACGTAACAGCTTTGGGACAGCCGGCATCTCAGCCCGCGCCTGCCCAGGCGCCTGCATCAGGGGCTCAAAAACGCTCGCTACCTCAGATGGCAGACACAGATGTCGACACGGAGTCTGACTCCAGTGTAGACGAGGATGAGACAAATGTACAATCCACAAGGGCCATCCGATGCATGATTACGGCAATGAAAAATGTGTTGCACATTTCTGACATTAACCCGGTTACCACTAAAAAGGGTATTATGTTTGGGGAGAAAAAGCAGCCAGTGACTTTTCCCCCATCTGATGAGTTAAATGAACTGTGTGAAGAAGCGTGGTGTTCCCCAGATAAGAAATTAGTGATTTCTAAGAGGTTACTAATGGCGTACCCTTTCCCACCAACGGACAGGTTGCGTTGGGAAACATCCCCTAGGGTGGACAAGGCGCTCACGCGCTTATCAAAAAAGGTGGCACTGCCGTCTCAGGATACGGCCGCCTTAAAGGAGCCTGCAGATAGAAAGCAGGAGGCTATCCTGAAGTCTGTGTATACACACTCGGGTACTGGCCCTCATTCCGAGTTGTTCGCTCGGTAATTTTCATCGCATCGCAGTGAAATTCCGCTTAGTACGCATGCGCAATATTCGCACTGCGACTGCGCCAAGTAATTTTACAATGAAGATAGTATTTTTACTCACGGCTGTTTGTTCGCTCCGGCGATCGTAGTGTGATTGACAGGAAATGGGTGTTACTGGGCGGAAACACTGCGTTTTAGGGGCGTGTGGATAAAAACGCTACCGTTTCCGGAAAAAACGCAGGAGTGGCCGTAGAAACGGGGGAGTGTCTGGGCGAACGCTGGGTGTGTTTATGACGTCAAACCAGGAACGACAAGCACTGAACTGATCGCAGATGCCGAGTAAGTATGAAGCTACTCTGAAACTGCTAAGTAGTTTGTAATCGCAATATTGTGAATACATCGGTCGCAATTTTAAGAAGCTAAGATACACTCCCAGTAGGCGTAGGCTTAGCGTGAGCAACTCTGCTAAATTCGCCTTGCGAGCGATCAACTCGGAATGAGGGCCACTATACTGAGACCTGCTATTGCTTCAGCATGGATGTGTAGTGATGCAGCAGCATGGTCTGATACCCTGTCAGATAACATTGATTCCCTTGACAGGGATACTATTTTGCTAACCATAGAGCATATTAAAGGCGTAGTCTTTTATATATGAGGGATGCACAGAGGGACATTTGCCGGCTGGCATCTAGAATTAATGCAATGTCCATTTCTGCCAGGAGAGTATTATGGACTCGGCAGTGGACAGGTGATGCTGATTCTAAAAGGCACATGGAAGTTTTGCCTTATGAAGGTGAGGAATTGTTTGGGGACGGTCTCTCGGACCTCGTATCCACAGCAACAGCTGGGAAGTCGACTTTTTTACCTCAGGTTCCCTCACAGCCTAAGAAAGCACCGTATTATCAAGTACAGTCCTTTCGGCCTCAGAAAGGCAAGCGGGTCAGAGGCGCGTCCTTTCTGCCCAGAGGCAGGTGTAGAGGGAAAAAGCTGCACCAGACGGCCAGTTCCCAGGAACAAAAATCCTCCCCTGCTTCCACTAAGTCCACCGCATGACGCTGGGGCTCCACAGGTGGAGCCAGGTGCGGTGGGGGCCCGTCTCCGGAACTTCAGCAACCAGTGGGTTCGCTCACAGGTGGATCTCTGGGTTCTACAAGTGGTATCTCAGGGATACAAGCTGGAGTTCGAGGCGTCTCCCCCTCGCCGTTACCTCAAATCAGCCTTGCCAGCTACTCCCAAGGAAAGGGAGGTAGTACTGGCGGCAATTCACAAGCTGTACTTTCAGCAGGTGATAATCAAAGTTCCCCTCCTTCAACAGGGACGGGGTTACTATTCCACAATGTTTGTGGTACCGAAACCAGACGGTTCGGTGAGACCCATTTTAAATTTGAAATCCTTGAACACTTATATAAGGAAGTTCAAGTTCAAAATGGAATCGCTCAGGGCGGTTATTGCAAGCCTGGAAGAGGGGGATTTTATGGTGTCACTGGACATCAAGGATGCTTACCTACATGTCCCCATTTACCCACCTCACCAGGAGTACCTCAGGTTTGTGGTACAGGACTGCCATTACCAATTCCAGACGTTGCAGTTTGGTCTGTCCACGGCACCGAGGGTATTTACCAAGGTAATGGCCGAAATGATGATACTCCTTCGAAAGAAGGGAGTTATAATTATCCCGTACTTGGACGATCTCCTTATAAAGGCAAGGTCCAAGGAGCAGTTGTTAGTCGGAGTAGCACTATCTCGGGAAGTGCTACAACAGCACGGCTGGATTCTGAATATCTCAAAGTCGCAGCTGATTCCTAAGACGCGTCTGCTGTTCTTGGGCATGATTCTGGACACAGAACAGAAGAAGGTGTTTCTCCCGGAGGAGAAGGCCAAGGAGTTGTCATCTCTGGTCAGAGACCTCCTGAAACCAAAACAGGTGTCGGTGCATCACTGCACGCGAGTCCTGGGAAAGATGGTAGCTTCTTACGAAGCAATTCCCTTCGGCAGGTTCCATGCAAGGATCTTTCAGTGGGATCTGTTAGACAAGTGGTCCGGATCACATCTTCAGATGCATCGGCTGATCACCCTGTCCCCGAGGGCCAGGGTGTCTCTGCTGTGGTGGCTGCAGAGTGCTCATCTTCTCGAGGGCCGCAGATTCGGCATTCAGGACTGGGTCCTGGTGACCACGGATGCAAGCCTCCGAGGTTGGGGGGCAGTCACTCAGGGAAGAAACTTCCAAGGACAGTGGTCGAGTCAGGAGTCTTCCCTACACATAAATATTCTGGAACTAAGGGCCATTTACAATGCCCTAAGTCAAGCAAAACCCCTGCTTCAAGACCAACCGGTGCTGATTCAGTCAGACAACATCACGGCGGTCGCCCATGTAAACCGACAGGGCGGCACAAGAAGCAGGATGGCGATGGCAGAAGCCACAAGGATTCTCCGATGGGCGGAGAATCACGTGCTAGCACTGTCAGCGGTGTTCATTCCCGGAGTGGACAACTGGGAAGCAGACTTCCTCAGCAGGCACGACCTCCACCCGGGAGAGTGGGGACTTCACGCAGATTGTAAACCGTTGGGAACGGCCACAGGTGGACATGATGGCGTCCCGCCTCAACAAAAAGCTAAAAAAATATTGCGCCAGGTCATGAGACCCTCAGGCGATAGCTGTGGACGCACTAGTGACACCGTGGGTGTACCAGTCGGTTTATGTGTTCCCTCCTCTTCCTCTCATACCCAAGGTACTGAGGATAGTAAGAAAGAGAGGAGTAAGAACTATACTCATCGTTCCGGATTGGCCAAGAAGAACTTGGTACCCAGAACTACAAGAAATGATCTCAGAGGAACCATGGCGTCTGCTTCTCAGACAGGACCTGTTACAGCAGGGGCCCTGTCTGTTCCAAGACTTACCGCGGCTGCGTTTGACGGCATGGCGGTTGAACGCCGGATCCTTACGGAAAAGGGCATTCCAGATGAAGTGATTCCTACGCTGATAAAGGCTAGGAAAGACGTGACAGCACAACATTATCACCGTATATGGCGAAAATATGTTGCTTGGTGTGAGGCCAGGAAGGCCCCAACAGAGGAATTTCAGCTGGGTCGATTTCTGCACTTCCTACAGTCAGGAGTGACTATGGGCCTAAAATTGGGATCCATTAAAGTCCAGATTTCGGCCCTGTCTATTTTCTTTCAAAAAGAACTGGCTTCACTGCCTGAAGTTCAGACGTTTGTTAAGGGAGTGCTGCATATTCAGCCCCCTTTTGTGCCTCCAGTGGCACCTTGGGATCTCAACGTAGTGTTGGATTTCCTAAAATCACATTGGTTTGAGCCACTTCAGACCGTGGAGTTGAAGTATCTCACGTGGAAGGTAGTCATGCTGTTGGCCTTGGCCTCAGCTAGGCGTGTGTCAGAATTGGCGGCTTTGTCCTGTAAAAGCCCATATCTGATTTTCCATATGGACAGGGCAGAATTGAGGACCCCAATTTCTCCCTAAGGTGGTATCAGCGTTTCATTTGAACCAACCTATTGTGGTGCCTGTGGCTACTCGGGACTTGGAGGATTCCAAGTTGCTGGACGTAGTCCGGGCCCTGAAAATCTATGTTTCCAGGACGGCTAGAGTCAGAAAAACTGACTCGCTGTTTATCCTGCATGCACCCAACAAGCTGGGTGCTCCTGCTTCAAAGCAGACTATTGCTCGCTGGATCTGTAGCACGATTCAACTTGCACATTCTGCGGCTGGACTGCCGCATCCTAAATCAGTAAAAGCCCATTCCACGAGGAAGGTGGGCTCTTCTTGGGCGGCTGCCCGAGGGGTCTCGGCTTTACAACTTTGCCGAGCTGCTACTTGGTCGGGATCAAACACTTTTGCAAAATTCTACAAGTTTGATACCCTGGCTGAGGAGGACCTTGAGTTCTCTCATTCGGTGCTGCAGAGTCATCCGCACTCTCCCGCCCGTTTGGGAGCTTTGGTATAATCCCCATGGTCCTTACGGAGTACCCAGCATCCACTAAGACGTCAGAGAAAATAAGAATTTACTCACCGGTAATTCTATTTCTCGTAGTCCGTAGTGGATGCTGGGAGCCCGTCCCAGTGCGGACTTTCTGCAATACATGTATATAGTTATTGCTTAACTATAGGGTTATTGTTATGAGCCATCTGTTGAATGAGGCTCAGTTGTTGTTCATACTGTTAACTGGGTATAGTTATCACAAGTTGTACGGTGTGATTGGTGTGGCTGGTATGAGTCTTACCCTGGATTCCAAATCCTTTCCTAGTAATGTCAGCTCTTCCGGGCACAGTTTCCCTAACTGAGGTCTGGAGGAGGGGCATAGAGGGAGGAGCCAGTGCACACCATATATAGTACCTAATCTTTCTTTTAAGAGTGCCCAGTCTCCTGCGGAGCCCGTCTATTCCCCATGGTCCTTACGGAGTACCCAGCATCCTCTACGGACTACAAGATATAGAATTACCGGTGAGTAAATTCTTATTTTTCTACCATGATGTCACGTTTCAATAATTTTTTTAAAATGTTTAAAAAAAAAAATCTTTTTAGTGTAATGTTACTTCAACACCTTGTAACAAAAGCAATGGTTTCAAGGTCTAATTTTAATCTTTGTAATCTGATCAAAGCATGGGATTACCTTGATCCCTATTATTTACCTGGCAGATTTTTAACCAGTTCATATGGTCTTTACATTAGACACAATTAGTTCTAATTAGAACACTGGTTGCATTTGTGTTCATTGCAAAAATTTAATAAAAGAGCACAAACAAATCATGTGTAACATGGCAGACAGTAAGCTGTTTTGGTACATTTATACTTGTTATACTATATGCTAGATATGACAGTATGTACTTATCTTTATTGAATACTAGCTGAATACCCGTGCTTCGCTACGGGATGAGGATGGTAAATTAGAATTACAGTTGTTCGTTAATTTATGGTGGTTGGAGATCTAGCATATAGGCATATCTTGCTTCCCTGACCCACTTTGTGTAGTGGCCAGACCCCTTTTTGGTCCCCCAGGGACCCTGCTCTTCCCACTATACAGCTCTCAGCCTCTGGCTTCTTGCTGCCTCCATTCCTCTCCTTACATCATGTCAGTGCCCCTGTGAAATTATTGATTTATTTACAGTTTCTTATATAGCGCAGCACATTATGCATCTCCTGATATACTCTGTGCTGCTGGAGGACCCTGCTTCTTCCACTATATAACTCTGTGTGTGGGTTCATGCTACCTTCATTCCCCTCCTCACATCATGACACTGCCCCTGTCACATACAGCCCTGTTCTGCCTGACATATCATGCATCTCCTAATATACTCTGTGCTGCTGGGGACCCTGCTCCTCCCACTATATAACTCTCAGTGTGTAGCTTCCTGCTACCTCCATTCCCCTCCTCACATCATGTCACTGCCACTGTCACATGTAGCCCTGTCGTCACTGGCATATCATACATGTCCTGGTATAGTCTGTACTGCTGGCCCACCCCTAGGTGCTAGGGGTGTGTTACCCCCACAGTGTTTGTTCCCAGATTGTAAGTCATATGTGTACCAAGTTTGGTGTAAATTGCACCAGGCATTCCAGAGTTATGCTGTCTGCTGAAATACTCTGTGTTGCTGCCTCACCCCTAGGGGTGTCTTACCCGCACAGTGTTTGTTCCCAGATTGTAAATCATATGTGTACCTAGTGTGGTGTAAATTGGTCCAGGTATTCCGGAGTTATGCTGTCTCTTGATATACTCTGTGCTGCTGTCCCACTCCTAGGGATGTCTTACCCCCCACAGTGAGCGTTTCCAGATTGTAAGTAATATGTGTACCAAGGCCCTCATTCCGAGTTGTTCGCTCGCAAGGCGAATGTAGCAGAGTTACACACGCTAAGCCGCCGCCTACTGGGAGTGAATCTTAGCTTCTTAAAATTGCGACCGACGTACGCGCAATATTGCGATTACAAACGAGTTAGCAGTTTCAGAGTAGCTCCAGACTTACTCTGCCTGTGCGATCATTTCAGTGCTTGTCGTTCCTGGTTGACGTCACAAACACACCCAGCGTTCGCCCAGGCACTCCCACCGTTTCCCCGGCCACTCCTGCGTTTTTTCCGGAAACGGTAGCGTTTTCAGCCACACGCCCCTGAAACGCCGTGTTTCCGCCCAGTAACACCCATTTCCTGTCAATCACATTACGATCGCCGGAGCGAAGAAAAAGCCGTGAGTAAAAATACTTTCTTCATAGTAAAGTTACTTGGCGCAGTCGCAGTGCGAACATTGCGCATGCGTACTAAGCGGATTTTCACTGCGATGCAATGAAAAATACCGAGCGAACAACTCGGAATGAGGGCCCAAGTTTGGTGTAAAATGCTCCAGGCATTCCGGAGTTATGCTGGAACACACACACACACACACACACACACACACACACACACACACACACACACACACACACACACACACACACACACATCTATTTTTGGCGATTTCCGTGGATGGGCAGTGACATTTGTAAAACCGGTTCTTAGCAAGCACCTGGGACCTAAGGAGAAGCTACCTGCCAAGTTTCAAGATTGTAGGCTTTGTGGTCTAAGAGATTTTGTGATGAGTCAATCAGTGAGTTAATCTCCTTTTTTTGCCTTTTATATATATTTATAGACTTTAATAAATATTAAATAGAATGTGAGGTTATTTTTTTTTGCTTCATTGAGCCTAGCACAGGGGAATATATATGATATATATAACTCTATATTTATAATACCTCTTGTTAAATTTGATTAACTTTCAGGAAAGAAAAGCAATACCTTAAATGCACAAATGTTCAGGCCGCTGCGACCGCTAAGAGTGTGTGTGTAAAACCCCTATGAAATGCGTACACATTGCATAAACACGCCGACACGCTGTAAGCACAAAGTAGCTACACATGCTGCAGAATACACTTTATAATCCCTAACAGGAAAGGAAATGCGACACCAATTGTATATGTAATGTTGAGGTCCAACCCAGCAACAACTATTTACTCAAAAGAGGGTACAACAGAAATACAATCACATAAGAGAAAAGGCTACAATCAATGGATACATACATTTGTTCGCCTGCGCCACCCGGTTCCGTCCCTCAGTCAATCTGGATACACGACCTTCAGAGAATGTGTCTGACCGGCCAGGAGGCTTGGCATTTATACATTAGTCCAAATCATGAAATAATGGAAACTGTAATCTCTTCACCTATAGGTCAAAGGGCTGGTCATTTACAGTACAGGAGGGTTTATAGGTTGGTTTGAATAGGTGGGCGATGCCTGGTCCAGGTGCACTTGCAGATGTTCTCCACTGGGTTCCCGCCGAATATCAAGAGTACAGTAAATACAGTATCATATTAATATTTTACTCCTGCGCATATCTATGCGCAGGAGCGTGCTACATTCTGCGACCTGCCATCGGAATATTGCCCTTGAAATACTGCACAGCTGGATACCAAACACCACCTCCTAACCTAATTCTGTCCCCTCATATCCTGTAAAATTGAATCCCTCTGTTGTTATACCTTTGAAGCAAATGTAACTCGCTGGTGTGGTGCATGTAGGCTATGTGTAAATTATGCACTATGTGGATTAAATATCACATATGTCTTTGTGGCTTTTCCATGCGAATGCGTATGCTACCGTATTTACTCATACCACGTGCTAATACGCAGGACCACGTGAGCCAATATACGTAACGTGCGAGTATGCGCAAGCACGGCAGAACAAGCACACGCACGGAGGCCACTCTGTGTGGTGTTTGCACGTGATGTTTGTGGGTATAATATTTCCGACTTCGACACTCTTTCACACTGCCAATGCCGGATCCCACCCGGGAATTGGAAACGGGTCGTTCCCGGATGGGATCCAGCATTGGACCCTAACAGCAGGCATACCGTCGCGGCAGTTTGCCGGGTCGGTTGCCATAGCGGCGGGGGGCGGAGCCGGCAGCAGGTGGCGAAGGTGGCACTGGGAGATGAGCTCATTGTCTCCTATTGTAGTGAACGGGTCCCGGGTCGCATGGACCCGGGAACCCGTTAATGCTGCCACTGACCCGTTATTCAACTCGGGAATAACACTGCTTTATTCCCGGGTTGAATTACCGGGTCAGGCAACCTGGGAATTCGACCATGGCCTTTCACACCGCACACCGACCCGTGTATATTGCCGGGTCGATTCCGGGTTATTTGTGCGGTGTGAAAGGGGTATAAATGATCATATTCACAGTTGGCTTGGCCATCGATGGTTTCAGTCCACTGATGGTTCATTCTTAAACACAAATAAAAGAAGGGTCTGCAGCACTGTCACCAAGTTTGTTCCGTGAAAATTCGAGGTGATATTATTCCCTCAATCATCAAAAAACACATGGAATTCCGTCGTCTACTGAACCTCAACACCACTTCTTAATGGGTTACTTGTCCTTAATAACTATCCACAATGTCAGAGCTGTTCTGCTGCAGCCAATTACAGTCTATCTTTATCCACGCACAAGGCAATTATTTTCCTAATAAAAAAAACACAGTTTATTTAAAAAATAGATTTGAAAAAGTTTTTGTCATGAACAGGGTGCTTTCAATCACCGTGGAGCATTGCGGGACATTTTAGCAGCTTTTATATGTTACACTGGGAAGATCATGAACTCTGCTAATGTTCTAATGTCCGCAATTCACAGGGATGTCCTGGGCTTCGAAGGTGTTTTCCTATAAAAAAGGGACATTTCTGAATATCATCCTTTCTAAAAGGTCCATGTTTGTAATAATGTCTGTGCGTTTGTTTAGAGAGGTTCTAGAACTCATAATAATAAACGCTCTGCCCATCTAATAGATATGTATTCCTTTTTATTTTACATTGTAGTGCCTGTGGTTGCCCCTGAAACTATTATGCATTGTGGACCTTATTCAGTAAGGATTGCAGTTTCTGCTAAAAAGCAGTTGCTGCGATCAAATAGCTGCCGCTCGGAAATAGAGAAAAAATGGCCATTGCAGAAATTGCGAATGCAGTGCAATATGCTCCAGACAAGGTCATCCACAATTCTTGCCACACGAGGCTGGAAGTGGTCATCGCTGACCTCCTTAAAAACACCTGGACACACATGCGTTTTTCCAGACACGCCTAGAAAATGTCAGGTTTCCGCCCAGAAATACTGGCTTCCTGTCACACAGCGGCTACATTGCGATCACGATGTGGCCGCAGTTTCTGTTGCTATTTTTACTTGCATGTGCGCAATGCGAACGCTGCACATGCGCAGTCATTCGATAATCGTCTGGATTGCAATTTGCAAATTTTGCAATCCTTACTGAGTAAGGTTCTAAGTTTGTATTGTGGTTTTCTCTGACGTCCTAGTGGATGCTGGGAACTCCGTAAGGACCATGGGGAATAGCGGGCTCCGAAGGAGGCTGGGCACTCTAGAAAGATCTTAGACTACCTGGTGTGCACTGGCTCCTCCCACTATGACCCTCCTCCAAGCCTCAGTTAGATTTCGTGCCCGGCCGAGGTTGGATGCACACTAGGGGCTCTCCTGAGCTCTTAGAAAGTAATAGTCTTAGATTTTTTTATTTTCAGTGAGACCTGCTGGCAACAGGCTCACTGCAGCGAGGGACTAAGGGGAGAAGAAGCGAACTCGCCTGCTTGCAGCCGGATTGGGCTTCTTAGGCTACTGGACACCATTTGCTCCAGAGGGATCGACCGCAGGCCCAGCCTTGATGTTCGGTCCCGGAGCCGCGCCGCCGTCCCCCTTACAGAGCCAGAAGCAAGAAGATGGTCCGGAAAATCGGCGGCATGAAGACTCTGTCTTCACCAAGGTAGCGCACAGCACTGCAGCTGTGCGCCATTGCTCCTCTCACACACTTCACACTCCGGTCTCTGAGGGTGCAGGGCGCTGGGGGGGGGGCACCCTGAGGCAGCAATAAAAACACCTTGGCTGGCTAAAATACCTCAATATATAGCCCCAGGGGCTATATATGAGGTAAATACCCCTGCCAGAATTCCATAAAAAGCGGGAGAATAGGCCGCGAAAAAGGGGCGGAGCCTATCTCCTCAGCACACTGGCGCCATTTTTCCCTCACAGCTCCTGCTGGAAGGAAGCTCCCTGGCTCTTCCCTGCAATCTACAGTACCAGTAAGAGGGAAAAGAGAGGGGGGGCATTAAATTTGGCAGTATATATATTTTATTGAAAAGCAGCTATTAGGGACATAACTCAGTTAGTCCCTGTATATATATAGCGCTCTGGTGTGTGCTGGCATACTCTTACTCTGTCCCCCCAAAGGGCTTTTTGTGGGTCCTGTCCTCTGTTTGAGCATTCCCTGTGTGTGTGGAGTGTGTCGGTACGGCTGTGTCGACATGTTTGAGGAGGATAATGATGTGGAGGGGGAGCAGATGCCTTTAGCAGGGATGTCACCCCCTGGGGGGCAGACACCTGAGTGGATGAGTTTATGGCAGGAAATGAGTGCACGTATAGACTCCTTACATAATAAATTTGACGACATGCCGACTGTGGGACAGCCGAGTCTTCAGCTCGTGCCTGTCCAGGTGTCTCAAAAGTCATCAGGGGCTCTGAAACGCCCGCTATCTCAGATGGCACAAGTAGATGTCGACACGGATACTGACACCAGTGTCGACGACGATGAGTCAAATTTAATGCCCGTTAAGGCCATTCACTGCATGATTGAGGCAATGAAAGAGGTGTTAAATATTTCTGATTTACATCCAGGTACCACAAAAAAGGGTATTATGTTTGGGGAGAAAAAACTACCTGTAGTTTTTCCCCCGTCAGATGAATTAAATGAAGTGTGTGAAGAAGCGTGGGCTTCCCCTGATAAGAAATTGGTAATTCCTAAGAAGATACTAATGGCGTTCCCTTTCCCGCCAGAGGATTGGTTACGTTGGGAAACACCCCCTAGGGTGGATAAAGCGCTCACACGTTTGTCTAAAAAGGGGGCACTACCGTCCCAGGATACGGCCGCCCTTAAGGAACCTGCTGATAGAAAGCAGGAGGCGATCCTGAAGTCTGTATATACACACTCAGGCATTATACTTAGACCAGCTATTGCGTCAGCATGGATGTGCAGTGCTGCCGCTGCGTGGTCAGATAAACTGTCAGAAAATATTGACACATTAGACAGAGACACGATTCTGCTAACAATTGACCATATCAAAGACTCAGTCTTATACATGAGAGATGCACAGAGGGAAATCTGCCGGCTGGCATCTAAAGTAAGTGCATTATCCATCTCTGCTAGGAGATGCTTATGGACTCGCCAGTGGACTGGAGATGCAGATTCCAAAAGGCACATGGAAGTTTTGCCTTATAAAGGGGAGGAATTATTTGGGGATGGTCTCTCCGACCTAGTTTCCACAGCAACGTCTGGGAAGTCAGCATTTTTACCCCATGTCCCCTCACAGCCTAAGAAGGCGCCATTTTATCAGGTTCAGTCCTTTCGGACCCAGAAAAACAAGCGGGGAAAAGGAGGGTCTTTTCTGTCTAGAGGCAGAGGTAGGGGAAAAAGGCTGCAGCAAACAGCAGGTTCCCAGGAACAAAAGTCCTCCCCCGCTTCCTCTTCCAAGTCCGCCGCATGACGGTGGGGCTCCACAGGCGGAGCCAGGTACGGTGGGGGCCCGCCTCATGAATTTCAGCGATCAGTGGGCTCGCTCACAGGTGGATCCCTGGATCCTTCAAATAGTATCTCAGGGATACAAGCTGGAATTCGAGGGGGCTCCACCCCACCGGTTCCTAAAATCTGCCTTGCCGATTGCTCCCTCAGACAGGGAGGCGGTGCTAGCAGCGATTCACAAGCTGTATTCCCAGCAGGTGATAATCAGGGTACCCCTACTTCAACAAGGCCGGGGTTACTATTCCACACTATTTGTGGTGCCGAAACCGGACGGTTCGGTGAGACCCATTTTAAATTTGAAATCCTTGAACACATACATAAAAAAATTCAAGTTCAAGATGGAATCGCTCAGGGCGGTTATTGCAAGCCTGGACAAGGGCGATTACATGGTATCCCTGGACATCAAGGATGCTTACCTGCATGTCCCCATTTACCATCCTCACCAGGAGTACCTCAGATTTGTGGTACAGGATTGCCATTACCAATTCCAGACGCTGCCGTTTGGACTCTCCACGGCACCGAGGGTATTTACCAAGGTTATGGCGGAAATGATGATACTCCTTCGAAAAAAGGGAGTTTTAATTATCCCATACTTGGACGATCTCCTAATAAAGGCACGATCCAAGGAACAGTTGTTAGTGGGAGTAGCACTATCTCAGGAAGTGCTGCGCCAGCACGGCTGGATTCTGAATATCCCAAAGTCACAGCTGGTCCCCACGACACGTCTAATGTTCCTGGGAATGATTCTGGACACAGTCCAGAAAAAAGTGTTTCTCCCGGAGGAGAAAGCCAGGGAGTTGTCTTCTCTAGTCAGAGACCTCCTAAAACCAAAACAGGTATCGGTGCATCACTGCACGCGGGTCCTGGGAAAGATGGTAGCTTCTTACGAAGCAATTCCATTCGGCAGGTTCCATGCCAGAATTTTTCAGTAGGACCTGTTGGACAAGTGGTCCGGATCGCATCTTCAGATGCATCGCTTGATAACCCTGTCCCCAAGAACCAGGGTGTCTCTTCTGTGGTGGCTGCAGAGTGCTCATCTTCTGGAGGGCCGCAGATTCGGCATACAGGACTGGGTCCTGGTGACCACGGATGCCAGCCTACGAGGCTGGGGGGCAGTCACAAAGGGAAGAAACTTCCAAGGACTATGGTCAAGTCAGGAGACTGCCCTTCACATAAATATTCTGGAACTAAGGGCCATTTACAATGCCCTAAGTCAAGCAAAATCCCTGCTCCTACACCAGCCGGTGCTGATCCAGTCAGACAACATCACGGCAGTCGCCCATGTTAATCGACAGGGCGGCACAAGAAGCAGGATGGCAATGGCAGAAGCCACAAGAATTCTCCGATGGGCGGAGAATCATGTACTAGCACTGTCAGCAGTGTTCATCCCGGGAGTGGACAACTGGGAAGCAGACTTTCTCAGTAGGCACGACCTCCACCCGGGAGAGTGGGGACTTCATCCAGAAGTCTTCCAAATGATTGTAAATCAATGGGGTCGTCCACAGGTGGACATGATGGCGTCCCGCCTAAACAAAAAACTAGAGAGGTATTGCGCCAGGTCAAGAGACCCTCAGGCGATAGCTGTGGACGCTCTAGTGACACCGTGGGTGTACCGGTCAGTTTATGTGTTCCCTCCTCTACCTCTCATACCAAAGGTATTGAGAATAATAAGAAAGCGAGGAGTAAACACAATTCTCGTGGTTCCGGATTGGCCAAGAAGAGCGTGGTACCCGGAACTTCAAGAGATGATCTCAGAGGACCCGTGGTCTCTGCCGCTCAGACAAGACCTGCTACAGCAGGGGCCCTGTCTGTTCCAAGACTTACCGCGGCTGCGTTTGACGGCATGGCGGTTGAACGCCGGATCCTGAAGGAAAAGGGCATTCCGGAGGAAGTCATTCCTACGCTTATTAAAGCCAGGAAAGAGGTCACAGCAACTCATTATCACCGCATATGGCGGAAGTATGTTGCATGGTGTGAGGCCGAAAAGGCCCCAACGGAGGAATTTCAACTAGGTCGATTTCTGCATTTCCTGCAAGCAGGAGTAAATATGGGCCTAAAACTGGGCTCCATTAAGGTACAGATCTCGGCTCTGTCGATTTTCTTTCAAAAAGAACTAGCTTCAGTACCTGAAGTTCAGACATTTGTTAAAGGAGTGCTGCATATTCAGCCCCCGTTTGTGCCCCCTGTGGCACCTTGGGATCTCAACGTGGTGTTGAGTTTCTTAAAATCACATTTGAACCACTAAAAACCGTGGATCTGAAATATCTCACGTGGAAGGTGGTTATGTTATTGGCCTTGGCTTCTGCCAGGCTAGTATCAGAATTGGCGGCTTTGTCCTGTAAAAGCCCTTATCTGATTTTCCATATGGATAGGGCAGAATTGAGGACTCGTCCCCAGTTTCTCCCAAAGGTGGTGTCAGCGTTTCACCTGAACCAGCCTATTGTGGTGCCTGCGGCTACTAGGGACTTGGAGGACTCCAAGTTGCTAGACGTTGTCAGGGCACTGAAAATATATGTTTCCAGAACGGCTAGAGTCAGAAAATCTGACTCGCTGTTTATCCTATATGCACCCAACAAGCTGGGTGCTCCTGCTTCTAAGCAGACTATTGCTCGTTGGATTTGTAATACAATTCAGCTTGCACATTCTGTGGCAGGCCTGCCACAGCCAAAATCTGCCAATGCCCATTCCACAAGGAAGGTGGGCTCATCTTGGGCGGCTGCCCGAGGGGTCTCGGCTTTACAACTTTGCCGAGCTGCTACTTGGTCAGGGGCAAACACATTTGCAAAATTCTATAAATTTGATACCCTGGCTGAGGAGGACCTGGAGTTCTCTCATTCGGTGTTGCAGAGTCATCCGCACTCTCCAGCCCGTTTGGGAGCTTTGGTATAATCCCCATGGTCCTTACGGAGTTCCCAGCATCCACTAGGACGTCAGAGAAAATAAGAATTTACTCACCGGTAATTCTATTTCTCGTAGTCCGTAGTGGATGCTGGGCGCCCATCCCAAGTGCGGTTTATCTGCAATACTTGTACATAGTTACTGTTAACTAAATCGGGTTATTGTTGAGCCATCTGTTTAGAGGCTCTGTTGTTTCATACTGTTAACTGGGTTTCATATCACGAGTTGTACGGTGTGATTGGTGTGGCTGGTATGAGTCTTACCCGGGATTCAAAATCCTTCCTTATTGTGTACGCTCGTCCGGGCACAGTATCCTAACTGAGGCTTGGAGGAGGGTCATAGTGGGAGGAGCCAGTGCACACCAGGTAGTCTAAGATCTTTCTAGAGTGCCCAGCCTCCTTCGGAGCCCGCTATTCCCCATGGTCCTTACGGAGTTCCCAGCATCCACTACGGACTACGAGAAATAGAATTACCGGTGAGTAAATTCTTATTTTCTCTGACGTCCTAGTGGATGCTGGGGACTCCGTAAGGACCATGGGGAATAGCGGCTCCGCAGGAGACTGGGCACAGCTAAGAAAGATTTAGGACTACCTGGTGTGCACTGGCTCCTCCCACTATGACCCTCCTCCAGACCTCAGTTAGAATCCTGTGCCCGGCTGAGCTGGATGCACACTAGGGGCTCTCCTGAGCTCCTAGAGAGAAAGTATATTTTAGGTTTTTATTTTACAGTGAGTTCTGCTGGCAACAGACTCACTGCAGCGAGGGACTAAGGGGAGAAGAAGCGAACCTACCTAACTGGTGGTAGCTTGGGCTTCTTAGGCTACTGGACACCATTAGCTCCAGTGGGATCGACCGCATGGAACCGGCCATTGATGTTCGGTCCCAGAGCCGCGCCGCCGGCCCCCATACAGAGCCAGAAGCAAGAAGAGTCCGGAAAATCGGCGGCAGAAGACATCAGTCTTCACCAAGGTAGCGCACAGCACTGCAGCTGTGCGCCATTGCTCCTCATACACACTTCACACTCCGGTCACTGAGGGTGCAGGGCGCTGGGGGGGGGCGCCCTGAGCAGCAATAAAAACACCTTGGCTGGCAAATATATCACAATATATAGCCCCAGAGGCTATATATGTGATAAATACCCCTGCCAGAATCCATAAAAAAGCGGGAGAAAAGTCCGCAAAAAAGGGGCGGAGCTATCTCCCTCAGCACACTGGCGTAATTTTCTCTTCACAGTGCAGCTGGAAGACAGCTCCCCAGGCTCTCCCCTGTAGTTTTCAGGCTCAAAGGGTTAAAAAGAGAGGGGGGGCACTAAATTTAGGCACAATATTGTTTATACAAGCAGCTATTGGGGGAAAAATCACTCAGTTATAGTGTTAATCCCTGCATTATATAGCGCTCTGGTGTGTGCTGGCATACTCTCTCTCTGTCTCCCCAAAGGACTTTGTGGGGTCCTGTCCTCAGTCAGAGCATTCCCTGTGTGTGTGCTGTGTGTCGGTACGGCTGTGTCGACATGTGGGATGAGGAAGGTTACGTGGAGGTGGAGCAGAGGCCGATAAATGGGATGTCGTCCCCTGTGGGGCCGACACCAGAGTGGATGGATAGGTGGAAGGTATTAACCGACAGTGTCAACTCCTTACAAGGCTGGATGACGTAAAACAGCTGTGGGACAGCCGGCTTCTCAGCCCGCGCCTGTCCAGGCGTCTCAAAGGCCATCAGGGGCTCAAAAAAGCGCCCGTTACCTCAGATGGCAGACACAGATGTCGACACGGAGTCTGACTCCAGTGTCGACGAGGTTGAGACATATACACAATCCACTAGGAACATCCATTACATGATCTCGGCAATGAAAAATGTGTTACGCATTTCTGACATGAACCTAAGTACCACATAAATGGGGTTTTATTTTTGGGGAGAAAAAGCAGCCAGTGTTTTGTTCCCCCATCAGATGAATGAATGAAGTGTGTAAAGTAGCGTGGGTTCCCCCAATAAGAAACTGGTAATTTCTAAAAAGTTACTGATGGCGTACCCTTTCCCGCCAGAGGATAGGTCACGTTGGGAGATATCCCTTAGGGTGGATAAGGCGCTCACACGTTTGTCAAAAAAGGTGGCACTGCCGTCTTAGGATACGGCCACCTTGAAGGAGCCTGCTGATAAAAAACAGGAGGCTATCCTGAAGTCTGTATATACACACTCAGGTTATATACTGAGACCTGCAATTGCCTCAGCATAAATAGTGCTGCTGCAGCGTGGTCTGATACCCTGCCAGATAATATTAATACTCTAAGACAGGGATAAAAGTTTGCTAACATAGAGCATATTAAAGACGTCGTCTTATATATAAAGGATGCACAGAGGGATATTTGCCGGCTGGCATCCAGAATAAATGCAATGTCCATTCTGCCAGGAGGGTATTAGAAACCCGACAGTGGACAGGTGATGCTGCCTATAAAAGGCACATGGAGATTCTGCCTTATAAGGGTGAGGAATTGTTTGGGGATGGTCTCTGGGACCTCGTATCCACAGCAACAGCTGGGAAGAAAAAAAAAATTTTTTTTTTACCTCAGGTTTCCTCACAGCCTAAGAAAGCACCGTATTTTCAGGTACAGTCCTTTCGGCTTCAGAAAAGCAAGCGGGTCAAAGGCGCTTCCTTTCTGCACAGAGACAAGGGAAGAAGGAAAAAGCTGCACCAGCAGCCAGTTCCCAGGATCAAAAATCTTCCCCCGCTTCCTCTGGGTCCACCGCTTGACGTTGGGGCTCCACAGGTGGAGACAGTTGCGGTAGGGGCGCGTCTCGGGTACTTCAGGGACCAGTGGGTTTGCCCACAGGTGGATCCCTAGGTTCTGCAAATAGTATCACAGGGATACAGGCTGGAGTTCGAGGCGACTCCCCCTCGCCGTTACCTCACCTCAGCCTTGCCTGCTGCCCTCGGAGAAAGGTAGTACTGGCGGCAATTCACAAGCTGCACCTCCAGCAGGTGAAATCAAGGTACCCCTCCTTCAACAAGGCCGGGGTTACTATTCCAAAATGTTGTGGTACCGAAACCAGACGGTTCGGTGAGACCCATTCTAAAATTGAAAGCCTTGAACACTTATATACGAAGGTTTAAGTTTGAAATGGAATCGCTCAGGGTGATTATTGCAAGCCTGGAGAATTTCATGGTATCATTGGACATCAAGGATGCTTACCTACATGTCCCTATTTACCCTCTTCACCAGGAGTACCTCAAAATTGTGGTACAGGATTGTCATTACCAATTCCAGACGTTGCCGTTGGTCTGTCCCCGGCACCGAGGTATTTACCAAGGTAATGGCCGAAATAATTATCCCGTACTTGGACGATCTCCTTATAAAGGCGAGGTCCAGGGAGCAGTTGTTCGGCGGAGTAGCACTATCTCGGGCAGTGCTACAACAGCACGGCTGGATTCTGAATATCCAAAGTCGCAGCTGGTTCCTACGACGCGTCTACTGTTCCTGAGTATGGTTCTGGACACAGAACAGGATAAAAAGGTTTTCTCCCGGAGGAGAAGTCCAAGGAGTTGTCGTCTCTAGACAGAGACCTCCTAATACGTATACAGGTGTCGGTGCATCAATGCACGCGAGCCCTGGGAAGGATGGTAGCTTCTTACGAAGAAATTCCATTCGCCAGGTCCCATACAAGGATTTTCCAGTGGTATCTGTTGGACATGTGGTCCGGGTCGCATCTTCAGATGCATCGGCGGATAACCCTGTCTCCAAGGGCCAGGGTGTCGCTGTTGTGGTGGCTGCAGAGTGCTCATCTTCTAGGGGACCGCAGATTCGGCATACAGGACTGGGTACTGGTGACCACGGATGCCAGCCTTCGAGGCTGGGGGGCAGTCACACAGGGAAGAAACTTCCAAGGCTATGGAAAAGTCAGGAGACTTCCCTACACATAAATATTCTGGAACTAAGGGCCATTTACAATGCCCTAAGTCAGGCTAGACCCCTGCTTCAACACCGGCCGGTGCTGATCCAGTCAGACAACATCACGGCGGTCGCTCATGTAAACGACAGGGCGGCACAAGAAGCAGGATGGCGATGGCAGAAGCCACAAGGATTCTCCGATGGGCGGAAAATCATGTGTTCGCACTGTCAGCAGTGTTCATTCCCGGAGTGGACAACTGAGAAGCAGACTTTCTCAGAAGACACGACCTCCACCCGGGAGAGTGGGGACTTCATCCAGAAGTCTTCCAAATGATTGTACACCGTTGGAAAAGGCCACAGGTGGACATGATGGTGTCCCGCCTCAACTAAAAGTTACAAAGATATTGCGCCAGGTCAAGGACCCTCAGGCGATAGCTGTGGACGCTCTGGTAACACCGTGGGTGTACCAGTCGGTGTATGTGTTCCCTTCTCTGCCTCTCTTACCCAGGGTAATGAGAATAATAAGAAGGAGAGGAGTAAGAACTATACTCATTGTTCCGGGTGGGCCAAGAAGAGCTTGGTAACCAGAACTCCAAGAAATGATCTCAGAGGACCCATGGCCTCTGCCGCTCAGACAGGACCTGCTGTAGCAGGGGGCCTGTCTGTTCCAAGACGTACCGCGGCTGCGTTGGACGGCATGGCGGTTGAACGCCGGATCCTGAAGGAAAAGGGAATTCCGGAGGAAGTTATCCCTACGCTATTTAAAGCTAGGAAAGAAGTGAACGCTAACCATTATCACCGCATATGGCAGAAATATGTTGCGTACTGTGAGGCCAGGAAGGCCCCAAAGGAGAAATTTCAGCTAGGTCGATTTCTGCACTTCCTACAGTCAGAGGTGACTATGGGCCTACAATTGGGTTCCATTAAGGTCCAGATTTCGGCTCTATCGATTTTCTTCCAAAATGGAACTGGCTTCACTGCCTGAAGTTCAGACTTTTGTTAAGGGAGGGCTGCATAGTCAGCCCCCGTTTGTGCCTCCAGTGGCACCGTGGGATCTCAACGTGGTGTTGGATTTCCTGAAGTCGCATTGGGTTGAGCCACTTAAATCCGTGGAGCTATAATACCTCACGTGGAAAGTGGTCATTCTGTGGGCCTTGGCGTCGGCCAGGCGTGTATCAGAATTGACAAAAGCCCTTATCTGTATTTTATATGGGAAAGGCGAAATTGAGGACTCGTTCCCAATTCCTTCCTAAGGTGGTATCAGTTTTTCATGTGAACCAACCTATTGTGGTGCCTGGGGCTACTTGGGACTTGGAGGATTCCAAGTTACTGGACGTAGTCAGGGCCCTGAAAAGTATATGTTTTCCAGGACAGCTGGAGTCAGGAAGACTGACTCGCTATTTATCCTGTATGCACCCAACAAGCTGGGTGCTCCTGCTTCTAAGCAGACTATTGCTCGCTGGATCTGTAGCACGATTCAACTTGCACATTCTGCGGCTGGACTGCCGCACCCTAAATCTGTAAAAGCCCATTCCACGAGGAAAGTGGGCTCTTCTTGGGCGGCTGCCCGAGGGGTCTCGGCTTTACAACTTTGCCGAGCTGCTACTTGGTCAGGGGCAAACACGTTTGCAAAATTCTACAAATTTGATACCCTGGCTGAGGAGGACCTTGAGTTCTCTCATTCGGTGCTGCAGAGTCATCCGCACTCTCCCGCCCGTTTGGGAGCTTTGGTATAATCCCCATGGTCCTTACGGAGTCCCCAGCATCCACTAGGACGTCAGAGAAAATAAGATTTTACTCACCGGTAAATCTATTTCTCGTAGTCCGTAGTGGATGCTGGGCGCCCGTCCCAAGTGCGGACTGTCTGCAATATTTGTATATAGTTATCATTAACTAAAAGGGTTATTGTTGAGCCATCTGTTGAGAGGCACTGTTATGTTCATACTGTTAACTGGGTATCATATCACGAGTTATACGGTGTGATTGGTGTGGCTGGTATGAGTCTTACCCGGGATTCAAAATCCTTCCTTATTGTGTCAGCTCTTCCGGGCACAGTATCCTAACTGAGGTCTGGAGGAGGGTCATAGTGGGAGGAGCCAGTGCACACCAGGTAGTCCTAAATCTTTCTTAGCTGTGCCCAGTCTCCTGCGGAGCCGCTATTCCCCATGGTCCTTACGGAGTCCCCAGCATCCACTACGGACTACGAGAAATAGATTTACCGGTGAGTAAAATCTTATTTTTTCCTTGGTTCTGGTATGATTGGTTGACCAGGTTAATGTCGACAGTCATTAGGTCGACCACTATTGGTCAACATAGACATGGACTAATATGCGACACATGAAAATGGTCGACACGGGACAGGTCGACACATGAAAATTCGACATGGACTTTTGAACTGTTTTTCGTGTCATTTTTCCCGTAACATGACCAGGAACCCCACTTAGTGTGCCGCGTCCCCTGGCATGGCTCGCTTCGCTTGACATGCTGCGGGCAAGGTGCCTCGCTCCGCTACCGCTGCGTTCGGCACAGGTTACCGTTCCCAATCATAGTCCACGTGGATGGTAAAGTATGAAAAAGTTAAAAATCTATATATATATTTTTTTAAAAGGTACGTTGACATTTTGATATGTTGACCATGTCAATGTCGTCGACCAATAGTGGCCGACCGTAACATGGTCAACCATCCAAACGGATACCCCTTTTCCGTTACTAGCTGTATATAAGCTACGAGTCACTAGGCCACTCAGCTCTGAGCTAAAATGACAAACGCAGATCCTAATTGTAACACTACTAGTACTTCGTCCAGAAGAGTTATTACAGTAGGTTTTAGTTTTTGTTGAAATCACAAGTACCTAATTTTTTACTTTTTTGTTTTTCTCGCTGCCAGACCAAACATTTCACACATTTTCTTTTAGACATCGCTGGCCATGCGGTTTGCCCAGGAATCATTCGGAAAACAGTACAAACAAACAGTAGGACTGGACTTCTTTCTGAAAAGGATAACGCTGCCAGGTAAGATTCCTCTGGTTTGTGGGTTCCGTACCATCTTATTTCTGAGATTACTGGTGAAACTTAACTTCTGCAGATCTAAATAAATAGCTGGCATTTCTATGACAGATTTATTCACTTCCAAAATGCTACACTGGACGTTATGAATTGACTTCTTTTTAGAAAGTTATTTTGTTTTTTTTATTTATTTACTTTATGCTTACAGTTATAGTATATTTCTGTTGATCTGATGTTGTTGTTGTTGACTATGAAATGTTGCACTAAATTAACAACATTCAACACAAAAATGCATTGAAGTTCAGCACAATACTAGTTTTCTGTTAAAGTAATACCTACATCATTTTCATGGAAAAAAAGGTATTTATAAAGAAACAAAGCATAATGTTTTTAATGGAAATGACTAATCTCATACGTGTTAAAAAGGTATAATATAGCTATGTAACCACTGAGTTCTAATATGTGAATGCTGTTTTATGCAAGGCAGCATGAAATTGCTGGCATTTAATAGACCACTAAAATTTAGTGCCCCAAGACACTCATAAAAATACAGTTTAAGCATTCAAGATGTTTTAGTTCATGGTGCAAAGGAGCCATTTAGATGCTAGTTGAAGCACATTGCGTGGAAAAAAAAGGATTTGCTGACGCTAGTTAACCATTTTGTTGCTGGAAAGGCTTCGAGGCCATGCAGCAGTTAAAAGACAGCATATGGCAATAGGGATATTCTGTGCAAAGTTCTTGTGGAGGAAAGGGTGTCCTAGACTATATAGAACTATTTGCATGTAGCGTATTCTCCGTTTCAGCACGTCCTATTGGCCTGTAGTCTGGTGTTTCTGTGACATTAGGTTAGAGGTGACTGGTGGCGGGGCTGGACGCTTTGCTCATACACTTCCTCAGTCATGAGGGGTTGCCCAGCTAAGAACATACCTAAAGCTGGGTACACATCATGCAATGGTTTAACCCAACGTTGCGACAATGCGATGTAACAATACATTGGGGGAGATTCAAATGTTTGAAAAGTCGGTTGGGTGTCTGTTTTTTCCTGTTTATTAGATAGGAAAAAACAGACTCCCAACTGACTTTTCAAGCATTTGAATCTACCCCTTTGTGTCCTCTATACATACTGCTGCTGTCACGATACGCTGTCTGACGGTGTAATGTATTGTTACATGCTGCGTGTAACTACACCCGTGTCGGCTGTGGAGTCGTCCCATTGGATGTGCAGCACATCCAATGGGACGATTCAATAAATGATGGCTGGGTACGACG
Source organism: Pseudophryne corroboree (assembly GCF_028390025.1). NCBI lineage: Eukaryota > Metazoa > Chordata > Amphibia > Anura > Myobatrachidae > Pseudophryne > Pseudophryne corroboree. Next base: position 1,122,089,566 of record NC_086444.1, read on the forward strand.
GATCAGGGGTACACACTTATACGATGTGTACAATGTATCGGTCCGATCCACGTCGGAAAGATATATTGTGCGATAGATCATATAGTGGGGGTCATTCAGGTGCGGTCGGATTTGCTATCACTGCTTCTTTCTTGGAACTTAGCAGTGCAGGGTATATTTCTAAGCAGGCTGATCTTGAGCTGTCCAATTGAGTAATTAGTTAGAGGGTGTGACAAGGTACCTCAAAAGCAGGGTGGTTATGGAGTCTTCTCATCAAAACACTATTTGGGCATAAAAACGTAAAAAATATATGCAGTAAATCTTTATGCATATAGACTGTCCAGATAGCTGATGCTCATGACATTAAACGGAGTGAAACAAGCGGTGCTGTGCGCATGACCAATATAAGTCAAATAGTACCCTTCAATGGAGGAGCCTTCTAAAATCAGGACTGCTTCTGTATTTCAAGCTTGACAAATCCAGGAGTCATTACACATGGAAATATTGTCCTGGTGATTGAGCTGCAGGAAACAACCAGCTGTCTCTTGTGCCCCCCGTATCTCCCCTGCCCTAGCCGCAGGCATAGCATGCAAGGGTGGAGGCACTGATGAGACGGATAGTCTGTCAGTAAATCAAAATAAATCAACTGCACTCATATGCATTGCTATCCTGTTACTCATATACTGGACTGCGAAGCACTTCTCCTCGCTAAAGAGTCATGATCAGAGTCTTGTCAGACTGTTTTTAGCGCCTCACTACAGATAACTAGCGGTAATTAACCGGACATGTTTTAAAAAAAAATCTCTCCTCACAAGTTGTTGCCCACTAAGGTTTGGCCTGGGCTGTCTAATTTTTGGGGTAGAAGTTTTGAGCGCTGCTGTAAATAAAGGACTGGCAACGGTACAGTATGTATGAACCAAGGCCCTCATTCCGAGTTGTTCGCTCGCAAGCTGCTTTTAGCAGCTTTGCACACGCTAAGCCGCCGCCTACTGGGAGTGAATCTTAGCATATCAAAATTGCGAACGAAAGATTAGCAGAATTGCGAATAGACACTTCTTAGCAGTTTCTGAGTAGCTCCACACTTACTTGGCATCTGCGATCAGTTCAGTGCTTGTTGTTCCTGGTTTGACGTCACAAACACACCCAGCGTTCGCCCAGACACTCCTCCGTTTCTCCAGCCACTCCCGCGTTTTTCCCAGAAACGGTAGCGTTTTTTCGCGCACACCCATAAAACGGCCAGTTTCCGCCCAGAAACACCCACTTCCTGTCAATCACATTACGATCACCAGAACGAAGGAAAAACCTTGTAATGCCGTGAGTAAAATACCTAACTGCATAGCAAATTTACTCGGCGCAGTCGCACTGCGGACATTGCGCATGCGCATTAGCGACTAATCGCTCCGTTGCGAGAAAAAAATAACGAGCGAACAACTCGGAATGACCCCCCAAGTGTGATTAGTTATTAGCAAAAATATATTATTAATATTAATAGCTATTGTATTAGATTTTTAATACAGACAAAGCTAACATTATTGGCACATACTAGCAATGTATGTGATAAGATGTGCAATATTAAATTTTCATTAGTGAATATAAGTACTGTATATGCGGCACCTAGATAAAATGTATACTTTTCAGATGTGGATTACCAAGTTTTTATGTATACCGTATATGTGTGTGTGTATATATATATATATATATATATATATATATATATATATATATATAAACAAGACTGGTAAGGTCGGCACTCCCTCTATAGAAACAGCTGCCCCGGTGCCTTCCTACTATCCAATATGCAAAAGTGACGTTCTTCTAGAGAGGGGTACTCATCCATCCACTCTCAATATGCAAAAAACAGGCGGCACTCCAGGGTCTTAGTGAAAAATCAATGTATTGAGCAAAAAAATCAAATTAGTGGGGCGCAATATGCCACTAATTTGATTTTTTTGCTCAATACATTGATTTTTCACTAAGACCCTGGAGTGCCGCCTGTTCTTTGCATATTGAGAGTGGATGGATGGGTACCCGTCTAGAAGAATGTCACTTTTGCATTTTTATATATATATATATATATATATATTTCTCTTACGTCCTAGAGGATGCTGGGGACTCCGTAAGGACCATGGGGATAGACGGGCTCCGCAGGAGACATGGGCACTTTAAGAAAGGTCTGGGTGTGCACTGGCTCCTCCCTCTATGCCCCTCCTCCAGACCTCAGTTTGATACAGTGCCCAGAGGAGATGGGTGCACTACAGGGAGCTCTCCTGATCTTCCTGTCAGAAAGTATATTTGTTAGGTTTTTTATTTTCAGGGAGCCTGCTGGCAACAGACTCCCTGCATCGAGGGACTGAGGAGAGAGAAGCAGACCTACTTCTGTGAGTTTCAAGGCTCTGTTTCTTAGGCTACTGGACACCATTAGCTCCAGATGGAGTCAGAACACAGGTCTCACCCTGGAGTTCGTTCCGGAGCCGTGCCGCCGTCCTCCTCACAGAGCCGGAAGATAGAAGCCGGGTGAGTATGAGAAGAAAGAAGACTTCAGAGGCGGCAGTAGACTTCAGATCTTCACTGAGGTAACGCACAGCAGTAAAGCTGTGCGCCATTGCTCCCATACACCTCACACACGGAAGTCACTGTAAGGGTGCAGGGCGCGGGGGGGGGCGCCCTGGGCAGCATAAGAACCTCTCTTTGGCAAAAGTTTATATGTATACAGCTGGCCACTGTATATATATATATATATATATAAGAGCCTCCGCCAATTTTTAGTGTTTTTGAGCGGGACAGAAGGGGGGGCAGGGATTCTCCCTCAGCACTCACCAGCGCCATTTTCTCCACAGCACAGCTGAGAGGAAGCTCCCCGGACTCTCTCCTGCTTGTACCACAGTGAAAGAGGGTTTTAAAGAAGAGGGGGGGGGGCACATAATTAGGCGCATATATACATATATACACAGCGCTACTGGGTAAACATATATTTATTGTGTTTTTTCCTGGGTCATATAGCGCTGGGGTGTGTGCTGGCATACTCTCTCTCTGTTTCTCCAAAGGGCCTTGTGGGGGAACGGTCTTCAGATAAGAGGATTCCCTGAGTGTGTGGTGTGTCGGTACGCGTGTTTCGACATATCTGAGATAAAAGGCTCTCCTAGAGAAGACGGGGAGCAAATGAATGTGGTGTCTCCGTCGACAACACCGATACCTGACTGGATGGATATGTGGAATGTTTTATGTGCTAATGTAAATGTATTGCACAAAAGATTAGAGCTGAAGCTAGGGTACAGCCAGGGAGTCAACCCATGTCTGTCCCTATCTCGCAGGGACCTTCGGGGTCTCAAAAGCGCCCACTATCCCAAATAATAGATACAGATACCGCCACGGATTCTGACTCCAGTGTCGTCTACGATGATGCAAAATTAAAGCCAAAATTGGCTAAATGTATATGATTATTGCAATAAAAGATGTTTTGCATATCACAGAGGAACCCCCTGTCACTGACACGAGGGTACACATGTATAAGGGAAAGAAACCCGAGGTAACCTTTCCCCCCTCACATGAGTTGAACGAATTATGTGAAAAGGCTTGGGAATCTCCAGACAAAAAACTGCAGATTCCCAAAAGGATTCTTATGGCGTATCCTTTCCCACCAACGGACAGGATACGGTGAGAATCCTCCCCTAGGGTGGAAAAAGCATTGACACGCTTATCCAAAAAGGTAGCGCGGCCATCCCAAGATACAGCTACCCTCAGGGATCCTGCTGACCGCAAGCAGGAGATTACCTTGAAGTCCATTTGCACACATTCTGGTACCTTACTCAGACCGGCAATTGTGTCGGCCTGGGTTTGTAGCGCTGTAGCAGCATGGACAGATACCTTATCAGCGGAAATTGAGACCCTAGATAAGGATACCATTTTATTGACCCTAGGACATATAAAAGAGAGATGCTCAAAGACGCTATGTCGACGTCTGCTAGATGAGTCCTATGGACCCGGCAATGGACAGGTGATGCCGACTCAAAGAGGCATATGGAGGTTTTACCTTACAGGCGTGAGGAATTGTTTGGGGAAGGTCTCTCGGACCTGGTCTCCACAGCTAAATCTGGAAAAAGTTTTTGCCTTATATTCCCTCACAACCTAAGAAAGCACCACATTTCCAAATGCAGTCCTTTCGATCACAAAGAAACAAGAAAGTACGAGGTGCGTCCTTTCTTGCCAGAGGTAAGGGCAGAGGAAAAAAGCTGCACAACACAGCTAGTTCCCAGGAACAGAAGTCCTCCCCGGTTTCTGCAAAATCCACCGCATGACGCTGGGGCTCCGCTAAAGGAGTCCGCCCCAGAGGGGGCACGTCTTCGAATTTTCAGCCACATCTGGGTTCACTCGCAGGTGAATCCCTGAGCAATAGAAATTGTTTCTCATAGTTACAAGCTGGAATTCGAAGAGGTGCCTCCTCGCCGGTTTTTCAAATCGGCCCTGCCAGCTTCTTCCCAGGAAGGGGAGATAGTGTTAAATGCAATTCACAAATTGTATCTTAAACAGGTGGTGGTCAAGGTTCCCCTGCTTTAACAAGGAAGGGGATATTACTCAATCCTGTTTGTAGTCCTGAAACCGGATGATTCGGTCAGACCCATATTAAATTTAAAAATCGCTAAACCTATAATTGAAAAGGTTCAAGTTGAAGATTGAATCGCTAAGAGCGGTCATCGCCAGCCTGGAAGGGGGGGATTTTATGGTATCTCTGGACATAAAGGATGCATACCTTCATGTTCCCATTTATCCACCTCATCAGGCGTACCTGAGATTTGCGGTACAGGATTGTCATTACCAATTTCAGACGTTGCCGTTTGGGCTTTCCACGGCCCCGAGGATTTTCACAAGGGTAATGGCGGAGATGATGGTGCTCCTGCGCAAGCAAGGTGTCACAATTATCCCGTACTTAGACAATCTCCTCATAAAAACAAGATCAAGAGAGCAGCGTATCACTTTCACTGAAAGTGTTACAGCAACACGGCTGGATTCTCAATATCCCGAAGTCGCAGTTGGTTCCGACGACTCGTCTGACTTTCTTGGGCATGATTCTGGATACAGACCAGAAAAGAGTTTATCTTCCGATAGAAAAAGCTCAGGAACTCATGACTTTAGTCAGGAACCTATTGAAACCAAAACAGGTGTCAGTGCGTCACTGCACTCGAGTCCTGGGAAAGATGGTGGCATCATACAAGGCCATTCCCTTCGGCAGACTCAAAGCGAGGACTTTCCAGTGGAACCTGCTGGACAAGAAGTACAGGCTTTTGTGAAGGGAGGGCTGCATATTCAGCCTCCTTTTGTACCTCCGGTGGCGCCTTGGGACCTTAACGTGGTGTTGAGTTTCCTTAAGTCGCATTGGTTTGAACCACTTAAAACGGTGGAGTTAAAATATCTCACTTGAAAGGTGGTCATGTTATTAGCCTTGGCTTCGGCTAGGCGAGTGTCGGAATTGGCGGCTTTTTCTCATAAAAGCTCCTATCTGGTTTTTTCCATATGGATAGAGCGGAATTGCGGACTCGTCCTCAATGCTTGCCTAAGGGGGGGTCTTCTTTTCATATGAACCAACCTATTGTGGTGCCTGTGGCTACATGTGTCTTGGAGGATTCCGAGTCCCTTGCTGTGGTCAGGGCTTTGGAAGTTTACGTGGCCAGAACGGCTAGAGTCAGAAAAACAGAAGCACTGTTTGTCCTGTATGCAACCGACAAGGTTGGTGCCCTGCTTTAAAGCAGACTATTGCTCGCTGGATCTGTAACACGATTCAGCAGGCACATTCTACGGCAGGATTGCCGTTACCAAAATCAAGGCCCCTTCCACTTAGAAGGTGGGCTCGTCTTGGGCGGCTGCCCGAGGGGTCTCGGCACTACAGCTGTGCCGAGCTGCTACTTGGTCGGGTTCAAACATCTTTGCAAAGTTCTATAAGTTTGAGATCCTGGCTGAGGAGGACCTCCTGTTTGCTCAATCGGTGCTGCAGAGTCATCCGCACTCTCCCGCCTGTTTGGGAGCTTTGGTATAATCCCCATGGTCCTTACGGAGTCCCCAGCATCCTCTAGGACATAAGAGAAAATAAGATTTTAAACCTACCGGTAAATCTTTTTCTCGTAGTCTGTAGAGGATGCTGGGCGCCCGTCCCTAGTGCGGACTACTTCTGCAAGACTTGTATATAGTTTTGCTTACATAAGGGTATTTATAGTTTTCATCGGTCTTGGACTGATGCTATGTTGTTTTAATACTGTTAACTGGTTAGTATATCACAAGTTATACGGTGTGATTGGTGTGGCTGGTATGAATCTTGCCCTTGGATTAACAAAAATCCTTTCCTCGTACTGTCCGTCTCCTCTGGGCACAGTTTCTCTAACTGAGGTCTGGAGGAGGGGCATAGAGGGAGGAGCCAGTGCACACCCAGACCTAAAGTCTTTCTTAAAGTGCCCATGTCTACTGCGGAGCCCGTCTATCCCCATGGTCCTTACGGAGTCCCCAGCATCCTCTACGGACTACGAGAAAAAGATTTACCGGTAGGTTTAAAATCTTATTATATATATATATATATATTTATATATAAACACATAGATCGATCTATCTATCTATCTATCTATCTATCTATCTATCTATCTATCTATCTATCTATCTATCTATCTATCTATCTATCTATCTATCTATCTAAGTATACATTTTCCAATAAACATTTCTATTCATATACCGCAGGATCCATATGACCTGACCTTTATACTGCAGAGAATGCAGCTCTCAATATTTAAAAAAAAATAATAATATTAATTTTACGTTTAAGGTTTGGTGTGGCGTGTAATATTTTCTTGTGTGAAGTAGATACAATTTTATGTAGGTTCATTTATGTTCAGTATTGATATAATATAGTTTGAAGCCTCATTGCTAAATTGCTTCTTATAGTGTTTACCAAATAATAGTAAAACATTTCTACAATTAATTACATACATCACAAGAGCAAAAAGTATTTGTCTCAAAATTGCTTTAAAGTCTGCAAAGTATGTGAAGTATTTTGCATATTATATTACAAGTATCTACTATACAGTATAAGTACTGTGTAAGGTATCTGATTATTGTGTATATTTATGTTGTGATTACATGACCAGTTTTAGGACATTTGTAGGTTGGATTTTGCTCCTAACGGCCCACCCAAGAAGTTTTATTTTTGTTTCATCTTAACCTATACATTAATTACATAGTGCGTTTTGGAACTCACTGACTTTTACTGGACCATGAGTTGGGTCTTGCAAAGCTTTGCAGAGGAGATGACACTGAAGGCGTTAATTGTGCTTATCCCATATCATATACAGTAGATGTTGTCTGAGACTGTTTCATGGCAAATAGTGGTCTATCCTGGAATGCTTGTAACCCAGCTTTCTGTGTAGTCTAGATGCATTCACTGTGCACATTTTATAGCTTAATACGGTGGACCACTGAATCAGGATTTGCAAAAAGGGATTTGTTAGGTTCACAGACAAAATACCTCCAGGAAGTTTGTGGGCATAAGCCAGAAAAAAGGTTTCTACTGTGTAGCAGATATTTTAAGCCCATCACGCTAGAAGTGGGCAGGCGCGTGTTTTCACTTACATTTTGGCCATGCAGTACTTAAATTTTGGGTTAACCAAAGAACCTAGCATAATTTTATGAGTTTACTGACTGAATTTCATGCTCCATACCAATAATCAGACGTGCCTCGTCCACAATCGCAACTTCAGACTTGTTTTTCTTTCTGAATACTATTATTAACTATTCATTTATATTATTACTGTTTTTGGTCAAATATTTTTAGCTTCATTATCCTAAGTTAACTGTCTAATGTAACCCTTATGTCAGTATATGAGCATGTCAGATGTAGTTATGTAGTGCACATTAGTGTGATCATTTAGTATATAAAAAGACAATGAGTCATAAATGATTGTAATTATCTTGCTGGGGGTTCTAGAATTTACTTTTCAGAAATGATCATCTCTGGAGCACTATTTCTGATTGGTGCTATGTTCTAACGTCATCTTTACTGGAGACTTGTTCTTGTTAAAAATTCTATACAATGTTGTAATACACAATAAAAGAAATGTGAATAGTGTATAGTACACATATGTCATCTATTGAGGGCCTGATGTACAGTTGGACACATTTTACATAAAAAAGTACATGTAAAGTGTGTAAAAAAAAAAAGGAAGCAATTCCATGTGTATACTGAGCTGAATGTATCTCAAGATAAGATGTGTCCAGCTCTGAAAAAGTAGCATATGCACCACAAGTAAAACTGCAGTGTATGCGCCAGGTGAAACGCTGCAGGGTATGCGCCAGGTGAAACACTGTAGCGTATGCGCCAGGAGAAACGCTGCAGCGTATGCACCAGGAGAAACACTACAGCGTATGCCTCAGGAGTAAAACTGCAGCGTATGCGCCAGGAAAGAAACTGCAGGGTATGTGCCAGGAGAAACACTGCAGCGCATGCGCCAGGAGAAACACTGCAGCGCATGCGCCAGGAGAAACACTGCAGCATATGCGCCAGGAGAAACACTGCAGCGCATGCGCCAGGAGAAACACTGCAGCGCATGCGCCAGGAGAAACACTGCAGCGCATGCGCCAGGAGAAACACTGCAGCGTATGCCCCAGGAAAAAAACTGCAGGGTATGTGCCAGGAGAAGCACTGCAGTGCATGCCCCAGGAGTAAAACTGCAGCGTAGGCGCCAGGAGAAACACTACAGCATATGCCCCAGGAGAAACACTGCAGCGTATGCCCCAGGAGAAACACTGCAGCGTATGCCCCAGGAGAAACACTGCAGCGTATGCCCCAGGAGAAACACTGCAGCGTATGCCCCAGGAGTAAAACTGCAGCATATGCACCAGGAGAAACACGGCAGCGTATGCCTCAGAAAAGAAACTGCAGGGTATGCGCCAGGAGAAACACTGCAGCATATGCCTCAGGAGTAAAACGGCAGCATATGCACCAGGAGAAACACTGCAGCGTATGCCCTAGGAAAGAAACTGCAGGGTATGCCCCAGGAAAGAAACTGCAGCGTATGCGCCAGGAGAAACACTGCAGCGTATGCCCCAGGAAAGAAACTGCAGGGTATGTGCCAGGAGAAACACTGCAGCGTATGCGCCAGGAGAAACACTGCAGCGTATGCGCCAGGAGAAACACTGCAGCGTATGCGCCAGGAGAAACACTGCAGCGTATGCGCCAGGAGAAACACTGCAGCGTATGCGCCAGGAGAAACACTGCAGCGTATGCGCCAGGAGAAACACTGCAGCATATGACCCAGGAGAAACACTGCAGCGTATGCGCCAGGAGAAACACTGCAGCGTATGCGCCAGGAGAAACACTGCAGCATATGCCCCAGGAGAAACTCTGCAGCGTATGCCCCAGGAGAAACACTGCAGCGTATGCTCCAGGAGTAAAACTTCAGCGTATGCACCAGGAGAAACACTGCAGCGTATGCCCCAGGAAAGAAACTGCAGGGTATGTGCCAGGAGAAACACTGCAGCGTATGCGCCAGGAGAAACACTGCAGCGCATGCACCAGGAGAAACGCTGCAGCGCATGCCCCAGGAAAGAAACTGCAGGGTATGTGCCAGGAGAAACACTGCAGCGTATGCACCAGGAGAAACACTGCAGGATATGCGCCAGGTGAAACACTGCAGCGTATGCGCCAGGAGAAACACTGCAGCATATGCGCCAGGAGAAACACTGCAGCATATGCCCCAGGAGAAACACTGCAGCGTATGCCCCAGGAGTAAAACTGCAGCGTAGGCGCCAGGAGAAACACTGCAGCGTATGCGCCAGGAGAAACACTACAGCATTTGCCCCAGGAGTAAAACTGCAGCGTAGGCGCCAGGAGAAACACTGCAGCATATGCCCCAGAAAAGAAACTGCAGGGTATGTGCCAGGGGAAACACTGCAGCGTATGCGCCAGGAGAAACACTGCAGCGTATGCGCCAGGAGAAACACTGCAGCGTATGCCCCAGGAGAAACACTGCAGCATATGCCCCAGGAGAAACACTGCAGCGTATGCGCCAGGAGAAACACTGCAGCGTATGCCCCAGAAAAGAAACTGCAGGGTATGCGCCAGGAGAAACACTGCAGCGTATGTGCCAGGAGAAACACTGCAGCGTATGCCCCAGGAAAGAAACAGCAGTGTATGTGCCAGGAGAAACACTGCAGTGTATGCGCCAGGAGAAACACTGCAGCGTATGCGCCAGGAGAAACACTGAAGGGTATGCTTCAGGAGAAACACTGCAGCATATGCCCCAGGAGAAACACTGCAGCGTATACGCCAGAAGAAACACTGCAGCGTATGCCCCAGGAAAGAAACTGCAGCGTATGCGCCAGGAGAAACACTGCAGCGTATGCGCCAGGAGAAACACTGCAGCGTATGCCCCAGGAGAAACACTGCAGCATATGCCCCAGGAGAAACACTGCAGCGTATGCGCCAGGAGAAACACTGCAGCGTATGCCCCAGAAAAGAAACTGCAGGGTATGCGCCAGGAGAAACACTGCAGCGTATGTGCCAGGAGAAACACTGCAGCGTATGTGCCTGGAAAGAAACTGCACGGTATGTGCCAGGAGAAACACTGCAGCGCATGCACCAGGAGAAACACTGCAGCGCATGCGCCAGGAGAAACACTGCAGCATATGCGCCAGGAGAAACACTGCAGCGCATGCGCCAGGAGAAACACTGCAGCGCATGCACCAGGAGAAACACTGCAGCGCATGCGCCAGGAGAAACACTGCAGCGTATGCCCCAGGAAAGAAACTGCAGGGTATGTGCCAGGAGAAACATTGCAGCGCATTCCCCAGGAGTAAAACTGCAGCGTAGGCGCCAGGAGAAACACTGCAGCATATGCCCCAGGAGAAACACTGCAGCGTATGCCCCAGGAGAAACACTGCAGTGTATACCCCAGGAGTAAAACTGCAGCATATGCGCCAGTAGAAACACTGCAGCGTATGCCCCAGAAAAGAAACTGCAGGGTATGCGCCGGGAGAAACTGCAGCATATGCCTCAGGAGTAAAACTGCAGCATATGCACCAGGAGAAACACTGCAGCGAATGCCCTAGGAAAGAAACTGCAGGGTATGTGCCAGGAGAAACACTGCAGCATATGCGCCAGGAGAAACACTGCAGCGTATGCGCCAGGAGAAACACTGCAGCGTATGCGCCAGGAGAAACACTGCAGCGTATGCGCCAGGAGAAACACTGCAGCGTATGCCCCAGGAGAAACACTGCAGCGTATGCGCCAGGAGAAACACTGCAGCGTATGTGCCAGGAGAAACACTGCAGCGTATGCCCCAGGAGAAACACTGCAGCATATGCCCCAGGAGAAACACTGCAGCATATGCCCCAGGAGAAACACTGCAGTGTATGCCCCAGGAGAAACACTGCAGCATATGCGCCAGGAGAAACACTGCAGCGTATGCCCCAGGAGAAACACTGCAGCGTATGCCCCAGGAGAAACACTGCAGCGTATGCGCCAGGAGAAACACTGCAGCGTATGCGCCAGGAGAAACACTGCAGCGTATGCACCAGGAGAAACACTGCAGCGTATGCCCCAGGAGAAACACTGCAGCGTATGCACCAGGAGAAACACTGCAGCGTATGCCCCAGGAAAGAAACTGCAGGGTATGTGCCAGGAGAAACACTGCAGCGTATGCCCCAGGAAAGAAACTGCAGGGTATGTGCCAGGAGAAACACTGCAGCATATGCGCCAGGAGAAACACTGCAGCGTATGCGCCAGGAGAAACACTGCAGCGTATGCGCCAGGAGAAACACTGCAGCGTATGCGCCAGGAGAAACACTGCAGCGTATGCGCCAGGAGAAACACTGCAGCGTATGCGCCAGGAGAAACACTGCAGCATATGCCCCAGGAGAAACACTGCAGCATATGCCCCAGGAGAAACACTGCAGCGCATGCCCCAGGAGAAACACTGCAGCGTATGCCCCAGGAGAAACACTGCAGCGTATGCGCCAGGAGAAACACTGCAGCGTATGCCCCAGGAGAAACACTACAGCGTATGCCCCAGGAGAAACACTGTAGCGTATGCGCCAGGAGAAACACTGCAGCGTATGCGCCAGGAGAAACACTGCAGCGTATGCCCCAGGAGAAACACTGCAGCGTATGCCCCAGGAGTAAAACTGCAGCGTATGCACCAGGAGAAATACTGCAGCGTATGCCCCAGGAAAGAAACTGCAGGGTATGTGCCAGGAGAAACACTGCAGCGTATGCGCCTGGAGAAACACTGCAGCGTATGCGCCAGGAGAAACACTGCAGTGTATGCGCCAGGAGAAACACTGCAGCGTATGCGCCAGGAGAAACACTGCAGCATATGCGCCAGTAGAAACACTGCAGCGTATGCGCCAGGAGAAACACTGCAGCGTATGCCCCAGGAGAAACACTGCAGCGTATGCCCCAGGAAAGAAACTGCAGGGTATGTGCCAGGAGAAACACTGCAGCGTATGCCCCAGGAAAGAAACTGCAGGGTATGTGCCAGGAGAAACACTGCAGCATATGCGCCAGGAGAAACACTGCAGCGTATGCGCCAGGAGAAACACTGCAGCGTATGCCCCAGGAAAGAAACTGCAGGGTATGTGCCAGGAGAAACATTGCAGCGCATTCCCCAGGAGTAAAACTGCAGCGTAGGCGCCAGGAGAAACACTGCAGCATATGCCCCAGGAGAAACACTGCAGCGTATGCCCCAGGAGAAACACTGCAGTGTATACCCCAGGAGTAAAACTGCAGCATATGCGCCAGGAGAAACACTGCAGCGTATGCCCCTGAAAAGAAACTGCAGGGTATGCGCCGGGAGAAACTGCAGCATATGCCTCAGGAGTAAAACTGCAGCATATGCACCAGGAGAAACACTGCAGCGAATGCCCTAGGAAAGAAACTGCAGGGTATGTGCCAGGAGAAACACTGCAGCATATGCGCCAGGAGAAACACTGCAGCGTATGCGCCAGGAGAAACACTGCAGCGTATGCGCCAGAAGAAACACTGCAGCGTATGCGCCAGGAAAGAAACTGCAGGGTATGTGCCAGGAGAAACATTGCAGCGCATTCCCCAGGAGTAAAACTGCAGCGTAGGCGCCAGGAGAAACACTGCAGCATATGCCCCAGGAGAAACACTGCAGCGTATGCGTCAGGAGAAACACTGCAGCGTATGCGCCAGGAGAAACACTGCAGCGTATGCGCCAGGAGAAACACTGCAGCGTATGCACCAGGAGAAACACTGCAGCGTATGCCCCAGGAGAAACACTGCAGCGTATGCGCCAGGAGAAACACTGCAGCGTATGCGCCAGGAGAAACACTGCAGCGTATGCGCCAGGAGAAACACTGCAGCGTATGCGCCAGGAGAAACACTGCAGCGTATGCGCCAGGAGAAACACTGCAGCGTATGCCCCAGGAGAAACACTGCAGCATATGCCCCAGGAGTAAAACTGCAGCGTATGCACCAGGAGAAACACTGCAGCGTATGCCCCAGGAAAGAAACTGCAGGTTATGTGCCAGGAGAAACACTGCAGCGTATGCGCCAGGAGAAACACTGCAGCGCATGCACCAGGAGAAACATTGCAGCGCATGCCCCAGGAAAGAAACTGCAGAGTATGTGCCAGGAGAAACACTGCAGCGTATGCACCAGGAGAAACACTGTTGGATATGCGCCAGGTGAAACACTGCAGCGTATGCGCCAGGAGAAACACTGCAGCACATGCGCCAGGAGAAACACTACAGCATATGCCCCAGGATAAACACTGCAGCGTATGCCCCAGGAGTAAAACTGCAGGGTATGTGTCAGGAGAAAAACTGCAGCGTATGCGCCAGGAGAAACACTGCAGCGCATGCGCCAGGAGAAATACTGCAGCACATGCGCCAGGAGAAACACTGCAGCGAATGCCCCAGGAAAGAAACTGCAGGGTATGTGCCAGGAGAGAAACTGCAGTGTATGCACCAGGAGAAAAATTACAGCGTATGCACCAGGGGGAAACTGTAGCCGTATGTGCCCAGCGAACTCTCCAACCTGTGCGCCTGGAAAAAACCTGCAAGGTTTACCCCAAGATACAATGTTACTGTGCACGCCTTCTGTCACATAGGCTAGGAAATCTCTGTGCTGCCACTGAGACCCTGGCCTCTTCCCTCCCCCTAAACGGCAGCAGCTCACCTCTGTTTTGGGAAACAGAGGCCGTCGTCGCCCCCCCAGATGGCAGCAGATTGTGCCTGAGTGTGTTGTCCTGCTTCATATACAGTACTCTACTGCATGAGATGCATCAATGACTGGACCTGAATTAGGTCCAATGTGTGATCTGGCCTTTTGGCTGAGTGTCTGGAGCTGCTTTGGGCACAAACGTATGTGTACAAACTTGATATGGCCCATCCGCTTGCTGCCTGGACTAAAGCCTTAATGAATAGAAAAACAAGAGCTTGTGCAAAAACAATAACTTTGATCCTGCGTATTAATTTATAATGCACAGTAGGTTTGCAGAGAAAGGATTTTGTGTCTCTAGACAGGGTTTTGTTTTGTTTGCTTGTTTATACATCAAGGAAACAATATTGTGAATGATTTCAAATACATATTCTAATTGGACAACATAAGTAATATTTATTTCATAAGGTGTTTGATCACATAATAGAATGCCTGAAATGTATTTACTCGTTGAGGATGTAGGTTTCCTTTTTTGTTACTTCTTTCAGGGCTCATCACACCTGTCAGCCTTTATAGTGTTGTACCATGTGAATAAACTGATAAAGAGCACATTAAACGTAGTGCAGGTAAGAGGCTGCTGTTCCCATCATTGCATTTAGAGCCTTGGGGGTCATTCCGAGTTGTTCGCTCGCAAGCTGCTTTTAGCAGCTTTGCACACGCTAAGCCGCCGCCTACTGGGAGTGAATCTTAGCTTATCAAAATTGCGAACGAAAGATTAGCAGAATTGCGAATAGACACTTCTTAGCAGTTTCTGAGTAGCTCCACACTTACTCGGCATCTGCGATCAGTTCAGTGCTTGTCGTTCCTGGTTTGACGTCACAAACACACCCAGCGTTCGCCCAGACACTCGTCCGTTTCTCCAGCCACTCCCGCGTTTTTCCCAGAAACGGTAGCGTTTTTTCGCGCACACCCATAAAACGGCCAGTTTCCGCCCAGAAACACCCACTTCCTGTCAATCACATTACGATCACCAGAACGAAGAAAAAACCTCGTAATGCCGTGAGTAAAATACCTAACTGCATAGCAAATTTACTTGGCGCAGTCGCACTGCGGACATTGCGCATGCGCATTAGCGACTAATCGCTCCGTTGCGAGAAAAAAATACCGAGCGAACAACTCGGAATGACCCCCATGGTTCGATCATGCACACACTGCCACTACAATACATTGCAATGGGCGAGAACACATTTTAATGTTAGAAAATGAAGGAAGTTTTTTATTGTATGTGCAGAGATTTGTTGTCCGATCAGGAGGAATGGCAATCCAGCAGTCAGATTAGTGAATTGTAATGTTGTGAACCTGGCAAGCAATACTGTACTGTGACTTCCATTACCATGTCACTGGTTGCAAGATAGACTTTTGTTGTAATTGCTCATTTTAAGCCCAGTCTTATAGAGTTCAGTAGCTTCATAGTAATCTAATTGTGATTGATTTCCTCTGCACTTAAAATCATAAATGCTATGTTAAATCAACTAATTAGAATTTTGTTATAGTTATTCTTATTAGTTTTTTCCCCCTGTAAACATCATATTGCCTATATCCATGTAGATTGTAAGCTTATTGCCCTCTTACCTCTTTGTATGTCTGTTATTACCCAGTCTTGTTTTATTACTGTTTGTTCCCACTTGTAAAGTGCAATAGAATATGCTGGGGCTATGTAAGTTACGGTACATCATCATCATCATCATCATCATAATCATAATAATAATAATCCTAATAATAAAAATAATGATGAAGATATTGTTTGGTTTGGTTTTTAACTTGAAAGCCTGTCTACCTTTTAGTACTTGGTATAACTGTAACTTTGTGAGTCCCATATCAATATGTTAAAGGGGCCTCCAATCTTGTACAAAGAAGGGCAACTAAAATGGTGCATGGCCTACATCACAAAACATACCCAGAAAGACTGAAAAATCTCAATATGTATAGTTTGGATCAGAGAATCCAAAAGGGGGGACATAATAGAAACTTAATATATGAGGGGTTTTAATAAAGTCCAGGAGGGAAACATTCTCCAAATGAAGAGAAGCAATAGGACACGAGGACATGCGCTGAGGCTGGAGGGGGGGAGGTTCAGGGGAAATTTGAGGAAAAATTACTTCACAGACAAGTGGACAAGTAGAATAGCCTCCCATCAGAGGTGGTAGAGGCTCAGACAGTAGAGCAATTTAAACATGCATGGGATAGACATAAGGATATCCTTACAAAGAAAAAATTATCAAATAAGGTTTGAGATAAAAAATATGGTAAGAAAAAAGGGCAGACTAGATGGGCCAAGTGGTTCTTATCTGCCGTCAAATTCTATGTTTCTATGTCTATCTTATAAAGAGATGACTCTTCTCCGCAGTGGTTGTTCATTGTATGCCCCATTGTAGTGTCTAGTTCATTTTATGCCGCATTGTAGTGTATAGTTCATTTTATGCCCCATTGTAGTGCCTAGATCATTTTATGGCCCATTGTAGTGCCTAGATCATTTATGGTAAAAATAAACAGCAATTGTTATCACTGCGCAGGTAAAGTAGTTATAGGCTTTTACTAAAGGGCCCTACACACGGGTATGGGTCATTAAGTCGACCACACTTAGGTCGACATGGTCACTAGGTTGACATGGTCAGTAAGTCGACATGTACTAGGTCGACATGAGTTTTTTTTTACTTTTTTTGGTGTCATTTTTTTCGTAAAGTGACGGGAACCCCAATTAGTGCACCGTGTCCCCTCGCATGGCTCGCTTCGCTCTCCATGCTTCGGGCAAAGTGCCTCGCTCTGCTACCGCTGCACTCGGCACAGGTTACTATTCCCAATCGTAGTCCACGTGGATCGTAAAGTATGAAAAAGTAAAAAAAAAAAGAAAAAGGAAAAACCTATGTCGACCTTTTTCCGTGTCGACCTAATACATGTCGACCTAGTGACCAGGTCGACCTAATGCATGTCGACCTAAGTGGTGTTGACCTAATGACCGTAACCCGTACAAACTTGGTGATTTCAGCGACTTTTACGACCAACGATATTGTCGTTGGTCGAATTTTCTACAATGATTTTTGCATACACACTGGACGATATTTATGGCCGATTTGGACGATATGACAGTACATTACATCTATATTGTCCAAATTGGCTTGTATGTATAAACGATGATTGACCAATGATGAATGACTGCGGGGATGCGCATTGTTCATCGTTGATCCATACACACTGAACGATATGAACAATATCGTTCATATCTATCATCGATGTCGCAAGTGTGTAGGGTCCTTTAGTCAAATGCAAAGGAGGTATCTAAAAAACGGCAAAAAACTTATTTTTAATATGTTTCAAACAAACAGTAAATACAGGGATTTACCCTAAAATGACATCAAGTTTGAAATTAATAAATGCTTATTTTTGCAAAAAATATAAAACAGAGCAGCAATATATAAGCTAACAACATATACATAATAACCAAAACTTATTGAGATGCATATGATACAATATATAGCAGAGTGATCGTACAAATATTTGTCACACTGGAGTAATATAGGTGGCGGTTGCAGAATTCATGATGAATTTTAAATTCGAACATTACATTTCTAGTTTTAGATTCCCTTTAAAATGCATTTACTGTACCTGCATTAATTGCATATAGAAATAAAGATTATTACTTTTTTAAATTGGGACAAATATTGTTTGTTATATGTACAAAGTGCATTACAAAAACCGCTCTCTTGTTTTTACTTTGGGCAGATTTAGTCTACATGCCAGGCCTTTACTTATACTACAGATGAGTGCCTATATGCCTATCCTCAAATCATGCCAAATAGCCCCATTTGCAGCCCTATGTAAAATGTAACCACGCTGCATAATGCTTCTATTTCACTCAATATTTTACCCAAATTGCGTCTGAACAGGTATGAAAACAGACACTGAAATGCGAAGGCACAAAACTAAATCACACCAGATCTCGCACACCATAGAGCACATAGATGCTAGGTATATGAGGACAGCTCTGTAGCTCATGAGAACTGAATTTGGAAACATACATAGAATGTCTTTTGTTCTACTTTTCAAGAAGCTATTCACATATGTGCCATGTGCTTCAGCTTCGGATCGAGTACTGCAGCTCTGGCACTACACAGGTAAGTGCTGGGACTAGTGTTAAGGGTTTATAAGCGCTGCAGGAGTGAAAGTAAAGTCCCAAGCCGCACTGTAGACAGGGTTAAGTCCCAGATGTACAGATGGGATCTGGAGCCTCCAGGGGCTGTTTATTTCTTTGGACCAATTCCCAGGATGGTCCTGCTGGAGGGTCCCCCATCAGTGGTAGTCAAGTGGAGTTAGTGCCTGCAGGCTTTGTATGTAGCTATGGCCCCCAATGTGACATTAGTGGACAGCTAGCAGATGGTCTTCTATGCAGCCTAATAATTTTGAGTGAACTCAGGGGATGCAAGGCAAGCAAGGGCTCCCAGCAATGGTAGTAGGGATGACTGCTGCTTAGGGCTTGGCTGGCACCTAATATCATTTAGGAGGGTGCAGTCAGATCCCAGAGCACTTCTATCTAATCTCTAGGGATAAGATCTCCCTCGCCTAGACTTCCAAACGTCTGGTAGTGTCAAGGCAATGATGTTAAAATGTGTTAAACCTCTCCAGATGAATACAAGTGGACAGTACTGGTTTAAAGAGATAGGTGCTAACTAACCCTCTGCTATTCTGTTTGCGTTGACTTTATAAAAGAGGGGTTCTGTGTGATCAAAATGTGTATTCCAGCTGATTTCTGAACATCTTGTATGTTTTATGTTCTTAATACCTTCAATTGGGAATAATTATTTTTTTAAGGACTATTTATTGGAGCTAATAAACATATGTTTGCTTCAAGACACCTGCATTTTCTTGTCCACGGGTGTGGTATAATAGATCTACAGTGTCTAGGTAGACAATCAATAGGTCATCAACATATGGTCGACTTGCATTAGGTCACCAGGTACAAAACGTCAATAGGGTCAAAACAGGACAACATGACAATGGTCAACACAAAAATGGTCTAAATACTTTTTTGGGGGGAATTTTTAGTCCACATTTTGTGTGTACCATTATATGTGACCATCATCAGTACAAATGTATACCCAAGCCATGCTTCAGGAAAGATTACTATTCCAAATATATGTCCACGTGGATAGTAAATCAAGCAGATGTTCGGAAAACCATTTGCTTGATTGTGTTGACCATTATCCTGTCGACTTCCTTTTGAACCGATCAGCCTTAAGCACTGTCGACCATATGGTGTCAACCTATTTACTGTTTACCTAGACATTGTAAATCTATCATCCGGATACCCGCTGTGCTTGCCATCTGCTCACTGATTCATAGTACATAGCCAGTGAGGAATTAGCTATTCACCAACCAAGAGGCACTGCAGCAGCATGGTCACACATACCCCGAAGTAACACTTAATAACTCACTCATTCAAAAGTGTATTATATCATCTTTACACATGTAATAAACGGGATGAAGTTGCCTTACCGGTAGTCGGGATCACGGAGGTCAGGATACCGACACCGGAATCCGACCGCTAACAATGTGGGCAGACGGAATCCCGGCAGATGGGCTATTGCCACTCTTGAGTGTCCATGACACCCATAGAGTGGGAATAGAACCTGTGGCGTTGCGCTCGCCTTCCCCGCCGGCATTCTGGCATCCGGGATCCCGTGGTCAGGATACTGACCTCCAGGATCCCAACCGCCAGCATTAAAGCCCCAACCCGTAATAAACTTGTGAACTCTATATTGACAGATAAACATTAGCTGGTATTCCTTGAGTTTACAACACGTTAAATACAGATTGCTATTTGAAGGTCATTAGGGGAATAATCTACAAATAAGCCACTCCATTTAAGAAGCATATATTAATGGATAAGTGTCTGTCCATATGGAGTTGCCTAAGACTATCTAAAACTTTTTCCATTGTTCCAGTGAAGTCACCTTTCCAACCATTAGCATTTGGTACATGAAACCCATCTATGGGGGAGATGTATCAGGCAGTGTAAAGATTGGAAAAATAGAGAATTTGCTCATAGAAACCAATCCGCTTCAAGCTAACATTTTATAAAATCAAATTGACAAATGTTAGCTAAAAGCTAATTGGTTACTATGGGCAACTCATCCACTTATCCACTTCTTCACTCTTTACACCGCTTGATGCATCTCCTCCATATCACATATGTGACAGGTGAAGTCGAAAAATCTAGAGCCTGCCGATCCTGCCTCATGGTGAGCCTCGGAAGCGGTCTCCAATGTGGCCACAGCTATGAAGAGCAAAACATGCAAGGTCAGGCTGTTTATCCCCAGGGCCTGTTATTGCCATCAAAAGATAAGTCCGATATGTGTGATATGCTTGGAACTGATTTTATGGACCTGTCTGATATATAGCTGATCAATTGTATAGAGCCTCTCACACTGACACATCTGCAGCTACAGATATGTCCACATACATCTTTGCTGCAGTCACGCCAGGCAGCCCCTCTTGGCACGTGAGTATCCTCTAGCGTCGGGCATCTTTTTGGTTTGTTTTTTTGCCAAAAATGCACCTTAATCGCACCGCAATGTGACTAGGACACACAAGGAGACTGTTGATTAATTTTAAATATGTACTTGTACATTGTGTGCGACTGAGTCTCTGAATCTGTATACGAAATGCTACTGTAGCAACCGCAGCTTTTTTCCAATACAAATTCTGTTCTGCTCCGTATACAGACTCCGTCACACACAATATACAAATGTCATATATCGCATTAATCAGCACAGTCTCCTCGTGCATCATAGTCACATTGTGCTGTGATTAAGATGCATTTTCAACAAAATGATAGCAGAGTTGCACGGGACCTGGCAGCTCACTCATGCCAGTCATCAGTGTGTGTGTGTGGCCAAATTAGAACACATTGGCTGTGGAAATAGATTAAATGATTATATATATTATAATATAACGTTTTTGTTTTTTTTATTTCCTACACTGCTATTCACATTTATTTTTTTGTGTGTTTTTTTTTATTATTTCTATGTTAATGATAGGGTGTTGAGTTCTCACATGTTTTCTTTGAATGTGTTTGGCCACTACTGCCTATCAGAATAAATGTTGCTTTTACTGTAAGCCTTATTTGTGTTCATTGTAAAGTTTTCATGTGTATTTTGTATTTGCAATTCAAGTTTAAAGCTTGGAAAACATATGAAATTCCTGCATTTGAAAAGACTGCCTCCGTATACTTATAAACAGACTGAAACCTAAACCAGATCTGTTTTCCCAATGCTGTAAACCACCTTTCTGTAATTAGATGCTAATGGTAGACCACCTTCAGGAGGAATGCTCTTTACATTTTACAGTACGTTTCCCTTTTATCTAGAAGTGTGTAACCTTTTGCAGTGCAGGTACTTTTTTTTTTATTATTGTGTTTTTTTATTTTTATTTTTAGATTTTCCTGTCATTTTATATTTTGGAATAAATCAATATAACAGTCACTAGATCAGGCATTCCCAACCTCGGTCCTCAAGGCACACTAACAGTCCTGGTTTTAGTGATATCCAGGCTTGAACACAGGTGACTTAATTAGTACCTCAGTTATTTTGATTTAACCATCTGCTGAAGCCTGGATATCACTAAAACATGCACTGTTGGTGTGCCTTGAGGACCGCGGTTGGGAATGCCTGCACTAGATTATTGTGAATTGATGGCCCGAGTTTCAGGTCTATTGGTTAAATCCATTAAACCAGCTGGATGTGATATTTTTGGATTTGCGACAGTACTGTACAATGGGGGTTATTCACCATTGGTCGCAAATTTGCGAAAACGCAGATCGGATGATTATTGTCCGTCTGCGCATGCACTGCGACCGACCGCATCACGGGCACACAGACTTTCACAATGTGATCGCATCCCGGCATGATGTGATTGCATAGTGATTTACAGCCAGTGGGTGTTCAGGGGCGGCAACTCGGTATTGGTGGGGAGTGGTGCGGGAAGCGCAGACGCAACATGGTGCCGATGTGCCTACATATGAAGCCTGGCTGCATATGCATGGGGAAACCGGTATTGCCAATGTTTCTCAGTTTCTACGATGCATTTGAAATGCGATCGCATTGCAGGTGCTTCACATGTTGGATGGCCGTGCCCTGTGCTGGGTCGGCTCTCGGCATGCGATTTTTACCAGTAGCAGTTCTGCGATTTTAGCACCCAGCACACATCATGGCTGAAATGTCTGCTCTTTACTTGGGAACCTCTTAAACAAATTAAAAGTCTTCCCTTCTACCCCTTTTTAATTAAACATAACAGTGATTCCCCTAAAATACTGCTAGCTTTAGCTTCAAGAAAGCGTCAGAGCTATTTTTATTACATCTCATGTGTTTATGTGTGTGTGTATAGGTTTTTATTAAATAGCTTGGAGTGCGTGTAGGAATGTATTTGTCTGCCAAAGACCTGTATTTTTATTGGACTGTTTTGCAGTGAAGTATCTGCGCAGGCGCACCTGTCACCTGTAACAAAACAGTGCGCATATACAGTTCAGTGTACGCCATACTTACCTCCTCTCCTGAAACATCTGGGCAATTCCCTACATGTGATACAGGATGGATTCCAATCATAAGTGCTCTACCTGTGCCGTTGATAAAGATGCTGCAGTGCACCATGGTATATGTAGTTCTCTGCCACAATCTTTGCACTTAGCGCAGTGATATTACTGCAGGGCCCTCTTTCCATACTGACTGCATTGTCAAAAACAATAAAAAGCCATACATGTTAGGTTTATTAACGATATACGACGGGATGTAATGGCGTCCGAGTTTGCCAGAGGTGACTGGCGCTTTAAAAAAAAAAAAGTCTGAGTACAGCCGGCATCCTGTATCTCCAGCAAACTCGGACGCCATTACATCCCGACAATTATATGAAGATGGACTTATAATAATAATAAATAATATTAATACTTTATTGTCATCAATAGTTCAAGAAAAAAAATACATGAACAATCAACTAAACTAAAAGCAAGCATATACAGAGACCATGAGAACAGAAAGAGCACTCCTGAAACCCAGACATTCTAAATTATCAATTTATCTCGGTTTTGTCCGGTTTAACATGTTTACTGCTGTTGGGAAAAAACTACCCCTTAACCGGTTAGTCCGACAAAGAATAGAACGATAACGCCTATTAGATGGAAACACAGAAAACATCCCCACATTAGGATGAGATAGATCTCCCAAAATACTTCTCACCTTAGTGAGGAGCCTTTTTTCATATATATCCTGAATACAGGGCAAACTAACTCCAATAACCCTGCTCGCAGTTTTAACCACTCTCTGAAGGGACTTACGTTCTACAGCAGTACAGTTACCAAACCATACCATAATCCCGTATGTAAGGACACTCTCTAAAATGGCCGAATAAAAATTTACTAAAATCTCCTTACGTATTCCCGCCATACGCATTTTCCTTAGTAAAAACAGGCGCTGTTGGGCTTTTTTAACAACACATCGAGTATGAGTACCCCAGGACAAATCATTGGAGATGTTAATACCCAGGAATTTAAAAGACTCAACTGTCTCCACTACCTGGTTATTTACAACTATAGGGCAAAAGGGCTGCTTATGTATTTTCCTAAAATCTACAATCATTTCTTTCGTTTTTTTTACATTTAGGATTAAATGATTTGTTTGACTCCAAGCTTCTAACCTAGCGACCTCAGATCTATATTCTGACTCGTCGTCCTTACTAATTAAACCTCCAACTGCAATATCATCGGCAAATTTAATAATGTGAACTGACTCCGATTTAGAAATGCAATCATAGGTAAACAGGGAGTACAACAGGGGACTCAGTACACAACCCTGAGGCACCCCCGTACTAATTACAAGCTCGCTAGACAGAGAATTGTGCAATCTAACAGATTGGGGCCTGTTTGTCAAGAAATCCAAGATCCATTTACATACAAAATTATTTAATCCCAACTGAGATAGTTTAGACACTAATGATGTTGGGTTTACCGTATTAAACGCTGAACTATAATCCACGAACAAAATTCTCGCAGAAGAACATGTAGATTCTAGATGGGTAGCCACACGATGAACCAAAGTGATAACAGCGTCATCCGTCGACCTATTTGCTTTATATGCAAACTGAAAAGGATCCAGATTAGCTGGGATATTTTTCTTTATGTGTCCCATAACCAATCTTTCAAAGGCCTTCATTATAAGAGATGTCAGAGCAATTGGTCGGTAATCGTTTGGCTCACAGGCATTACCATTTTTGGGAACCGGGACAATAATAGATGACTTAAAACACTTAGGCACATGACAAGTGGCAAGGGAAAGGTTAAAAATCATAGTAAAGATCCCAGCCAACTGCTCAGAACATGTCTAAATTACATTTCCCGTGATCCTATCTGGGCCGGGGGCCTTACCTGATTTAGAGCTGGCAAAGCATCGTCTAACAGACAATTCATCCAGTACCAGGGGCTCCGCATTCTCCAGATTCCCATCCCAATCAACAGGGGAAACAGCCATGCTATCAAAACGAGAATAAAATATGTTTAACGTCTCCCCTAGGGAACTATCAGCCTCTTTATGAGAGAGATTCTTATTAACTTTGTAGTCAGAAATGTCTTGGATGCCTTTCCACAAGCTTTTGCATCTTTATCATTTTTAAACTTGCTTTCAAGTTTAGCAGAAAAGGCCCTCTTTGCCTCTATTATACCCTTTTTTTAATTTTTGTCGGGCAGCCCTGAAAGCATTTTGGTCACCAGATCTAAATGCTTTGTCTCTCTCAATAAGGTTCGAACCATGCCATTTATCCATGGTTTATCATTTGCAAAAGCTCGAACACACTTTTTAATTGTTACACTCTCTATACAACAGCATACATAACCAAGGACCATGGAGGTGAGGGAGTCCACATTCACATTATTGCCGTCCCCCAATGATTCTTCAATGAACAACCCCCAATCAGTAAATTCCAAAGCATCCTGAAGTTTCTGCATTACACCCTCAGGCCAGACTGTAATATTAGTACTGGTCGGCCTAGACCGTTGAACTACGGTTTTGTATGCTGGGACCAAAAATAGGGACATATGATCAGAGTGACCAATATTAGGATATCTAAAAGTCGCATAAGCATCCTTGATATTACAATAGACATGGTCCAACACATTTCCCCCTCTGGTGGGGACTTTAACATACTGATAAAATTTTGGTAAAACTGCCTTCAATTTAGCCTGATTAAAATCCCCTACAACCCCCTCAACATATTTAGATTCCAGTTTAACTATAGCAGCGTACAAGACATCTAATGCGGATTCTACGTGAGCAGAAGGAGGAATGTATACGGCCATTACCAACGCCACTGAAAATTCTCTTGGCAAATAGAAGGGTCGACACTTAACCACCATATATTCCACATTTACAGAGCAAAAAGTCGCAACAAGACTAGCATCAGTGCACCAGTTATTATTTACATATACACAAAGTCCACCACCTCGCATTTTCCCAGATTCCATGGTTCTGTCCGATCTAAATAATGACCTATCTGTAAGATGAACTACAGAGTCCAGGATAGTCATTCAGCCATGTCTCTGTGAAAATCATGAGAGAGCAGGTCTTTAAAAAGGACTTATTTGCCAGTCTCACTTGGATCTCATCCAATTTGTTCGTAAGAGATCTTACGTTTGCAATAAATAAACTGGGAAGCGCCGGTCTATGGGGGCACTAATAAAGTCTTACCCTAATGCCTGCTCTTTTACCCCGCTTTTGCTTCCTCTCTCTCCGCGGTCTGCGTTTCCATCTGGGCTTGCATACCCTCCAGAGGCTAGGCATCCTCCAATCATGAGCAGAATCTTGTTGCTCAGGCTGCTCAGGCTGACCAGATTCCAGGCTTCCTAGCCTCCTCCAGCCTCCAACAACCAAAGTCCTCCTGAGTCCACCGCAGGATCCCCCACAATTCTCCTGTCCAGAGGAGCACCCAGCATGCCACGGGTCATCACCTCCTCTGACCCTGGAACTAGCTTGCGGGCCTTCCGTAGTAGCAGCGCTCAGAAGCCGGCCAGCGTCCCCGCCAGCCCGCACATTGGTGCCCGCCAGCCGCACACTCCCGGCCACACCGGTCCGCCCGTCCGCCGCCGGGACATCGGAAGTCAGCAGGGTCCCCTTCGTGGCTTCCTTCAGCGGCAGCGGCGTCGCAGAGGGACCAGAGCCGGAACGGACCGCAAGCAGCTCCCACCGTGAGTATGTGATCCTGCATGGACCACACGGCAGCAGAGCCCCCAGGCCCCCTATCCATGAAATCAAGATAAGGGAGAATAGAATGGTAGGTAGAGATGCTCCTACTCCTGCTCCCATGGTTCTGTTACGCTCATTTATTGTTATCATTTAGGGAATAAAGACTTTTATGTTCAATAATACATTTTGTTATACAGATGAGAACTATTTAAGCTGCTAAGAGATAAAGTTAATATTTCAGTGCATATGTTCTCCAACTGCATATGAAACATTCCTACAGTAACCGAAATAGAGGATATAATGTCCTCTGGCTTTGTCAGCAATCACAAGGTTCCCAAGCAGGATGTGGGCCACAGAAGGTAGGCACGTGTGTCGGCAGTACAGTTATACACATGATGGTAAATGATCATGGTTACGGTTGTACTGCACTTGCTGACCGAACGTCACTGGGAGGGAGCAATGCTACATTAATGAAATCATCACCAATTGCAACATCAGCGTCCCTGGACCACCGACTTTACTAAGGAAGTGAGCAGATCCATGAGGCTTACATACCCTTCGGGAGCCTTGGAGAGCTCCTGCAAATTCATCAGTCTTCCTGAAATACCGGGAGATTAGGGAAGTAGATTACAGATGGAACAGTGGGATATTACGAAAGTGTAAACTAGAATGGCTTCTAGTTGCTGATAGAACTTACTTGTCACTGTGTCATTACATTATCTCCTCTGAATGTGGGCTCAGTTGGGAATAGTGCCTGTGGGTCGGCATTCTGTTTGCCAGCGTTTAGTTTGCGTCGGCATGGTAACCGGGATCCCAGTCTAAACACAGAATGCATTTATGATTCGTTTACACCTTATATGCACAGTTTGAAGGTAACTTTATACAATTTTTGTTTTATAACTTTGTGCACGAAACAAAGTTTGTGTGCAAATTAATTTACGTTTTATATACAACTTAGGGGGGAATTCAATTGCCCGCAGTACTTTACTGCAAAATAATTGCTCCCCCTGGACTATACAGATAGCCCCAAAGCAGTGGCAGCTATTATCTGGGATTTTTTTATGTAGTCTCAGCAGGCTCCAGAAAAAAATGCCTGATAATGAGGCTTTTTTTTGCACCTGAAAAAATACCATAGCATGAAGATGATTTTATGCAATAATGTTGATACATTTTTTACTTTAAACAAAGTTTGTGTACACTCAACCATCCGGACACAAAGTTGTCACTATCTCAGTAGCGTGCAGAAAATACTGTATTTCAAAATATTCAGTATTTTTGGTATGGGAAACTTAACCTGTACTCTACTAGTGTCTGAACATCTACAATTCCTTATACAGGTTGAGTATCCCATATCCAAATATTCCGAAATACGGAATATTCCGAAATACGGACTTTTTTGACTGAGAGTGAGATAGTGAAACCTTTGTTTTTTGATGGCTCAATGTGCACAAACTTTGTTTAATACACAAAGTTATTAAAAATATTGTATTAAATGATCTTCAGGCTGTGTGTATAAGGTGTATATGAAACATAAATGAATTGTGTGAATGTAGACACACTTTGTTTAATGCACAAAGTTACAAAAAATATTGGCTAAAATGACCTTCAGGCTGTGTGTATAAGGTGTATATGTAACATAAATGCATTCTGTGCTTAGATTTAGGTCCCATCACCATAATATCTCATTATAGTATGCAATTATTCCAAAATACGGAAAAATCCCATATCCAAAATACCTCTGGTCCCAAGCATTTTGGATAAGGGATACTCAACCTGTAATAATGTCTTAGAATCCTTGGGGCAGATGTATTAAGCCTGGAGATGTGATAAAGCAGTGATAAGTACAAGTTGATAACGCACCAGCCAGTCAGCTCCTAACTGTCATTTTTCAAATCTGTAATGATTGGCTGGTGCGTTATCACCTTACACTTATCACTGCTTTATCACTTCTGCAGGCTTAATACATCTGCCCTCAGAAGGTAAAATGGTTGGTTGTAAAGAAAATGAAGCAGGATGATTTTTCCCTAAGTCTGATACAAATGGTCTATAGTAGACAGACAATAATCTTCAGTTATTCTTAAAAAACAATGAAAAAATATTAGGACTGTACCCAGCAACATACTTCCTTTCTTGTGTTGTTGTAAAATACATTATTTTGTATTGTAAGTATAGACTACACAATCTTATAATGACTCTCTGTGTTTGTTATTTTACAGGAAATCTAAATGTTACTCTTCAAGTGTGGGACATCGGCGGACAGACGATAGGTGGCAAAATGTTGGATAAATATATTTACGGAACACAGGTACTTTTATTTGAAAAACGTCAATATAAGCTCCTGTTGCCGAGTGGATGTGTGATTTATTGCTGCTTGCAGACTGAAGTGACTTTATGCATAGAAATATGTAATACAAAGCCCACAATAGATCTGAATGTGAATGCTTGTTTTGTAACTGTGTATAGATTTAATGAAAGCGTAATGTTAATAAATAAAAAGTGTAGTAGCCCACAGTGCCTCCGCTTTACACACAAGCTCCAAACACTGCATTATACATAGGGGAACATAATGTCATTTATACATTTTAATGCAGTTGTGTGCAATAATTATACCTATAAAAAAGGGTGGGGGCATTGGGTAAAGGGAGCAGTGTATAAATCTGCTACAGTATAAATAAGTGGCTTAATTGGAATGTTGTTATGACCTTAGTAGTCAAGAATTTTGGTTTTGTAAGATGTAAGGACTTAATAGTCAGGATATTATTTTCTTGGACCTCTAGAATGTGGAAGTATAAAAACATGTTTAGTGGGTGGGAAGAGACCAGGGATCTCCGTTGTAGAATAGATAGTTCCTGGCCTCTGGGCAGTTTGTGTGGCACCATGGGTGCTGCAAGTTGCTCGGTGGCGGGTGCTTTGGTCCGATGCTGCGTCCTAAGATGCAGGTCGGATCATTACTGCTGCAGGAGACGTCTGCATGTAATTGATGCCTCCTGCTGCATCTACATACAGTGCTATCAGTGAATCTTCCAAGGAAGCAGCAGTGAAAACTAAACCATCCGCACCCGATGAGCAGCATAAAAAAAAAAAAAGGGCATCAGTCACAAGTCAAGGTGCAAAGTGCAAAAGCAGCATGAATATGTAAAAGCCTAATATATATTCTATATTAAACACTCTAAAAGGTTAATGAACACAGTACGCAATTGGCGTATGGAATACCGTAAGAGTACGCACATAGCGTACAAACGCGTGGCCGTGACGCACGAGCGGCACGTTCGCTCACGGCTTAAAGCGTAAAGGCAAGCACGCTATAGGCTGCCGACTAACGTAATGATACGCTAGCAGCGTGGCGGACGCTCGAGACCACGAGGAGATCACGAGCGGCCCTGATGCTCACAGAGTTAAACCTTTGTGCAGTGATAAGGTGTAAATGCAACACAGTGTAACCTTGTTAGTTTAAAGCTGTATGAGCGATTCTTACGCTCTGAGAACCCTTTAGCAATAATAAACACTCAAATACCGGTCTAAGGGTCTAACACCTTTTAAGGAAATGAATGAACGTTCAATCGCAAAAGAATACACAATACAAGTTATACACTACCAAACTAACATAAAATACCTAACCGAGTTACTACACGTTAAAATACAACAAAGACACAATTACATTTAAAAGGGGGAAGGAGAGAGAGAATGGCTTACAACAAAATAGGAGATAAATATGGTTGCAGAGAACTTACGCACAGGGGAAACAATCGCATGCGCCTTCCTGGATATCCAGCTCCCGATTATCAGTGATGAGAACTGTTGAGAAGAGAAGTAGAGAGCTGGCCCAGGTCGGCTTGTCTTTATATACACTTACACATAGTACAATACAATGGTCCCTACATTCTTATTGTTCATTGGACACAGGAATTCGTCTCTGCATTATAACAAAAGGTCATAGGTTGGTTCATACAGGTGGGTTGTGACTATTTCAAACTGCTCAGGTGGGAGGGAAACTGGGTTTCCCGCCGCATGGGTAATAAAGTGCAAATATAGCAAATGTCCATAAACTTCTTATGTCCATAACTATACGCACGAGCGAGTAATCCGCTTCAAACCAACACTGGAATATTGCTAATTATATTCTCTTCCGATGGATCCTAAACACCACTGTGTAACCCCTGTCTGACCCTTCGTATCAAACAAAGAGGAATCTCTTTGTCCCTGAACATGCTATATTAACTAAACTTTCAGATTCTATCAAAGGGACCATAATCTACAAAATACATTATATGACTAAAATATGTTACGATTGAGTCGCCCGCTAGACGCACACAAACTCTACCGTAAATGCGCATACCGCGCGCCCGCGAGTGCACGCGATCGCGAGTATACGCACGCACGGGAGAGCTCATGCTCGTGCAGCGGGCACACGCATGAGGTGCATATATGGCAATGTGCAGCGTGATATTTTTCTGACTTTGACAGTCCACCCTTTGGCAGTCACCAATAACTGCCACTTCCTAAAACAGTTCAAAAAGAGAAAAATATATGTCATGTATAATACATTTCTATGATTGGGTAGGGGAGAAGAGGAGAAGGTGGGAAAACGGTATGACCTAGTGAGATAGCAGAAGCATGTGTGTATGAATCCATGTTTGGGGGGTCATGTATCATCGTGCCGTACGTGTTTTAAATCAAGCTTCGAGGTATTGCGAAGTATACATTTGAATTCCTTCTTATCCCGTGGTACGGGTCTGTGGATGGGCTGTCAAACTTTACCGAGCTCTTTTCGGCTTTTGGTTGCAACAAAATGGGGGAGCACATTTTAGTTGATGATACATGAATAGGGGGATATGTGAGTGCTGATATCTGTGCCTATATTCCCTATCGACTATGAGTGTTATTACCTGAAGGTTGTAGAGATGAAGATAAGGAGCAATTATGGTAAATGCAGTCATAAACTATGTGAGTTTAATATACATTTGCCGATTGAGGTCTTGTCTTGTGTCTTGTCTTGTCTCGATGTACATGTTGACTGTAGTCTCCTTGGGCTTTTGCCAAAGTGCGAGCAAAAGCTTTCTCAATGTCCATAGACTTACAAAAAGTGTTGGGCTAGCGTAAAATTAAAGGTACTAGGGATATGGGGGGTCTATGGCATAGTCCATCAGTTGTCTGTGTAAAAGGTTGTCAAATTCTTCTTCCAAGCGGATGTCTTTGTACCTTGGAGGAAAACAAAGGAGAAACGGGTGAAAGAAACGGACCGTGGAATCACATTTTCATCACAACATTGTCTCTATCGTTGGGTCATAAACCAAATCAGTCGTTGTTATTACAGTATCTTCACTTCTTAAACTCATCACTCGGGCGCTACGTTTACACTTTGTTAAAATCCGAACGCATCTAAATATCAGACCGACCAATATGATGACACCC
Organism: Pseudophryne corroboree; assembly: GCF_028390025.1. Taxonomy (NCBI): domain Eukaryota; kingdom Metazoa; phylum Chordata; class Amphibia; order Anura; family Myobatrachidae; genus Pseudophryne; species Pseudophryne corroboree. The sequence continues at coordinate 1,122,121,390 of NC_086444.1, forward strand.
AGAATACACAAAAGAAATTTCCCTACATCCATGATAATACCTTGGGTCCATTCTCCTAAACCAGAGAACCAATTTCGTGGGTTCAACCATGACACCCAACCGGTCAGCTCATTACCCACAGCGGCAAGGGTAAGATTGTGTTTCCTTCGGAACTCCCATTTTAATTGCAAAATGTCATCCATCTTTTGGTCTATGACCTCGGCCGGGTCCTCGGTGCTGTTTGTAATATACGTGCAGCACTTTATTCCGTACTGCGTTGCCAGTGTGACACAATATCCACCCGTCACTGCTGTGAGATAATTAAGAATCATCCTATGCTGAACCAGTTCTGTTTTATAAGCTTGGAGCTCCCTTCCGGTATACCTGAATGTGTCATCATACATTTCAGTGATATTGTCTAATAAATTTGCAAGCGCAGATATATATTTATAATTTATCACTCCTCTGGCGGTACGAGTGATATCTAACGCGATTAGGAATTGAATCCCGGTAGATTCATGGATCAGGTCAGAGGCCGGATGCTCTGTTCTTTCTATTAGGTGCCGTTTAACGATGTGCTCGTAATGAGTGTGAGTATAAGGAGCTTGGGCACTGCGGTGAATATCCTTCATTTTAGTGTGGGATACGGTCATTACTTCAGGCAGTACTTTTCCAATATAACATAACCCTTCTGAGTTTGGGGCAAGCCACTTATACGCCTTCCTCCCGCATATGAAATATGCATCATCGGGGAGAACATATGGGACGGAGTAGGACATTACCATATTACACATTTTCCATATGAAATCTCCTAACCCTAATTCTCCCATCTGTTTAGTACACGTATCAGTTTGTACGATATGTGCACAGTATCCTGGTGATACTTCTCCAACTCTCATGATCCTACTTCCTAGGGTATACCTATATCGGAAATATTTTCCACTACCGGCTATGTGGCGTATAAGTTCTGTATCTGTAGGCATTCTATCGGCTCTGTATGAAAAGGTCATGGTTTGGTTATTCCATGACACTTCCCAATTTCCCGGCTTTCGGGGATTGGAAATGTTAAAACATACTAGGGATCTATCCACATGATATTGGTGGAGCTTCAAACTAGGAGGACTGGAGATATTAAACCTGTCCACCGGCCTCCCACCACTTAGCTCAAGTACCTCCCCTATAGTTAAAGGGAATGGTACTAACCCTGATTTGCTATGGCCTTGAGGTACTTGAGAGCATACCCAACAATCTGTCTGATTTAACACTTTACCCACTAAGGAGTGATAGTCACTCAATGGATGCCGGTCCATGTGGATATTAAAACTGGACTGACATTTCTTGATGCACCCATCCTCAACTACACTGTCACAGAGTCTACAGATACAGTTCTCTTCAGCTAACAATCCTTCACAATTCCTTCTATTGTCAATGCTACCAGATCGTTTTCTGATACTCGCCTTTACTCGGTGATTATGTTGTTCTTGGAAATCTACGCCTCCATCTCTGTCATCAGAACCCATTCCAGAACCTCTCTCGACCTCCATGGTACTCTCGCCGGAAAACAGACTGCTCTGGTCAACATCATGGTTAACAGGAAAATCCGGATCACAGTCTCTTGGGGCAAGTCCATCTTATAGGAGGAAATGGAGAAGAATGAGAATGGGGAAAGAAGTAATTGAGGGGGATGGGATGGGAAGTGGAGAAAAACAATAAAAGGGAACAGGGAATCGATAACTGCCTCCGATCTTATTATTCTCAATGCTCAGGTGCCGTCTCAGTCCCCCTGAAACAGACACTCCAGTGATACAACTTCCTCTACCGTCTGTTCTTTATCACGGGACCTCTCTGGATCAGCGACCTTCTTACAATGGGACGAATGAACCCAAGTCTCTCTCTCGGCAACCTTCAATACTATCGTGCTAATCAATAAGACTTGGTTTGGTCCTTCCCATCTGTCAATAAGGCAACCTGAGCGTAGAAAATTCCGTATCATTACATAATCCCCAGGTTCAATGTCATGACAATTACTATCTGGCAGATCAGGAATCACCAACTTCAAATTGTCATTCTGATTTCTTAGCTGTTTACTCATCTTAACCAAATACTTTACAGTCACTTCATTGTTACACTTCAAATCATCCTGAGGGTTAATCATGACATGCGGTTGTCGACCAAACAGAATTTCAAAAGGGGACAGATTAAGAGGGGACCTGGGAGTGGTTCTGATGCTGTATAATACAAGGGGCAAAGCTTCTGGCCATGTCAATCCTGTTTCCGCCATAACTTTGCTCAATTTATTTTTAATAGTGCTATTCACTCTTTCTACCTTCGCACTCGCCTGGGGGCGGTACGGAGTGTGCAGCTTACTATCAATTCCCATCAATTTACACATTCCTTGAAAGACATCACCTGTAAAATGGGTACCCCTATCACTTTCAATTATTCTAGGGATACCGTATCTACACACAAATTCCTGTACAATTTTCTTAGCAGTAAACATTGCGGTATTTGTGGCCGCAGGAAATGCTTCGACCCAATTTGAAAACACATCTATACAAACTAGTACATACTTCAAATTTCGACAAGGGGGTAATTGTATGAAATCAATCTGTATTACCTGAAAAGGGCCGCCTGTAGGTGGGATATGAGATGGTTCTGTTGGTATTGCCTTTCCGATATTCTTCCTCAAGCAGGTGAGGCAAGTCATTGCCCTCTTTCCCGCATGGGAAGAAAATCCTGGGGCGCACCAATATGCTCTTACCAACTTGCACATCCCTTCCTTGCCTAGATGAGTCAGCCCATGTGCTGCTTCCGTTAAACTTGGAAGGTATGCTCTGGGTGCCACTGGTTTACCCTGCCCATCTGTCCAGAGTCCTGAGGACTCCTGGCCATATCCTTTTGCCCTCCAAACTGCCTTTTCCTGTGTGGAACACAAATTTTGCATTTCACACAATTTCTGTGTGTTGACGGTATTAAATACCATCAGTTGTGTGGTGTCTGTTTGTCTGGGGGTACCAGCTGCTAACTTAGCAGCTTCGTCTGCTCGGCTGTTACCAAGTGATACCGGGTCTTGGCTATATGTATGTGCTTTACACTTGATAACAGCCACTCTGTCAGGTTCCTGTATCGCTGTTAGAAGCCTTTTGATGTGAGCTGCATGCGCTACCGGTGTACCAGCTGCCGTCATGAAATTTCTGAGGCGCCATAGGGCTCCGAAATCATGGACTACCCCGAAGGCGTATCTAGAGTCGGTATAGATATTGGCTGTTTTGCCCTTAGCCAATTCACATGCTCTGGTTAGGGCAACCAGTTCAGCAACCTGGGCTGAGTGAGGTGGGCCTAGCGGTTCTGCTTCTATGGTGCCTTGGTCATCTACGACTGCGTATCCAGTACACAAGTCTCCCGAGTCCGTCTGTCTGTGACAACTACCGTCAGTGTAAAAAGTAAGATCTACATCTTCCAATGGGTTGTCACTGATGTCAGGCCTTGCCGTGAAATTTTGGGTCAAATATTCCATACAATCATGTGAGTCAGTGTCTGTACTAAATCCTCCTCCATCACTCTCATCCCCCACCCTTTGTGCCTGTCCAGGCACACCTGGGAGATACGTTGCTGGATTTAGTGCACTGCATCTCTTTATGGTGATGTTTACAGGGGCCATTAGTGCTAATTCCCACCTTGTAAACCGTGCGGATGAGACATGTCTGGTTTGGGCAGAATTTAGTAAGGCTGACACTGCATGAGGTGTATGGATTGTGAGGTTGTGTCCTAGCACTACATCTTCGCTTTTCGTTACTAGCAATGCTATCGCAGCGACACTTCGCAAGCATGTGGGGAGGGATCGCGCTACCGTATCTAGCTGAGCGCTGTAGTATGCTACCGGCCTGCTGGCATCACCGTGCTTTTGGGTTAGGACGCCTGCCGCGCAACCTGCACTTTCTGTTCCGTACAGCTCAAAGGGTTTCCCATAGTCTGGCATACCTAATGCTGGTGCCTGCGTTAGGCACTGTTTAAGTCTCTCAAATGCCATCTCGGATTCGTCTGTATGCGAAATCCGATCAGGTTTGTTTGATGAGACCATCTCCTGCAAAGGTAATGCTAGAATGGAAAAACCTGGGATCCAGTTACGGCAATACCCACACATTCCTAGAAACGTTCTGATCTGTTGCTGGGTTTGTGGCAGTCATGTCTCGAATTGCTTGAATTCTATCAGCGGTCAGGTGTCTCAGTCCTTGTGTCAGACAGTGTCCCAGATATTTTACTTTAGTCTGGCATAATTGCAACTTGTCTTTGGAAACCTTGTGTCCTGTGTCTGAAAGATGAAACAGGAGCTGTTTCGTATCTTTCAGGGACGCTTCCAGTGAATCTGAACATAGTAGTAAATCATCCACATATTGGATCAATACTGATCCACTTTCTGGTTGGAAAGACTGTAAACAATCATGCAAAGCCTGTGAAAATATACTTGGACTGTCTATGAAACCTTGTGGTAATCGAGTCCATGTGTATTGGACTCCTCTGTATGTGAATGCAAACAAATATTGGCTGTCAGGGTGCAGAGGTACCGAGAAGAAGGCGGAGCAGAGGTCAATAACAGTGAAAAATTTCGCAGTGGGAGGGATTTGCATAAGGATGACAGCTGGATTTGGCACTACGGGGAACTGACTCTCAACTATTTTGTTAATCCCCCTTAGATCCTGCACTAGCCTGTAACCCCTCCCCCCACTCTTTTTCACAGGGAAGATGGGACTATTGGCAGTGCTGGATGTTCTTACCAGAATGCCCTGTTGTAGCAAGCGCTCTATTACGGGGTATACTCCTAACTCCACCTCTGGCTTCAGAGGGTATTGTGGGATTTTTGGAGCTATCCTACCATCTTTTACTTGCACAACTACTGGAGCTATGTTTGCCATTAATCCAGTGTCTTGTCCATCTTTAGTCCAAAGTGACTCTGGTATTTGGGATGTCATTTCTTCTACCTGGGATGAACTCCTATTTATCATAACGGTATGTGACATTAATTTTGATGGGGAGTCTAGCATGTCTCGTACTTCCTGAGCGTGATTCTCAGGTATGTCTAAGAATACACCTTCAGGAGTACAATAAATGACACACCCCATTTTACACAATAAATCTCTTCCCAGGAGATTAGTCGGCGCCGATGCAGCCAGCAAAAAGGAATGCTTGGTATGCAAAGGCCCTATTGTAATCTCTGCTGGTTTGCTAACAGGGTAGTGCTGTACTACTCCCGTTACTCCCATGGCTGGAATTGTTTTACCAGTGGTTCTCATGCCCACTGTCGAATTTATCACTGATTTGGCCGCCCCGTATCTACAAGGAAATTTAATGATTTACCAGCTACATCAATTGTGATCTCGGGTTCACTTCCAAGACTTGCAATCAATTTCACTGGCTGCAGATTACAGGTGTGGCCACACCCCTATTGGGTATGGTGACCTCCCTGAATCGCGCTGGCAGCAATTACTTGTGGTGGGGGTAGATGGGAACTATCAGAGATTTGCCAGTCTCTTCTTGGGGGATACCATTTTGTTTCCCCTGCATGTGGCTCATAGCTCCGCCCCTTCGGTCCTTGATCCCAATGTCTCGTATCAGGTCGTTGTCTATAGGGTTGATATGAATTTTGTATTTGTTTTGCTTTACAATCACGTGACATGTGTCCCTCTCTGTGACAACTATAACATTTTATACCTCTTGACTTACCCACAGGGGTCACAGTTCTGGGCTGAGGTGGCCGGGTAGTGAGGGCCTGTATGCTTACAGCCATTAACTTATCACTCTGTGACTCCCTGTGTCTGATGATATTTCGATCATGCCCAGCAGCAGCCTCTCCCAATGCATCCACCGACATACCTCTCCAATCAGGCCTAGTGGTTTGTATTCTATTCCTTAAAACCTCTTTTAGACTGTCCATTAATACTGAAACAGCTACTTCCCTGTGGTGTACATTAGTTTTAATGTCATCTATACCAGTGTACCTAGCCATATCCTGCAGAGCCCGGTGAAAATACTCTGGTGTGGATTCACCTTCTTTTTGTTTTATTGTAAAGATTTTATTCCACTTTACTACTGCAGGAAAATATACCCCTAACTGTAAGTTGATTCTCTTTACATTATCCTGATTATACTCGTCTGTTAGTGGTACTTCCTCATCTAACTTGCAATCAGCGATAAACTTTAACGGATCAACACAGGAGGGTAAACATGCCCTCAAAACTGTCCTCCAATCTTTGTTATTTGGCTCTGCAGAATTTCCTAGCTCCCTAATATACTTTTGACATGCAACTAAGTCTTTCCTAGGATCAGGGAATTCAGACATCATTGATCTTAATTCTGCTCGGGAAAAGGGACAGTGCATGGCGATGTTCCTGACAGGAGTTGCCCCTGAAGTGTCAGTTTTCCCATTTGGCACTGCTATTACCCTAACAGGATTAAGTCCAACAACGTCATTCTGAGTAGATTTTACAACATGTGGTGAAATGGTTTCAGCATAGTGTATGGTGCCGTACTTACCAGTCGATACGACCTCACCTGTTCCTCCGCTAGGGGCCTTTGATACTAATCTTACGGGTTGAGTCGTGCCTACTGCTGTTTCTGATATGGTGGCTGCTAGGGAGAGTGCTGATATTGTTGTGGGCTCATCCTCTTGGTCACAATCCTGGGGAAAGTTCAAAACAGGGTACAACTTGCACGGATTAGTGTTAGCATTAATTACTTTGGTTACATTATCCTTAACTTCTACACATTTAACATAACCCTGAGTGCCATTCTCTGCAACCAATTTCTCTCCAGGTATGTACGGTGGTGGGGGTGCAGTGGCTATCAGTTTCCTGATAGGGTTAGATCCAGTGGCTTGCGCCAACCCCCTTTGTATTTCACCTTCCTGTTGCCACAATGTTAAATAATCATAATGTTTAATACGCCTTTTTGAAGATTTAATCAGGCAAACTCTTCTCCTTAAATTCTGTAACACTTCTGGGTTAAAACTACCTACCCGGGGAAACTTTTCCCCGTCATGCACAGTCATCCTTTCCCATTCATTGCACAACATTTCTGTGTGATGACCATATTTCTCACACATGATATACCTTGCCGACCCGATTGGTCGGTTTACCAAATCAACCTGAACCTGGGTTGATCGCCCCTTACCTGAACAACTGGCCCCCATCTCTGCAGGTGCTGCTTTCACTACCTCTGACTTCAAATCAGGGTCTTCGGCAACCCTTACAAAAACCAAGATGCTCGGGGTAAGGCTGCGGTGGGGGTTTTGCTCCGAAGTCCGCCCACTTAACTCCCGTCCACGCTGGCCAATACGGCGACCAAAGTTCCCAGAGGTTCCGTACCCAACCTAGGGCACCTAAGTACGTCTACTTGCTCAGGCGTGTGGGAGTGTCTTACCCTCCCCAGCAAGTATCAGTCACTGGGATGTCCCTGAGTGATCAGGCTACTTCCCTTAAAATAAAAAAATTACACAAATCACGTTAACAATGTGCAAGCAGCGTTCTTCTGAATTCAAGACACGCTGATGCACACAATCACATGCGGTACAATCGTATCTGCACACAAGCAACTAATCTTATGTGCGGAACGATCAGTGGAATCGAAAATTTCGGCTGCGAATTCCTTCAACAATGAGCTTCTTTGGCCTATATGGGTCTAGCACCAACCCTCTTCGGTTGTGCTTCTCTACTTCTAGTCTGCTGTACCTGGACCTCCTGGTCTGTTATGTACAGCAGACTCTACTGCTCATAAATGTGTCGAGACTAACAAGGGACGCCTCCCAAGCCACCCCACAATATCACTCTCGCTGGTGTACCTCTTTCTACTGGCCTATGGTTCCCACTTCCGTAATAAAAGAGAAATCTTATATATACACACTCTTACATTCAAACACTCTTATTTCTGTACAGAATTCCTTTCATTCAGTAATAGTCTAACCCAGAAGAATTACAACAGAGAAAGTCTTAATGTTTTAACTTTAAACTTTTTTGATTTGAGATAGATTTGTGTTATTTTCACGTTACTTCCTTATCGCTTATTAAAACAATACTATCGTGCAGTTTGTATTATGTGGGCGTATCCGTACGCTCCGTGCGTCGACCCTTGCGTTGCGTACGCCCTGCCCTTGTAAGGACACGTGTACGCAGACCAAGTACGTCCACAGTTACACACTACACGTTTATCAATGTGAATGATCTTTAACAGTAATCCTTCACTGACCACCACTCAAATCTCCCTTGTATTCTAGGCGAGATTGTGTGCGTGCCTTTTACAATTATTCCCTTAAATATTACTTTTAACTATTAATAACAACAAATGTCTCAACACGTTATCGCTAGTGTGTGGCAATCAGGAGAATGAGGTACGGACAAATAATACTAAACAAGGAATACAGGTGTGTGTGCTTATGCGTACGTTCGCAAAACAGAAACTAAACAGGTTTTAAAAGACAATATTGTACTGTTCCTACCTTTTGGTTCCGGATTCCTTCATCACTCCTTACTAAGCGAAGCAGACGCTTATCTGGTCAGCACTACGAGGAATATTACTTCCCGCCTTTTGCTGACCGATAATGTCTGCTGAAATTACCTAGTGCAGATATGTGAAGAGCGGGCGAGTCCCCAATTGTAAAAGCCTAATATATATCCTATATTAAACACTCTAAAAGGTTAATGAACACAGTACGCAATTGGCGTATGGAATACCGTAAGAGTACGCACGTAGCGTACAAACGCGTGGCCGTGGACGAGACGCACGAGCGGCACGTTCGCTCACGGCTTAAAGCGTAAAGGCAAGCACGCTATAGGCTGCCGACTAACGTAATGATACGCTAGCAGCGTGGCGGACGCTCGAGACCACGAGGAGATCACGAGCGGCGCTGACGCTCACAGAGTTAAACCTTTGTGCAGTGATAAGGTGTAAATGCAACACAGTGTAACCTTGTTAGTTTAAAGCTGTATGAGCGATTCTTACGCTCTGAGAACCCTTTAGCAATAATAAACACTCAAATACCGGTCTAAGGGTCTAACACCTTTTAAGGAAATAAATGAACGTTCAATCGCAAAAGAATACACAATACAAGTTATACACTACCAAACTAACATAAAATACCTAACCGAGTTACTACACGTTAAAATACAACAAAGACACAATTACATTTAAAAGGGGGAAGGAGAGAGAGAATGGCTTACAACAAAATAGGAGATAAATATGGTTGCAGAGAATTTACGCACAGGGGAAACAATCGCATGCGCCTTCCTGGATATCCAGCTCCCGATTATCAGTGATGAGAACCGTTGAGAAGAGAAGTAGAGAGCTGGCCCAGGTCGGCTTGTCTTTATATACACTTACACATAGTACAATACAATGGTCCCTACATTCTTATTGTTCATTGGACACAGGAATTCGTCTCTGCATTATAACAAAAGGTCATAGGTTGGTTCATACAGGTGGGTTGTGACTATTTCAAACTGCTCAGGTGGGAGGGAAACTGGGTTTCCCGCCGCATGGGTAATAAAGTGCAAATATAGCAAATGTCCATAAACTTCTTATGTCCATAACTATACGCACGAGCGAGTAATCCGCTTCAAACCAACACCGGAATATTGCTAATTATATTCTCTTCCGATGGATACTAAACACCACTGTGTAACCCCTGTCTGACCCTTCGTATCAAACAAAGAGGGATCTCTTTGTCCCTGAACATGCTATATTAACTAAACTTTCAGATTCTATCAAAGGGACCATAATCTACAAAATACATTATATGACTAAAATATGTTACGATTGAGTCGCCCGCTAGACGCACACAAACTCTACCGTAAATGCGCATACCGCGCGCCCACGAGTGCACGCGATCGCGAGTATACGCACGCACGGGATAGCTCATGCTCGTGCAGCGGGCACACGCATGAGGTGCATATATGGCAATGTGCAGCGTGATATTTTTCTGACTTTGACAAATACTTATCAGACTTCACTGGCAGCATGCAGTCATATTAGTAGCTAGTGTTCACGCTAGGCAGTTTTAGCAGGGCGCCGCGCCCGGCCCGATTTTTTAAGGGCAAAACCTGCCCTGCCCTTTCTGCGGCGCCCTGCTAAAACTGCCGCCCGCTTCCTGCCCTCACAGCATGTAAAGATGCTGCGCGCATGCCCCCCTTCTGTGTCACCCCTGTCTGTCTACCCCTCCCCTTTAGAATGTAAGCTGTCACGGGCAGGGCCCTCTTCCCTCATGTGCTTATCCTTTCTTACTTTAATAATCTTCAACTGTACCAAATCCAGCAGTCTTCTGCCACCTGATACTTATTCCAGTGTCATCTGCTGATGTAACTATGTGTATTTACCCTGTACTTGTCCTATACTGTCATCAACTGTAAGTTGCTGTTTTGCTGTTTGATTATTTATGTACTCTGTAATTGGGCGCTGCGGAACACTTGTGGCACCATATAAATAAAGGATAATAATAAATAATAATCCATTCACGCTGAGAGGGGAAGCCCAGTACCGCCGGCCGCCCACTCCCCCTTTTTATAGCCTCAATTACCCCGCCCCCCTATTTAGCATGGCCGTGCCCCCTTTTTGGTGCGCGCGCGACCCCTCTAGATCCGGCGCCCTGCCCGGATTCTAGAGGGAACACTAGTAGCAGCATATAGTCAGCAGCCCGACAACTCTTTGGGATGTTCACATGCACCTTTGTCATGGCGCACATAGTAACACTACACTGCACAAAGGGAAGCCTATATAGCAGCACAAACTGGGGACACCTGCAAGGAGGCACCATTATATATAATGAAAATAAAACGGCGGCATTCAGTCTTGAAGCACGTTCTATGTATTATGCATACATCAGGTAGCCCTGATAAAAGGACCTGTGTGCCCTGAAACATTGGGACCACCATTTTTCCGGTATGTAGTCAGGTGAGCGGTCAGGATCCCGGCAGGGGGCACAGGGCTATTCCCACTCGTGGTTGTCCACGACACCCATAAAGTGGGAATAGAACCTGTGGCGAGCGCAGTGAACCCGCAAAGGGCTTCGTTGCGTTCGCCCCACCTGGTGGCCGAGATCCCTGCGCCGGTATGCTGACCTCCGGGATCCTGACCGCCGGTCACCTGACCCCAACCCATTTTTCCTGCATTTTCTGTGCTTTTACTAATAGTATGCAGACAAAATAGCAGTAAAAGGTGAACGTCTTCACTCAGCATAGGCCTTTATCAGGACCTATCTAGTCAGTGGGATCCGGTCTGAAGATCGACAGTGTCTAGGTCGACAATGTTTAGGTCGACCACTATAGGTCGACAGTCACTAGGTCGACATGGATGGAAGGTCGACAGGGTTTCTAGGTCGACATGTGCTAGGTCAACAGGTCTAAAGGTCAACATGAGTTTTCCCACATTTTTTTCTTTTCTCTGACGTCCTAGTGGATGCTGGGAACTCCGTAAGGACCATAGGGGGAATAGACGGGCTCCACAGGAGACTGGGCACTCTAAAAGAAAGATTAGGTACTATCTGGTGTGCACTGGCTCCTCCCTCTATGCCCCTCCTCCAGACCTCAGTTAGATTTCTGTGCCCGGCCGAGCTGGATGCACACTAGGGGCTCTCCTGAGCTCCTAGAAAGAAAGTATATTTTAGGTTTTTTATTTTACAGTGAGACCTGCTGGCAACAGGCTCACTGCAACGAGGGACTAAGGGGAGAAGTAGCGAACCTACCTTCTTGCAGCTAGCTTGGGCTTCTTAGGCTACTGGACACCATTAGCTCCAGAGGGATCGACCGCAGGACCCGTCCTTGGTGTTCGTTCCCGGAGCCGCGCCGCCGTCCCCCTTACAGAGCCAGAAGCATGAAGATGGTCCGGAAAATCGGCGGCAGAAGACTTCAGTCTTCACCAAGGTAGCGCACAGCACTGCAGCTGTGCGCCATTGCTCCTCTGTACACCTCACACTCCGGTCACTGATGGGTGCAGGGCGCTGGGGGGGGGGGGCGCCCTGAGCAGCAATATAAACACCTTGGCTGGCAAAATAATCACAATATATAGCCCCAGAGGCTATATATGTGATAATTACCCCTGCCAGAATCCATAAAAAAGCGGGAGAAAGGTCTGCCGAAAAAGGGGCGGAGCTATCTCCCTCAGCACACTGGCGCCATTTCTCCCTCACAGCTCCGCTGGAAGGAAGCTCCCTGGCTCTCCCCTGCAGTCTGCACTACAGAAAGGGTAAAAAAGAGAGGGGGGGCACTAAATTTAGGCGCAGTATAACTTATAGCAGCTATAAGGGGACATAATTCAGTTAGTCCCTGCATTATATAGCGCTCTGGTGTGTGCTGGCATACTCTCTCTCTGTCTCCCCAAAGGGCTTTTGTGGGGTCCTGTCTCCTGTTAAGAGCATTCCCTGTGTGTGTGCGGTGTGTCGGTACGACTGTGTCGACATGTTTGATGAGGAGGCTTATGTGGAGGCAGAGCAGATGCCTATAAATGTGATGTCACCCCCTGCGGGACAGACACCTGAGTGGATGGACTTATGGAAGGAATTACGTGCAAGTGTCGACTCCTTACATAAAAAATTTGACGACATGCCTAATGCGGGACAGCCGGCTTCTCAGCTCGTGCCTGCCCAGACGACTCAAAGGCCATCAGGGGCTCTAAAGCGCCCACTACCTCAGATGGCAGACACAGATGTCGACACGGATACTGATACCAGTGTCGACGACGAAGAGTCTAATTTAATGTCCACTAGGGCCATTCGTTGCATGATTGAGGCAATGAAAGAGGTATTACACATTTCTGATATAAACCCAGGTACCTCAAAAAAGGGTATTATGTTTGGGGAGAAAAAACTACCAATAGTTTTTCCCCCATCTGAAGAATTAAATGAAGTGTGTGAAGAAGCGTGGGCTTTCCCCGATAAAAAATTGGTAATTTCTAAAAAGTTTCTAATGGCGTTCCCTTTCTCGCCAGAGGATAGGTCACGTTGGGAAACACCCCCTAGGGTGGATAAAGCGCTCACACGTTTGTCAAAAAAGGTGGCACTACCGTCTCCGGATACGGCCGCCCTAAAGGAGCCTGCTGATAGAAAGCAGGAGGCGATCCTGAAGTCTGTATATACACACTCAGGCATTATACTGAGACCAGCTATTGCTTCAGCATGGATGTGCAGTGCTGCTGCTGCATGGTCAGATTCACTGTCGAAAAATATTGACACCCTAGACAGGGACACTATATTGCTAACCGTAGAGCATATAAAAGACTCAGTCTTATACATGAGAGATGCACAGAGGGAGATCTGCCGGCTGGCATCTAGAATAAGTGCATTGTCCATTTCTGCTAGGAGAGGCTTATGGACTCGGCAGTGGACAGGAGATGCAGATTCGAAAAGGCACATGGAAGTTTTGCCTTATAAGGGTGAGGAGTTATTCGGGGATGGTCTCTCAGACCTAGTTTCCACAGCAACAGCTGGGAAGTCAGCATTTTTGCCCCATGTCCCCTCACAGCCTAAGAAAGCGCCGTATTATCAGGTACAGTCCTTTCGACCCCAGAAAAACAGGCGGGGAAAAGGCGGGTCCTTTCTGTCTAGAGGCAGAGGTAGGGGAAAAAAGCTGCAACAAACAGCAGGTTCCCAGGAACAAAAGTCCTCCCCGCTTCTTCCAAGTCCGCCGCATGACGGTGGGGCTCCACAGGCGGAGCCAGGTACGGTGGGGGTCCGCCTCAAAAATGTCAGCGATCAGTGGGCTCGCTCACAGGTGGATCCCTGGATCCTTCAAGTAGTATCTCAGGGGTACAAGCTGGAATTCGAGGCGTCTCCCCCCCGCCGTTTCCTCAAATCTGCCTTGCCGACAACTCCCTCGGGCAGGGAGGCTGTGCTAGAGGCAATTCACAAGCTGTATTCCCAGCAGGTGATAGTCAAGGTGCCCCTACTTCCACAAGGACGGGGTTACTATTCTACACTGTTTGTGGTACCGAAACCGGACGGTTCGGTGAGACCCATTTTAAATTTGAAATCGTTGAACACATACATAAAAAAATTCAAGTTCAAGATGGAATCGCTCAGGGCGGTTATTGCAAGCCTGGACGAGGGGGATTACATGGTATCCCTGGACATCAAGGATGCTTACCTGCATGTCCCCATTTACCATCCTCACCAGGAGTACCTCAGATTTGTGGTACAGGATTGCCATTACCAATTCCAGACACTGCCGTTTGGACTGTCCACGGCACCGAGGGTGTTTACCAAGGTAATGGCAGAAATGATGATACTCCTTCGAAAAAAGGGAGTTTTAATTATCCCGTACTTGGACGATCTCCTTATAAAGGCGAGGTCCAAGGAGCAGTTGTTGGTCGGAGTAGCACTATCTCGGGAAGTGCTACAACAGCACGGATGGATTCTAAACATTCCAAAGTCACAGCTGGTTCCTTCCACACGCCTACTGTTCCTGGGGATGGTTCTGGATACAGAACAGAAAAAAGTGTTTCTCCCGCAGGAGAAAGCCAAGGAGCTGTCATCTCTAGTCAGAGACCTCCTGAAACCAAAACAGGTATCGGTGCATCACTGCACACGAGTCCTGGGAAAAATGGTGGCTTCATACGAAGCAATTCCATTCGGCAGGTTCCATGCAAGAACCTTCCAGTGGGACCTCTTGGACAAGTGGTCGGGATCGCATCTTCAGATGCATCGGCTGATAACCCTGTCTCCAAGAACCAGGGTGTCTCTGCTGTGGTGGCTGCAGAGTGCTCATCTTCTAGAGGGCTGCAGATTCGGCATACAGGACTGGGTCCTGGTGGCCACGGATGCCAGCCTTCGAGGCTGGGGGGCAGTCACACAGGGAAGAAATTTCCAAGGACTTTGGTCAGGTCAGGAGTCGTCCCTACACATAAATATTCTGGAACTGAGGGCCATTTACAATGCCCTAAGTCAGGCAAGGCCCCTGCTTCAAAACCAGCCGGTACTGATCCAATCAGACAACATCACGGCAGTCGCCCATGTAAACCGACAGGGCGGCACAAGAAGCAGGATGGCGATGGCAGAAGCCACAAGGATTCTCCGATGGGCGGAAAATCACGTCGTAGCACTGTCAGCAGTGTTCATTCCGGGAGTGGACAACTGGGAAGCAGATTTCCTCAGCAGACACGACCTACACCCGGGAGAGTGGGGACTTCATCCAGAAGTCTTTAAACTGTTGGTAAACCGTTGGGAAAGGCCACAGGTGGACATGATGGCGTCCCGCCGCAACAAAAAGCTAAAGAGATATTGCGCCAGGTCAAGGGACCCTCATGCGATAGCTGTGGACGCTCTAGTGACACCGTGGGTGTACCAGTCGGTTTATGTGTTCCCTCCTCTGCCTCTCATACCGAAGGTACTGAGAATAATAAGAAGGCGAGGAGTAAGAACGATACTCGTGGTTCCGGATTGGCCAAGAAGAGCTTGGTACCCAGAACTTCAAGAAATGATGTCAGAGGACCCATGGCCTCTACCGCTCAGACAGGATCTGCTACAGCAAGGGCCCTGTCTGTTCCAAGACTTACCGCGGCTGCGTTTGACGGCATGGCGGTTGAATTCCGGATCCTAAAGGAAAAGGGCATTCCGAAGGAAGTCATTCCTACGCTGATAAAAGCCAGGAAAGAAGTAACCGCAAACCATTATCACCGTATTTGGTGAAAATATGTTGCGTGGTGTGAGGCCAGGAAGGCCCCTACAGAGGAATTTCAGCTGGGTCGTTTTCGGCACTTCCTACAGTCGGGAGTGACTATGGGCCTAAAATTGGGTTCCATTAAGGTCCAGATTTCGGCTCTGTCGATTTTCTTCCAGAAAGAACTGGCTTCAATGCCTGAAGTTCAGACATTTGTAAAGGGAGTGCTACATATTCAGCCCCCTTTTGTGCCTCCTGTGGCACCTTGGGATCTCAACGTGGTGTTGAGTTTCCTGAAATCACATTGGTTTGAGCCACTTAAAACTGTGGATCTGAAATATCTCACGTGGAAAGTGGTCATGTTATTGGCCTTGGCTTCGGCCAGGCGTGTGTCAGAATTGGCGGCTTTGTCATGTAAAAGCCCTTATCTGATTTTCCATATGGATAGGGCAGAATCGAGGACTCGTCCCCAGTTTCTCCCTAAGGTGGTATCAGCTTTTCACTTGAACCAACCTATTGTAGTGCCTGCGGCTACTAGGGACTTGGAAGATTCCAAGTTACTGGACGTAGTCAGGGCCTTGAAAATTTATGTTTCCAGGACGGCTGGAGTCAGGAAAACTGACTCGCTTTTTATCCTGTATGCACCCAACAAGCTAGGTGCTCCTGCTTCTAAGCAGACTATTGCTCGCTGGATTTGTAGCACAATTCAGCTGGCGCATTCTGCGGCTGGATTGCCGCATCCTAAATCAGTAAAAGCCCATTCCACGAGGAAAGTGGGCTCTTCTTGGGCGGCTGCCCGAGGGGTCTCGGCTTTACAACTTTGCCGAGCTGCAACTTGGTCAGGGGCAAACACGTTTGCTAAATTCTACAAATTTGATACCCTGGCTGAGGAGGACCTTGAGTTCTCTCATTCGGTGCTGCAGAGTCATCCGCACTCTCCCGCCCGTTTGGGAGCTTTGGTATAATCCCCATGGTCCTTACGGAGTTCCCAGCATCCACTAGGACGTCAGAGAAAATAAGATTTTACTCACCGGTAAATCTATTTCTCGTAGTCCGTAGTGGATGCTGGGCGCCCATCCCAAGTGCGGATTGTCTGCAATACTTGTATATAGTTATTGCCTAACTAAAGGGTTATTGTTGAGCCATCTGTTGAGAGGCTCAGTTATATTTCATACTGTTAACTGGGTATAGTATCACGAGTTGTACGGTGTGATTGGTGTGGCTGGTATGAGTCTTACCCGGGATTCAAAATCCTTCCTTATTGTGTCAGCTCTTCCGGGCACAGTATCCTAACTGAGGTCTGGAGGAGGGGCATAGAGGGAGGAGCCAGTGCACACCAGATAGTACCTAATCTTTCTTTTAGAGTGCCCAGTCTCCTGCGGAGCCCGTCTATTCCCCCCATGGTCCTTACGGAGTTCCCAGCATCCACTACGGACTACGAGAAATAGATTTACCGGTGAGTAAAATCTTATTTTTTTGAATTTTTTCATACTTAACGATCCACGTGGACTACGATTGGAACGGTAAAGTGTGCTGAGCGAAGCGATGGCACCATGCCCGAAGCATGGCGAGCGAAGCGAGCCATGCGAGGGGACGCGGTGCACTAATTTGGGATCCCGGTCACTCTACGAAGAAAACGACACAAAAAAAAAAATCCTCATGTCGACCTTTAGACCTGTCGACCTAGCACATGTCGACCTAGAAACCCTGTCGACCTTCCATCCATGTCGACCTAGTGACTGTCGACCTATAGTGGTCGACCTAAACATTGTCGACCTAGACACTGTCGATTTGATGAACCACACCCCTAGTCAGTACCTGCTGTTTTGTCTGAATGCTATTTTTGATGTGGTGAATAAATACAATTTCATATAGAAAGGAAAGTCTATATGAGTGTTGTTTAATACACCTTTATCTACGAAAACTGTCTATTGAGTGCCACAATCTTTTTTTCAAGGAAATACATCAATATATTTGTGTGTGTGTGTGTGTTTGTTTGTATGTGTATATATATATATATATATATATATATATATATATATATATATATATATTTCTCTGACGTCCTAGTGGATGCTGGGAACTCCGTAAGGACCATGGGGAATAGACGGGCTCCGCAGGAGACTGGGCACTCTAAAAGAAAGATTAGGTACTATCTGGTGTGCACTGGCTCCTCCCTCTATGCCCCTCCTCCAGACCTCAGTTAGAATCTGTGCCCGGCCAGAGCTGGATGCACCTAGTGGGCTCTCCTGAGCTTGCTAGAAAAGAAAGTATTTGTTAGGTTTTTTATTTTCAGTGAGATCTGCTGGCAACAGACTCACTGCTACGTGGGACTGAGGGGAGAGAAGCAAACCTACCAGCGTGCAGCTAGCTTGTGCTTCTTAGGCTACTGGACACCATTAGCTCCAGAGGGTTCGAACACAGGGCCTGACCTCGATCGTCCGTTCCCGGAGCCGCACCGCCGTCCCCCTTGCAGAGCCAGAAATGAAATCGGCGGCAGAAGACTCCGGTCTTCATTAAGGTAGCGCACAGCACTGCAGCTGTGCGCCATTGCTCCCACTGCACACCACACACTCCGGTCACTGTAGGGTGCAGGGCGCTGGGGGGGCGCGCCCTGGGCAGCAATAAAATACCTTTTGGCATAAAAATACACATAATACAGTCTGTGACTGTATATGTGTAAAACCCCCACCATTTTTCAGTCAGAAACTGCAGGGAGAAGCCCGCCGCTGAGGGGGGGGGGCCTTCTTCCTCAGCACACCAGCGCCATTTTTCCTTCACAGTTCCGCTGGAAGCAGCTCCCCAGGCTCTCCCCTGCAGTATTCCTGATACAAAAAGGGTAAAAAAGAGAGGGGGGAAACATAAATTTAGGCGCAAATAATACATATTAAGCAGCTATTGGGAAAAATCACTCATTATAGTGAAAATCCCTGTGTTATATAGCGCTGTGGTTTGTGCTGGCATACTCTCTCTCTGTCTCCCCAAAGGACTTTGTGGGGTCCTGTCCTCAGTCAGAGCATTCCCTCTGTGTGTGTGGTGTGTCGGTACGGCTGTGTCGACATGTTTGATGAGGAGGGTTACGTGGAGGCGGAGCAAGGGCAGATAAGTGTGGTGTCGCCCCCGACGGGGCCGACACCGGATTGGATGGATATGTGGAAGGTCTTAACAGACAGTGTCAACTCCTTACATAAAAGGTTCGATGACGCAGCATCCTTGGGACAGCCGGAATCTCAACCCGCGCCTGCCCAGGCGTCTCAGAGGCCATCAGGGGCTCATAAACGCCCGCTAGCTCAGATGGTAGACACAGATGTCGACACGGAGTCTGACTCCAGTGTAGATGAGGATGAGACAAATGCACAGTCTACTAAAGCCATCCGATGCATGATTACTGCAATGAAAAATGTATTGCACATTTCTGATATTAACCCGGTTACTACCAAGAAGGGTATTATGTTTGGGGAGAAAAAGCAGCCAGTGACTTTTCCCCCATCCGATGAATTAAATGAATTGTGTGAGGAAGCGTGGAGTTCCCCCGATAAGAAACTAGTGATTTCTAAGAGGTTACTGATGGCGTACCCTTTCCCGCTAACGGATAGGTTACGTTGGGAAACATCCCCTAGGGTGGACAAAGCGCTCACACGCTTATCAAAAAGGTGGCACTGCCGTCTCAGGATACGGCTGCCTTAAAGGAGCCTGCGGATAGAAAGCAGGAAGCTATCCTGAAGTCTGTGTATACACACTCAGGTACTATACTGAGACCTGCTATTGCTTCAGCATGGATGTGTAGTGCTGCAGCCGCATGGTCTGATACCCTGTCAGACAACATTGATTCCCTCGACAGGGATACTATTTTGCTAACCATAGAACATATAAAAGACGTTGTCTTATATATGCGGGATGCCCAGAGGGACATTTGCCTGCTGGCATCTAGAATTAATGCAATGTCCATTTCTGCCAGGAGGTATTATGGACTCTGCAGTGGACAGGTGATGCTGATTTTGCCTTATAAGGGTGAGGAATTGTTTGGGGACGGTCTCTCGGACCTCGTATCCACGGCAACAGCTGGGAAGTCAACTTTTTTACCTCAGGTTCCCTCACAGCCTAAGAAAGCACCGTATTATCATGTACAGTCCTTTTGGCCTCAGAAAGGCAAGCGGATCAGAGGCGCATCCTTTCTGACCAGAGGCAGGGGTAGAGGATAGAAGCTGCACCAGGCAGCCAGTTCCCAGGAACAAAAATCCTCCCCTGCTTCCTCTAAGTCCACCGCATGACGCTGGGGCTCCACAGGCGGAGCCGGGTGCGGTGGGGGCGCGTCTCCGAAACTTCAGCAACCAGTGGGTTCGCTCACAGGTGGATCTCTGGGCTGTACAAATTGTATCTCAGGGATACAAGCTGGAGTTAGAGGCGACTCCCCCTCGCCGTTACCTCAAATCAGCCTTGCCAGCTGCTCCCAGGGAAAGGGAGGTAGTACTGGCGGCAATTCACAAGCTGTACCTCCAGCAGGTGATAATCAAGGTTCCCCTCCTTCAACAGGGACTGGGTTACTATTCCACAATGTTTGTGGTACCGAAACCAGACGGTTTGGTGAGACCCATTCTAAATTTAAAATCCTTGAACACTTATATAAGGAAGTTCAAGTTCAAAATGGAATCGCTCAGGGCGGTTATTGCAAGCCTGGAAGAGGGGGATTTTATGGTGTCGCTGGACATCAAGGATGCTTACTTGCATGTCCCCGTTTACCCACCTCACCAGGAGTACCTCAGGTTTGTGGTACAGGATTGTCATTACCAATTTCAGACGTTGCCGTTTGGTCTGTCCACGGCACCGAGAGTATTTACCAAGGTAATCGCCGAAATGATGATACTCCTTCGGAAGAAGGGAGTTATAATTATTCCGTACTTGGATGATCTCCTTATAAAGGCGAGGTCCAGAGAGCAGTTGTTAGTCAGCGTAGCACTTTCTCGGGAAGTGTTGCTACAGCGCGACTGGATTCTGAATATCCCAAAGTCGCAGCTGATTCCTGCGACGCGTCTGCTCTTCCTGGGCATGATTCTGGACACAGAACAGAAGAAGGTGTTTCTCCCGGTGGAGAAGGCCCAGGAATTGTCATCTCTGGTCAGGGACCTCCTGAAACCAAAACATCACTGCACGCGAGTCCTGGGAAAGATGGTGGCTTCTTACGAAGCAATTTCCTTCGGCAGGTTCCATGCAAGGATCTTTCAGTGGGATCTGTTAGACAAATGGTCCGGATCGCATCTTCAGATGCATCGGTTGATCACCCTGTCCCCAAGGGCCAGGGTGTCTCTGCTGTGGTGGCTGCAGAGTGCTCATCTTCTCGAGGGCCGCAGATTCGGCATACAGGACTGGGTCCTGGTGACCACGGCGGTCGCCCATGTAAACCGACAGGGCGGCACAAGAAGCAGGATGGCGATGGCAGAAGCCACAAGGATTCTCCGATGGGCGGAAAATCACGTGCTAGCACTGTCAGCAGTGTTCATTCCGGGAGTGGACAACTGGGAAGCAGACTTCCTCAGCAGGCACGACCTACACCCGGGAGAGTGGGGACTTCATCCAGAAGTCTTCACGCAGATTGTAAACCGTTGGGAACGGCCACAGGTGGACATGATGGCGTCCCGCCTCAACAAAAAGCTAAAAAAAATATTGCGCCAGGTCAAGGGACCCTCAGGCGATAGCTGTGGACGCACTAGTGACACCGTGGGTGTACCAGTCGGTTTATGTGTTCCCTCCTCTTCCTCTCATACCCAAGGTACTGAGGATAGTAAGAAAGAGAGGAGTAAGAACTATACTCATCGTTCCGGATTGGCCAAGAAGAACTTGGTACCCAGAACTACAAGAAATGATCTCAGAGGAACCATGGCCTCTGCCTCTCAGACAGGACCTGTTACAGCAGGGGCCCTGTCTGTTCCAAGACTTACCGCGGCTGCGTTTGACGGCATGGCGGTTAAACGCCGGATCCTAATGGAAAAGGGCATTCCAGATGAAGTGATTCCTACGCTGATAAAGGCTAGGAAAGACGTGACAGCACAACATTATCACCGTATATGGCGAAAATATGTTGCTTGGTGTGAGGCCAGGAAGGCCCCTACAGAAGAATTCCAGCTGGGTCGATTCCTGCACTTCCTACAGTCAGGAGTGACTATGGGCCTAAAATTAGGATCCATTAAGGTCCAGATTTCGGCCCTATCTATTTTCTTTCAAAAAGAACTGGCTTCACTGCCTGAAGTTCAGACGTTTGTTAAGGGAGTGCTGCATATTCAGCCCCCTTTTGTGCCTCCAGTGGCACCTTGGGATCTTAACGTTGTGTTGGGTTTCCTGAAATCCCACTGGTATGAGCCACTTAAGACCGTGGAGCTAAAATATCTCACGGGGAAAGTGGTCATGCTATTGGCCTTAGCTTCGGCTAGGCGTGTGTCAGAATTGGCGGCTTTGTCTTGTAAAAGCCCTTATCTGATCTTCCATATGGACAGGGCAGAATTGAGGACCCGTCCCCAATTTCTCCCTAAGGTGGTATCAGCGTTTCATTTGAACCAACCTATTGTGGTGCCTGCGGCTACTCGGGACTTGGAGGACTCCAAGTTACTAGATGTAGTCAGGGCTTTGAAAATCTATGTAGCCAGGACGGCTGGAGTCAGGAAAACTGACTCGCTGTTTATCCTGCATGCACCCAACAAGCTGGGTGCTCCTGCTTCAAAGCAAACTATTGCGCGCTGGTTCTGTAACACGATTCAGCAAGCTCATTCTGCGGCAGGATTGCCGCATCCTAAATCAGTGAAAGCCCATTCCACAAGGAAGGTGGGCTCTTCTTGGGCGGCTGCCCGAGGGGTCTCGGCTTTACAGCTTTGCCGAGCTGCTACTTGGTCGGGTTCAAACACATTTGCTAAGTTCTACAAGTTTGATACCCTGGCTGAGGAGGACCTTGCCTTTGCTCATTCGGTGCTGCAGAGTCATCCGCACTCTCCCGCCCGTTTGGGAGCTTTGGTATAATCACCATGGTCCTTACGGAGTTCCCAGCATCCACTAGGACGTCAGAGAAAATAAGAATTTACTCACCGGTAATTCTATTTCTCGTAGTCCGTAGTGGATGCTGGGCGCCCGTCCCAAGTGCGGACTCTCTGCAATACATGTATATAGTTATTGCTTAACTAAAGGGTTATTGTTATTAGCCATCTGTTACTGAGGCTCAGTTGTTGTTCATACTGTTAACTGGGTATGGTTATCACAAGTTGTACAGTGTGATTGGTGTGGCTGGTATGAGTCTTACCCTGGATTCCAAATCCTTTCCTTGTTGTGTCGGCTCTTCCGGGCACAGTTTCCTTAACTGAGGTCTGGAGGAGGGGCATAGAGGGAGGAGCCAGTGCACACCAGGTAGTACCTAATCTTTCTTTTAGAGTGCCCAGTCTCCTGCGGAGCCCGTCTATTCCCCATGGTCCTTACGGAGTTCCTAGCATCCACTACGGACTACGAGAAATAGAATTACCGTTGAGTAAATTCTTATTATATCTTTATATACTGTACTACAATACAAACAGGCGGGTGTAGTTCATAGGGTCGGCAGTAACTAGGTCGACCACTATTGGTTGACAGTGACTAGGTCGACATAGAAAATGCTCGACATGAGCTTTTTACATTTTTTTTTTTTAGGTGTCATTTTCTTTGTGAGGTGACCGGGAACCCCAATTAGTGCACTGTGTCCCCTCGCATGCCTCGCTCCACTACTGCTGCACTCGGCACAGGTTACTATTCCCAATCATAGTCCACGTGGATCGTAAAGTATGAAAAAATTACAAATATGCTTTAAAAAAACAAAAACTCACGTCGGCCCTTTTCCTTGTCGTCCTAGCGACCACGTCGACCTATAGACCATGTCGACTTAATGCATATCGACCAATAGTGGTTGACCTAATGATCAGATCCCCAAACAGACATACTACTATGTAAACTTAGTATGTATGCATCCGATGTGTTTGTAGGTTCTGTTAATACATTTTCTACATGGTTGGAACCTGAGCTTTTCTTGTTAAGTGCTTTGTTTTATTGTTTCTATTATGTGGAGCGCCTTCCCTAAAACCTGCCAGATTTAATTTGCCTCTGCCTCTCTGCTATGCATTGAGTGTTCTCCTACTAAATACAATGGCTGCAAATGCAGTTTTATTTCTCTAACGTTGTAGAGGATGCTGGGGACTCCGTAAGGACCATGGGGATAGACGGACTCCGCAGGAGACATGGGCACTTTAAGAAAGACTTTAGGTCTGGGTGTGCACTGGCTCCTCCCTCTATGCCCCTCCTCTAGACCTCAGTTTGATACTGTGCCCAGAGGAGATGGGTGCACTACAGGGAGCTCTCCTGAGCTTCCTGTCAGAAAGTATATTTGCTAGGTTTTTTATTTTCAGGGAGCCTGCTGGCAACAGACTCCCTGCATCGAGGGACTGAGGAGAGAGAAACAGAACTACTTCTGTGAGTTTCAAGGCTCTGTTTCTTAGGCTACTGGACACCATTAGGTCCAGAAGGATTGGTACGCAGGTCTCACCCTCGCCGTCCGTCCCAGAGCCGCGCCGCCGTCCTCCTCGCAGAGCCGGAAGATAGAAGCCGGGTGAGTATGAGAAGAAAAGAAGACTTCAGAGGCGGCAGAAGACTTCATGATCTTCACTGAGGTAACGCACAGCAGTAAAGCTGTGCGCCATTGCTCCCATACACCTCACACACCGCAGTCACTGTAAGGGTGCAGGGCGCAGGGGGGGCGCCCTGGGCAGCAATAAAACCTCTCCATCGGCGGGGCTTCTCCCTCAGCACTCACCAGCGCCATTTTTATCCACAGCACAGCGCTGAGAGGAACCTCCCCGGACTCTCCCCTGCTAATACACGGTGATAGAGGGGTTTGAAGAGGAGGGGGGGGGGGCACAAATTTGGCGGATATAAAGTATAAACAGTGCTACTGGATAAACATTTAGTGTTTTTTTTCCAGGGTCATATAGCGCTGTGGTGTGTGCTGACATACTCTCTCTCGGTCTCTCCAAAGGGCCTGGTGGGGAAACTATCTTCAGATAAGAGGTTCCCTGTGTGTGTGGTGTGTCGGTACGCGTGTCGACATGTCTGAGGTAGAAGGCTCACCTAGGGAGGAGGGGGAGCGTATGAATGTGAGGTCTCCGTCGGCGGTGCCGACACCTGACTGGATGGATATTTGGAATGTTTTAAGTGCTAGTGTGAACTCATTGCACAAAAGATTAGACAAAGCTGAAGCTAAGGAACAGTCAGGGAGTGAACCCATGTCTGTCCCTATGTCGCCGGGACCTTCAGGTTCTCAGAAGCGCCCACTATCCCAGATAGGAGACACAGATACCGACACGGATTCGGACTCCAGTGTCGTCTACGATGATGCAAAGTTACAGCCAACAGTGGCTAAATGTATTCGATATATGATTATTGCAATAAAAGAAGTGTTGCATGTCACAGAGGAACCCCCTGTCCCTGACACGAGGGTACACATGTATAAGGGAAAGAAGCCTGAGGTAACTCTTCCCTCCTCACATGAGTTAAATGAATTATGTGAAAAAGCGTGGGAATCTCCAGACAAAAAACTGCAGATTCCCAAAAGGATTCTTATGGCGTATCCTTTCCCGCCAACGGACAGGATACAGTGGGAATCCTCCCCTAAGGTGGACAAAGCGTTGACACGCTTGTCAAAAAAGATAGCGCTGCCATCCCAACATACGGCTACCCTCAAGAATCCTGCTGACCGCAAGCAGGAGGTTACCTTGAAATCCATTTACACACATTCTGGTACATTACTCAGACCGGCAATTGCGTCGGCCTGGGTTTGTAGCGCTGTAACAGCATGGACAGATTCCTTATCAGCGGAAATTGAGACCCTAGATAAGGATACCATTTTATTGACCCTAGGCCATATAAAGGATGCTGTCTTATATATGAGAGATGCTCAAAGAGACATTAGTTTACTTGGTTCCAGAATAAACGCTATGTCAATTTCTGCTAGACGAGTCCTCTGGACCCGGCAGTGGACAGGTGATGCCGACTCAAAAAGACATATGGAGGTCTTACCTTACAAGGGTGAGGAATTGTTTGGGGAAGGGCTCTCGGATCTTGTCTCCACAGCTACGGCAGGTAAATCGAATTTTTTGCCTTATGTTCCCTCACAACTTAATAAAGCGCCACATTATCAAATGCAGTCCTTTCGTTCAAATAAAAGCAAAAGAGTACGTGGATCGTCCTTTCTTGCCAGAGGTAAGGGCAGAGGTAAAAAGCTGCACAGCACAGCTAGTTCCCAGGAACAGAAGTCCTCCCCGGCCTCTGCAAAATCCACCGCATGACGCTGGGGCTCCGCTGAGGGAGTCCGCCCCAGTGGGGGCACGTCTTCGACTTTTAAGCCACATCTGGGTTCACTCACAGGTGGATCCCGGGGCAATAGAAATTGTTTCTCAGGGATACAAGCTGGAATTCGAAGAGGTGCCTCCTCGCCGGTTTTTCATATCGGCTCTACCGACTTCTCCCCTAGAAAGGGAGATAGTGTTAAATGCTATTCACAAATTGTGTCTTCAACAAGTGGTGGTCGAAGTTCCCCTGCTTCAGAGAGGGAAGGGATACTACTCAACCCTGTTTGTAGTTCCGAAACCGGACGGTTCGGTCAGACCCATATTGCATTTAAAATCCCTGAACCTATACTTAAAACGGTTCAAGTTCAAGATGGAATCACTCAGAGCGGTCATCGTCAGCCTGGAAAGGGGGGATTTTATGGTATCTCTGGACATAAAGGATGCATACCTTCATGTTCCCATTTATCCACCTCACCAGGCGTACCTGAGATTTGCGGTACAGGATTGTCATTACCAATTTCAGACGTTGCCATTTGGGCTTTCCACGGCCCCGAGGATTTTCACCAAAGTAATGGCGGAAATGATGGTGCTCCTGCGCAAGCAGGGTGTCACAATTATCCCATACTTGGACGATCTTCTCATAAAAGCGAAATCACGAGAGAAGTTACTGAACAGCGTGTCACTTTCATTGAAGGTGTTACAGCAACATGGCTAGATACTCAATATCCCGAAGTCACAGCTGGTTCCTACGACTCGTCTGACCTTCTTGGGCATGATTCTGGACACAGACCAGAAAAGGGTTTTTCTTCCGATAGAAAAAGCTCAGGAACTCATGACTCTAGTCAAGAACCTATTGAAGCCAAAACAAGTGTCTGTGCATCATTGCACTTAAGTCCTGGGAAAAATGGTGGCAACATACGAAGCCATTCCCTTCGGCAGGTTCCATGCAAGGACTTTCCAATGGGACCTATTGGACAAGTGGTCCGGGTCACATCTACAAAGTCATCAGCTGATCACCCTGTCCCCCAGAGCCAGGGTATCTCTCCTGTGGTGGCTGCAGAGTGCTCACCTTTTGGAAGGCCGCAGGTTCGGCAATCAGGATTGGATCCTGGTGACCACGGACGCGAGCCTCAGAGGGTGGGGAGCAGTCACACAGGGAAGAAACTTCCAAGGACTTTGGACAAGTCAAGAGACTTGTCTTCAACATCCTGGAACTGAGGGCCATATACAACGCCCTACGTCAAGCGGAGAACTTACTTCGCGACCAACCAGTTCTGATCCAGTCAGACATCACCGCAGTGGCTCATGGAAACCGCCAAGGCGGCACAAGGAGCAGAGTGGCAATGGCGGAAGCAACCAGGATTCTTCGCTGGGCGGAAAATCATGTAAGCGCACTGTCAGCAGTGGATAATACCAAGGTGTGAAAGTGTATGTTGAAACACACTGGTATGGTAAATAAAATGGAATTTAATACAATACTAGCATACAATGTCTAAAAACAAGCAATACATAAAAAAACAAGTGGACTAGGAACAGGCCATGGGGGGAATGTGATCCTACCGATGCAGGTGGAGGAGCCGCAGGTGTCAAATAAAGGCAGGGTACCCCGCGTTTCGGGACAGCCTGGTTCCTTCTTCAAGGCTTGCCTTGAAGAAGGGACCAGGCTGTCCCGAAACGCGTTGGAGATACCTTGTGGCGCTGCCCACCCCCTGGACATTTGGCGGACTGTTTTCCTGATTGCCTGGAAGGGAATTCGATCAGAGGAGCCACCAGCAAGGTATTTCCCGGGGTACCCTGCCTTTATTTGACACCTGCGGCTCCTCCACCTGCATCGGTAGGATCACATTCCCCCATGGCCTGTTCCTAGTCCACTTGTTTTTTTATGTATTGCTTGTTTTTAGACATTGTATGCTAGTATTGTATTAAATTCCATTTTATTTACCATACCAGTGTGTTTCAACATACACTTTCACACCTTGGTATTATCCACATACATAGGTGACCGTAAGAGAGACCAGCGACATTGTAGAGAGAGCACACCCCCTTTTTCATTTTGCACTTTTGTACTGAGCCCTTAGGGAGCTCTGGCACTCTCCACACGGCCAGCTGTCTCAGTCCTATACAGCGCAGACTTGCTACTCCCGCCCTCCAGTTTGCACTGTCAGCAGTGTTCATTCCGGGAGTGGACAACTGGGAAGCAGACTTCCTCAGCAGACACGACCTGCATCCAGGGGAGTGGGGACTTTATCGGGAAGTCTTCGCACAGATTGCAAGTCAGTGGGGACTGCCCCAGATAGACATGATGGCGTCCCGCCTCAACAAAAAGCTACAGAGGTATTGCGCCAAATCAAAAGACCCTCAGGCGGTAGCAGTAGACGCCCTAGTGACACCGTGGGTGTTCCAGACGGTCTATGTGTTTCCTCCTCTTCCTCTCATACCCAAGGTGTTGAGAATAATAAGAAAAAGAGGAGTGAGAACAATCTCATTGTTCCAGATTGGCCACGAAGGACCTGGTATCCGGATCTGCTGGAAATGCTCACAGAAGATCCGTGGCCTCTTCCTCTAAGACAGGACCTGTTACAACAGGGGCCATGTCTGTTCCAAGACTTACCGCGGCTGCGTTTGACGGCATGGCGGTTGAACGCCGGATCCTAGCGGAAAAGGGAATTCCGGATGAGCTCATTCCTACTCTGATTAAGGCTAGGAAAGACGTGACAGCGTAACATTATCACCGGATATGACGAAAATATGTTTCTTGGTGTGAGGCCAGGAATGCTCCTACGGAAGAATTCCATCTGGGCCGTTTCCTTCACTTCCTACAGACTGGAGTGATTTTGGGCCTAAAATTATGCTCCATTAAGGTTCAGATTTCGGCCTTATCCATTTTCTTTCAAAAAGAATTGGCTTCTCTCCCAGAAGTACAGACTTTTGTGAAGGGAGTGCTGCATATTCAGCCTGCTTTTATACCTCCGGTGGCGCCTTGGGACCTTAACGTGGTGTTGAGTTTCCTTAAGTCGCACTGGTTTGAACCACTTCAAACGGTGGAGTTAAAATATCTCACTTGGAAGGTGGTCATGTTATTAGTCTTGGCTTCGGCTAGGCGAGTGTCGGAATGGCGGCTTTGTCTCATGAAAGCCCCTGTCTGGTTTTCCATATGGATAGGGCGGAATTGCGGACCCATCCTCAATTCTTGCCTAAGGTGGTGTCATCTTTTCATATTAACCAACCTATTGTGGTGCCTGTAGCTACACGAGATTTGGAGGATTCCGAGTCCCTTGATGTAGTCAGGGCTTTGAAAATTTATGTGGCCAGAACGGCTAGAGTCCGGAAAACAGAAGCACTGTTTGTCCTATATGCAGCCAACAAGGTTGGCGCCCCTGCTTCGAAGCAGACTATTGCTCGCTGGATCTGTAACACGATTCAGCAGGCGCATTCTACGGCTGGATTGCCGTTACCAAAATCGGTCAAGGCCCATTCCACTAGGAAGGTGGGCTCGTCTTGGGCTGCTGCCCGAGGGGTCTCGGCACTACAACTGTGCCGAGCTGCTACTTGGTCGGGTTCAAACACCTTTGCAAAGTTCTATAAGTTTGATACCCTGGCTGAGTAGGACCTAAGGTTTGCTCATTCGGTGCTGCAGAGTCATCCGCACTCTCCCGCCCATTTTGGAGCTTTGGTATAATCCCCATGGTCCTTACGGAGTCCACAGCATCCTCTAGGACGTAAGAGAAAATAAGATTTTAAACCTACCGGTAAATCTTTTTCTTGTAGTCCGTAGAGGATGCTGGGCGCCCGTCCCAAGTGCGGACTACTTCTGCGAGACTTGTATATAGTTTTGCTTACATAAGGGTTATTTTATAGTTTCATCAGGTTGGACTGATGCTATGTTGTTTTTTCATACTGTTAACTGTTTAATAGATACACAAGTTATACGGTGTGATTGGTGTGGCTCGTATGAATCTTGCCCTTGGATTAACAAAAATCCTTTCCTCGTACTGTCCGTCTCCTCTGTGCACAGTTTCTCTAACTGAGGTCTAGAGGAGGGGCATAGAGGGAGGAGCCATTGCACACACAGACCTAAAGTCTTTCTTAAAGTGCCCATGTCTCCTGCGGAACCCGTCTATCCTCATGGTCCTTACGGAGTCTCCAGCATCCTCTACGGACTACGAGAAAAAGATTTACCAGTAGGTTTAAAATCTTATTTTTTACATGCTGGAAATGTCCTGGCTACTTCTTCATTTAGCGCACACATACTGGGCAGCTTCATATTTATACTGTCATTAATGCTAAGATGCATATAAATCCACCCCCATCCTTGACAAGGGTGCACCTTATAGCAACTCGGGGCCCTATAAGTTTTACCCTTGCCCCACTCTAGTATTGTAGGAAAAAAAGGCCTGTAATTCTATCCATGAGTGTGACATTTGTGTCGTTACTGAAGTGCAGTGATGGATATATATATCCAGGAGTGCGTGTTGCAATATACACAATTCAGACATGCCCAATAAACCATCTAACTACGGGAGTATTAGAATAAGCACACTCTCCCTCCACTTAGCTCTGATTTTATAGCAACATCGTCACCAGAGATATTAATTGCACATTAGTCTTTGTGCTTTCTAGTCTAATTTTAGTAGGGAAACCCGCTTGTAAAATGCCTTACAAAATAAAAGAAGCATAAAATGCACCAGTCAGGATGTTGCATGCCTGAGTGCTTTTTCCTTATTGGAAATGGAATATACGTTCTTAAGTGAGACTCCGGGATTTAAGGAGCAGTAAGGTTTAATATTAATATAATTTGGATTTATGTAGAGCTGCAGTAAAGCTGTCTTGACCTGGCTTTTCCAGTTCAGCACTGGGAACGGTCCTGCTTGTAGGTCCCCAGCTGTTACGGAGAGACTGCTTCTCATTTCCAGGCATTGTGGCTTGGGTCAGATGTGAAAATCACAGTAATTAGTAGAGGATTTTTGGGGAAATCAACACCGCAGGTACAATTTTCAGAGTACATGTCCCCTGGAGAGAGAAAATGGGAGAAAAATAAGTGAAATAAGTAAAAGAGGAAATTAACAGTGATCCTACACCCTCCAATGTAATCATAAACCGCTAGGATGCTGTAGTGGGAATGGAATAAAACTGAAAAAATTGCTATACAGATACAGTTTAATTGTAGAAGTGATCATTTTAAACTAGAGCTTTGAAATTTACTCAAAAGTTCTATGCTTTGTCATGTTATTTATGGGATGAACAAAACCCAAAACATATATGTGTAAAGTTTACGGCTTTATCTTGAATATGCCCTAAATTAGTATTTGAGCACCCCATGTGCTCTTACTCCATGTTACAACACTTTTTCCTCCATGAAAAATTGATTGTGAATTATTATAAAAATTTTTACAAATTTTTCCTTTACATTTGGAAAACTTTTATAAAATATCAAGGCTAGAAGGGTGGGGGGGGAATAAATAAGTTAGCATAAAATCGTGGTGTAGTGAATAGTGGTTTACTGTATGTAGCAGTCATGTAGCTCTTGATAGGAGATCAGTCAGGTGACTATTAATCCATGTAGCAATGATAAACCTCCAAAGCAACATCAGAATTAAAAGTTAAAATGTTTTAACGGGTGTGGTATGCGTGACCGCCGGTCAGCATACTGACGCCAGTATCCCGGCAGCGGAATGCCGGGGGGGAGGTCAACAAGCCCCTTGCAGGCCCGTGCACTCGCCACACTATGGGCTCGGTGGCAACCAGCGGCCGCCACTGGTTCTATTCCCATAATAGTCCCTGTTGGTCGGTATGCCAACTGTCGGGATTGTGAGTGGGCAGGATGTAGGGGGAAGCAATATGTGAGACCACCGGTCACATAACTACATCCCATTTTAACTGTGTACATATATAGGAATAGGCAGTTAGCTGCAGCTACATGTCTAGCCCTATTAAAAAATCGGTGTAGTGGGAATTTTCCTCTATGGGATGTGAGGTGGTTAGGGTTAGGCATAAGAAGAAGGGTTAGGCTAAGGAAGGAGAGGCTAGGGTTATTCACTAGAAGTGCTGCAAGAAGAGCCTGAAGCCATCATGACATCACTGCCGTACCCAGAGGACACAGCTGGAGCCACCATACCAGCTGTAGCAGGTAAGTATCTGGCAGAGGCGTAACTAAGGGGGGTCAAGCAGGGCACGTGCCCTGGGCACCTTGGCAGGCCCAGCAGAGGGGGGCGGCGGCCAGTGCATCATGCCCACTCACCCCCGCTATTGCTCTACACTGATCCATTCTTGTTTTGTATCGCTGCGCACCGCCGCGTGCCGTAACGAAACAGGAGGTGGCGGTCCGGTTGGAGGAGGAGGAGGAGGGAGCCTACTCCCCTTCCCTCCCCTCTCCTCCTCTCTGACAGACACGCTGCAGCCTGCTATTGCCGGGGTCCGATGTCACGCTCTAGTTCAAAGCACCCATTAGCCCTAAACACATTTGTTTGTTTTAATTAGTGTCCTCCCAGTCAGGAATGCATTTGCTGACTGGGAGGACGTTCCACATGCTGCAGCTCCCCGGCTCCGCCCCCCCCCCCCCCCCCTCCTCCCCGTGTGTCTTCAACCAACTGTTTTTCATTGCAGCATGACTTGATGACGTCACGCCGCCCTCTGCCCTCATCCGCCCGGCCGCCACAGCTCTGAGGCTCTAATGTGGAGCCGTGGAGTTGCCTTCACCTTGACCCTGATTGACGGCCTGCCAACGAACGCCTGCCCACTAGCTAATGCCCGCCTGCATGTATGACTGTCTTGGAGCTGCCTGCAGGCCCTGCTTGAATATCCGCAGCCCGTGTGTCTGACTGCGGTGCAGTCTGTGGTGGAAAGTGCCTGAGCAGAAGAGTCCCGTCCTCTTCCCTTCCCATACAGTCTGACTACCTGCCAGAGTTAGTCCGCACTCTTATCCTGTCAAACTACAAATCTCAGTGATTGTGTGCTGAGAGATGACACAGGGAGGTAAGTGATGGTGTGCTGAGTGACGATGCAGAGAGAGGTGATGGTGTGCTGAGAGACAACATGGGGGATTATGTGATGGTGTGCTGAGAGACTACACAGAGGCTAGTTGATGGTGTGCTGAGAGACAACACAGGGGCTAGGTGATGGTGTGCTGAGAGACGACACGTGGTAGGTGATGGTGTGCTGAGAGACAACATGGGTGATAGGTGATGGTGTGCTGAGAGACAACACAGGGGGTAGGTGATAGTCATGCTGGCACGTCCCATTTTCAGTAGCCATGCCCCTTCTGATATGTGGCCACGCCTCTTCTGGAGCGTGGTCACGACCATTTTTCTGCAAGCGTCATCAGCGCGCGCACACATAGTTGATTTTATGTTTTGTTTAGTGGGGGGTTTTTTGGGGTGGGGGGGCGCCACTCTTCATCTTGCCCTGGGCTCCGAAAACCCTAGTTACGCCTCTGGTATCTGGCAAGAACATTTTGTCGACATTATAATCATGTTGATGTGAGGAATGTCAATGTGCCAAGCATGTCGACAGTACGACATGTCCACATTCTCATGTCAAAATGATGACTGTTGATAAAAAATCAGATGCTAGCTAACATTTATAAAACACCTTCTATTAAATAAAAACTGCAATATGATTGGTTGCTATGGGCGATTTCATTTGTTTTCTTTACGAAGCTTGAAAAGTCTCCCCATAATGACTTTGTTCCTTCTTTCCACTTTTACTGAAGTATTTAACTGGTATTAATTTTAAAATTTCAACAGTCAGGGTAGGAAACTGGTTACTACTCTACTACTACAGCTTGCTACATAACAGTACTCACTACTTCCTTGGTAATTTCTAACTACCAGTTACTGCTCCGCTACTACCACTTACCTGATCCAAAGGCAGCATTGTTATTGGCCCCGATACCCTCACAAACTTCCCACTCCTATTTATCAGAAGTTCACATGGAGGAGCATTGAGACACCACTGTGATACAGATGCTCCTAGTGACGGGAACAGTTCTGGACCATAGGAGTCTTCGAGGTTACTCACTGCACCCCAGCATGAATTATGTATTTCATCATAACTTAGAGAACGTCACCCAAAACAGCAGTTTTGGGCTGATTTCTGTGTCCATTAGTGATGATTGTTAGGGTTTAAGAAGGCAGCCTGTTTGATAGTGCTTGGACATGCGGCAGTACTCCTACATCTGCACTATATTATATAAATGATTGCCATCTTACACGTTTTGGATGAAATTTGAATACATTGAACTGCCAAAATGTTGGCCAAGCGCTTAGAAGAACATAATTATTTAACTGACTTTTCCCAGCAGACCTTATTTGCATCTGTGAATAAGTCTATTCACTTAGCCTGTTTTAGGAATTAATTACTTTCAAAATGAACTTTATATATTATGCCATTAATTTTTTTCCAGATATGCATATTCTATATCTTAAATACACCACATTTTCCCTTTCACTACAGGATGTTGGACTGAACAATAATTTGACTCAAATGCAAAGCTTTTAATTTGGGCAAGATGGAATAAATACATACATGTTTTTTAGGATATTTAAGAAAGAACCTATTGTTGCCAGCTTATATTTTATTCTGTTTACTTTAAAGCAGCTGTGAGACTTTTTCATGGCCATTTAAAATAATGAAAGCAATAATTATCATAATTTATTATTATTTTTACTTAACCCCCCCCCCCCCCCCCAAAAAAAAAACAAAAAAACCAAACAACAACTACTTTTTCATTCAATCTTATGTAGGCATAATTATGTGCACCTCTGAGGGTTGATTTAGAGATTGTCATATGGGTGCTAGGGCTTTTCATTCTCTCTGGTATTTCTAAAATATATCAATGAATTGTAACTTGAAATTATTTCACCTAACATAGATTTCTCTTACGTCCTAGAGGATGCTGGGGACTACAAAAGGACCATGGGGTATAGACGGGATCCGCAGGAGACATTGGCACACTAAAAGACTTTGACTGGGTGTGAACTGGCTCCTCCCTCTATGCCCCTCCTCCAGACTTCAGTTAGATTCTGTGCCCAGGAGTGACTGGACACACACTAGGGGAGCTCTACTGAGTTTCTCTGGAAAGACTTTGTTAGGTTTTGTATTTTCAGGGAGACCTGCTGACTACAGGCTCCCTGCATCGTGGGACTGAGGGGAGAGAAGTCAGACCTACTACTTCTTAGTTCAAAGGCTCTGCTTCTTAGGCTACTGGACACCATTAGCTCCAGAGGGTTCGATCACTTTGTGCGCCTAGCTGCTTGTTCCCGGAGCCGCGCCGTCACCCCCCTCACAGAAGCCAGAAGAAAGAAGCCGGGTGAGTATTAGAAGAATAGAAGACTTCAGACGGCAGAAGACTTCAGTAACGGAGGTACAGCACAGCGGTCGCGCTGCGCTCCATGCTCCCACACACACACCAACGGCACTCACAGGGTGCAGGGCACTGGGGGGAGCGCCCTGGGCAGCAGTTACTGAGGGTCTTTTTAACAGGCAAGAGGCATATTCGGTGCCCGGGCACCGTATACGATACCCCCGCCAGTATAAATAAATTCAAATTTGAGCGGGACTACAGCGCGCCGGGAAGGGGCGGGGCTTAACCGCACAGCTCACCAGCACCATTTTATCTCTCTACAGACGCTGCAGAGACGCTGGCCCGGACCTCCAAGCTCCTTACAAGTAACAAGGGAGCAAAACGGAGGGGGGGGGGGGGGGGGGGGGGGCGCACAGGCAATTTGGTGCTTTGTATGTGTATATTACAGCACAAACAACATATATTATTTGTTTTGTAGTATATGAGCGCTGGGGTGTGAGCTGGCATACTCCCTCTGTGTTCTTTCTACAGGCTTCCCTGTGGGTCTGTCCCCTTTCTTTGGCCGGTGTGAGTGTGGGTGTGTCGGTACTGCGTGTCGACATGTCGGAGGCTGAGTGTTCCTCCCCGGAGGAAGTTACTGGGGGCGCATAAACAGGTTTGGGAATGACTCTGTCGGCACAGCCGACTGCTGATTGGGTGAATATGTTGAGTACACTGAATGCAAATGTGGCATTATTGTCTAAGAGGCTGGATAAATTTGATTCTCAGACACGAACATGGAGGAAATCCATGGATGATGCTTTGTCTCAGGTACAGACCCCCTCAGGGTCACAAGAACGTTCATTTACCCAGCTGGCAGATACATATACCGACACAGACTCTGATTCCAGTGTCGATTTCAATGAGGCTACTTTACATCCAAAGGTAGTTAAGAGTATTCAGTACATGATTGTGGCTATTAAAGATGTTTTTCATATTTCTGAAGAGTCCCCTATTCGAGATAAGAGGATTTGTTTGTATAAGGGAAAAAAGCCTGAGGTGACGTTTCCCCCCTCTCATGAACTGAACGCTCTTTGTGAAAAGGCTTGGGAGTCGCCTGACAAAAGGTGGCATATTCCCAAGAGAATTTTTATGGCATATCCCTTCCCCTCTGACGACAGGGAGAAAAGGGAGTCGTCTCCCAATGTGGACAAGGCTCTATCCCGATTGTCCAAAAAGGTGGCGCTTCCGTCTCCTGATACGGCTGCCCTCAAGGATCCGGCGGATCGCAAGCAGGAGACGACATTGAAGGCCATTTTCGTTACTACTGGTGCATTACTCAGACCTGCTGTGGCGTTGGCGTGGGTGAGTAGTGCTATTGCTAAGTGGGCTGATAATTTAGCTTCTGATATGGATACCCTTGATAAGGATAACATTCTTTTGACTCTTGGTTATATCAAGGACGCTGCAGATTACCTAAAGGATGCCGCTAGGGATATTGGCCTCTTGGGATCAAGAGCCAATGCCATGGCGGTCTCGGCCAGGAGGGCGCTGTGGATTCATCAATGGAATGCTGATGCCGACTCCAAGATAGCTATGGAAGCTCTTCCTTTTAAAGATAGTGTCTTGTTTGGTGATGGCCTTGCTGACCTGGTGTCTACCGCTACTGCGGGTAAGTCATCTTTTCTTCCTTATGTTCCCACACAACAGAAAAAGGCACCCCATTATCATATGCAGTCCTTTCGGCCTAATAAATACAAAAAAGGAAAGGGCTCGTCCTTCCTCGCTTCGATGGGTAGAGGAAGGGGAAAGAGGTCACCTGCCGTGTCAGGCACCCAGGACCAAAAGCCCTCCCCCGCCTCTACCAAGTCCACCGCATGACGCTGGGGCTGGTTTCAATCCAGGGTACAAACTGGAGTTTCAGGAGATCCCCCCCCCCACCGCTTTTTCAAGTCGGCCTTGCCAGTTTCTCTTCCAGAAAGGGAAGGAGTAAATGCTGCGATACAAAAGCTGTGTCAACAGAGGGTCATTGTACCGGTTCCCCCGGCCCAACAAGGGGAAGGGTTCTATTCGAGCCTCTTTGTCGTGCCGAAGGCTCGGTCAGACCGATTCTGAACCTAAAATCCCTCAATCCATACTTGAAAACTTTCAAGTTCAAGATGGAATCTCTTCGAGCTGTGATCTCCAGCCTAGAAGGGGGGGATTTTATGGCGTCAGACGACATAAAGGATGCCTAATTACACGTCCCGATATATCCTCCTCATCAGACCTTCCTAAGATTTGCGGTGCAGGATTGTCATTACCAATTTCAGACGTTGCCGTTTGGGCTTTCCACGGCCCCGAGGGTTTTTCACCAAGGTAATGGTGGAGATGATGGTGCTCCTTCGCAAGCAGGGGGTCACAATTATCCCGTACTTGGACGATCTCCTGATAAAGACGAGATCAAAGTAAAAGTTGCTAAGAAATGTGGAACTTTCCCTGACGGTTCTGCAAAATCACGGTTTTATTCTAAATTTGACAAAGTCTCAGTTGATCCCGACAACTCGGCTGCCCTTCTTGGGCATGATCTCAGACACGGAACTACAGAGTATTTCTTCCGGCGGACAAAGCTCTGGAAATACAGACCATGGTCAAGAAGCTTCTGAGACCGCCAAGAGTGTCAATTCATCAATGCACTCGAGTGCTAGGGAAGATGGTTGCGGCTTACGAAGCCATTCCACTTGGCAGGTTTCATGCCCGGGTGTTTCAGTGGGATCTGCTGAACAAATGGTCCGGGTCTCACCTGCACATGCACCGGAAAATAAGTCTATCTTCCAGGACCAGGATTTCTCTCCTGTAGTGGATGCAAGGTTCTCACCTTCTAGAGCAGGCTTTCCCAACCACGGTCCTCAAGGCACACCAACTGTGTAGGTTTTAGTGATATCCAGGCTTCAGCACAGATGACTTAATTAGTACCTCAGTTATTTTGATTTAACATTCTGTGCTGCAGCCTGGATATCACTAAAACCTGCACTGTTGGTGTGCCTTGAGGACCGTGGTTGGGAATGCCTGTTCTAGAGGGACGCTGATTCGGAATCCAGTACTGGGTCCTGCTGACCACAGATGCAAGTCTCTGAGGCTGGGGTGCAGTCACACAAGGAAGAAGTTTCCAGGGAAAATGGTCAAGCCAGGAATCTTGTCTCCACATAAATGTTCTCGAGTTAAGAGCCATTTACAACGGCCTCCTGCAAGCGAAGAACCTTATTCAGGGTCTCCCTGTCCTGATCCAGTCGGACAACATAACAGCGGTGGCGTACGTAAACCGCCAAGGCGGAACAAAGAGCAGGGCGGCAATGGCGGAGGCCACAAGAGTTCTCCGCTGGGCGGAACAGCACGTGAGCGCGCTGTCAGCTGTCTTCATTCCGGGCGTGGACAACTGGGAAGCAGACTTCCTAGGGTATTCAATTATCCGCAAATTTGCTGCAATTTTTTTCGGCCGAAAACTGCCGCGAAAACGCTCCGTTTTTCGTCCTATTTAATTCCAAACGGGTTTCACGTGAAAATTCTTGCAGTGAAAAGTGCAGGTGAAAATGGGGAAGTCAGCCTGTACCCCAAAAAATGCTAAACTAACATAGGAAAACAGAAGAGAAGTGTATTAGAGATCACATTAGAGAGTTATTGGGGACTTAAATTGTGTGAAATGGCTGTTATATGCATTTTTTAAAAAAATGCATAAAAAATGATAGCAAGTTTTTTTGAGCAAAATGAATGCTCTCATTAAATTTGGGGTACATGAAAATGGGTATAAGTATATATTTGGGTCATTTTAGGGTACTTTAAAAAAAAAAATGGAAACAGACCGATTACTCCCATCTGCAAGCCTAAAAACATCTGTCCCACTCATAAAGCACCCCAATATACCTGTCCCATACCTTGAACCCCAATTTCCATCACTTTGTACTTTTTCACCCCAAAAATGACGTCATTATTGGCCAATTAAAAATAATTAAAAACTTCAACGTGCCTAATTAGTCATTAAGGGGGGTGTCCCAGGAGTTCTGGACCATATCCAAACATTTTTACCTTAAAATAGTGACTTTTTCCAACTTTTCACCTGCTTCAGAGTAGGTGAAGTGAACTTAGTGAAAAAATGAACACCGATAAATTTTCCCGGAAAATTGAATAGGCTGTAATTGCGTTTCGCGGGAAAAGTCCGGTTTTTCGCGCGAAAACTGGACTTTTCGTGTGAAAAGTTCGTTATCGCTGCTAATTGAATATACCCCTTCCTCAGCAGACACGATCTCCATCCAGGAGAGTGGGCTCTTCATCAAGAGGTATTTGTAGAAGTGGCAAGGAGTTTGGGAATTCCTCAAATAGACATGATGCGCCTCGCCTCAACAAGAAGCTTCCGAGGTATTGTTCCAGGTCAAGGGACCCCCAAGCCAGTGCAGTGGGTGTTTCAGTCGGTGTATGTGTTCCCCCCTCTATCTCTCATTCCAAGAGTGTTGAAGATTTTAAGACAAACAAGGGTTCAGGCAATTCTCGTCGTTCCAGATTGGCCACAAAGGGCCTGGTATCCGGATCTTCAGGAGTTACTAGTAGAAGATCCTTGGCCACTTCCTCTAAGAGAGGACCTGTTACTGCAGGGGCCCTGCGTGTTTCCGGATTTACCGCGGATGCGTTTGACGGCGTGGAGGTTGAACGCCAAATCCTAGCCCGGAAAGGTATTCCCGGGGAGGTCATCCCCACTCTCCTTAAGGCTAGGAAGGAGGTCACGGCAAAACTTTATCACCGTATTTGGAGGAAATATGTGTCGTGGTGTGAAACCAAAGCAGCTCCTGCGGAGCAGTTTCACTTGGGTCGTT
Organism: Pseudophryne corroboree; assembly: GCF_028390025.1. Classification (NCBI taxonomy): domain Eukaryota; kingdom Metazoa; phylum Chordata; class Amphibia; order Anura; family Myobatrachidae; genus Pseudophryne; species Pseudophryne corroboree. The sequence continues at coordinate 1,122,161,474 of NC_086444.1, forward strand.
TCCTTCATTTTTTGCAGGCAGGTGTGGATGCAGGCCTGAAATTGGGTTCCATCAAAGTGCAGATTTCGGCTTTATCTATTTTCCTTCAAAAAGAATTGGCCACCCTTCTTGAGGTTCAGACTTTCGTGAAGGGAGTGCTGCATATCCATCCTCCATTTGTGCCACCCGTGGCATCGTGGGATCTTGAAGTAGTGTTACAGTTTCTTATGTCTCACTGGTTTGAACCTTTGCGAAAGGTTGAGTTAAAGTTTCTCACTTGATAAGTGGTCATGTATTTGGCTTTGGCGTCTGCCAGACGAGTGTCAGAATTGGCGGCTTTGTCTCACAAGAGCCCATATTTGATTTTTCATGTGGATAGAGCGGAATTGAGGACTCGTCAACAATTTCTGCCGAAGGTGGTTTCTTCGTTTCACATAAATCAACCTATGGTGGTACCTGTGGCTACGAATGCTGTGGCAGTCCCAAAATATCTTGATGTCGTAAGAGCTTTGAAAATTTATGTCGCCAGAACGGCTCTTGTTAGGAAAACGGAAGCTCTGTTTGTCCTGTATGCTTCCAACAAGATTGGAAATCCTGCTTCTAAGCAGACTATTGCACGCTGGATTTGTAATACGATTCAGCACGCTCATTCTTCGGCTGGGTTGCCGTTGCCGAAGTCAGTAAAGGCCCATTCTTCCAGGAAGGTGGGCTCTTCTTGGGCGGCTGCCCGAGGCGTCTCGGCACTTCAACTTTGCCGAGCAGTTACGTGGTCGGGTTCAAACACTTTTGCTAAGTTCTATAAGTTTGATATCCTGGCTGAGGAGGACCTCATGTTTGCTCAATCGGTGCTGCAGAGTCGTCCGCACTCTCCCGCCCGGTCTGGAGCTTTGGTATAGACCCCATGGTCCTTTTGGAGTCCCCAGCATCCTCTAGGACGTAAGAGAAAATAGGATTTCTCTAACGTCCTAAGTGGATGCTGGGGACTCCGTAAGGACCATGGGGAATAGTGGCTCCGCAGGAGACTGGGCACAAAAGTAAAGCTTTAGAACTACCTGGTGTGCACTGGCTCCTCCCCCTATGACCCTCCTCCAAGCCTCAGTTAGATTTTTGTGCCCGAACGAGAAGGGTGCACACTAGGTGGCTCTCCTGAGCTGCTTAGTGAAAAGTTTAGTTTTAGGTTTTTTATTTTCAGTGAGACCTGCTGGCAACAGGCTCACTGCATCGAGGGACTAAGGGGAGAAGAAGCGAACTCACCTGCGTGCAGAGTGGATTGGGCTTCTTAGGCTACTGGACATTAGCTCCAGAGGGACGATCACAGGCCCAGTCATGGATGGGTCCCAGAGCCGCGCCGCCGGCCCCCTTACAGAGCCAGAAGACAGAAGAGGTCCGGAAAATCGGCGGCAGAATACGTCCTGTCTTCACCAAGGTAGCGCACAGCACTGCAGCTGTGCGCCATTGCTCCTCAGCACACTTCACACTTCGGTCACTGAGGGTGCAGGGCGCTAGGGGGGGGCGCCCTGAGCAGCAATAAAAACACCTTGGCTGGCGAAAATACATCACATATAGCCCCCAGGGCTATATGGATGAATTTTAACCCCTGCCAGAATCCATAAAAAAGCAGGAGAAAAGTCCGCGAAAAAGGGGCGGAGCCTATCTCCTCAGCACACTGGCGCCATTTTCCCTCACAGCTCAGTTGGAGGGAAGCTCCCCTGGCTCTCCCCTGCAGTCACTACACTACAGAAAGGGTTAAAAAAGAGAGGGGGGCACTAATTAGGCGCAGTATTAACAATACAGCAGCTATAAGGGGAAAAACACTTATATAAGGTTATCCCGGTATATATATAGCGCTCTGGTGTGTGCTGGCAAACTCTCCCTCTGTCTCCCCAAAGGGCTAGTGGGGTCCTGTCCTCTATCAGAGCATTCCCTGTGTGTGTGCTGTGTGTCGGTACGTTTGTGTCGACATGTATGAGGAGAAAAATGATGTGGAGACGGAGCAGATTGCCTGTAATAGTGATGTCACCCCCTAGGGGGTCGACACCTGAGTGGATGAACTGTTGGAAGGAATTACGTGACAGTGTCAGCTCTGTATAAAAGACAGTGGTTGACATGAGACTGCCGGCTACTCAGCTTGTGCCTGTCCAGACGTCTCATAGGCCGTCAGGGGCTCTAAAGCGCCCGTTACCTCAGATGGCAGATATAGACGCCGACACGGATACTGACTCCAGTGTCGACGGTGAAGAGACAAATGTGACTTCCAGTAGGGCCACACGTTACATGATTGAGGCAATGAAAAATGTTTTACACATTTCTGATAATACGAGTACCACCAAAAAAGGGGTATTATGTTCGGTGAGGAAAAACTACCTGTAGTTTTCCTGAATCTGAGAAATTAAATGAGGTGTGTGATGATGCGTGGGTTTCCCCCGATAACAACTGATAATTTCTAAAATGTTATTGGCATTATATCCTTTCCCGCCAGAGGTTAGGGTGCGTTGGGAAACACCCCCTAGGGTGGATAAAGCGCTCACACGCTTGTAAGAACAAGGGCTCTACCCTCTCCTGAGATGGCCGCCCTTAAGGATCCTGCTGATAGAAAGCAGGAGGGTATCCTAAAATGTATTTACACACATACTGGTGTTATACTGCGACCAGCAATCGCCTCAGCCTGGATGTGCAGTGCTGGGTTGGCGTGGTCGGATTCCCTGACTGAAAATATTGATACCCTAGATAGGGACAGTATATTATTGCCTATAGAGCATTTGAAAGATGCATTTCTATTTCTCTATCGTCCTAAGTGGATGCTGGGGTTCCTGAAAGGACCATGGGGAATAGCGGCTCCGCAGGAGACAGGGCACAAAAGTAAAGCTTTTACAGGTCAGGTGGTGTGTACTGGCTCCTCCCCCTATGACCCTCCTCCAGACTCCAGTTAGATTTTTGTGCCCGGCCGAGAAGGGTGCAATTCTAGGTGGCTCTCATAAAGAGCTGCTTAGAGAGTTTAGCTTAGGTTTTTTATTTTACAGTGATTCCTGCTGGCAACAGGATCACTGCAACGAGGGACAGAGGGGAGAAGAAGTGAACTCACCTGCGTGCAGGATGGATTGGCTTCTTGGCTACTGGACATGAAGCTCCAGAGGGACGATCACAGGTACAGCCTGGATGGTCACCGGAGCCACGCCGCCGGCCCCCTCACAGATGCTGAAGCAAGAAGAGGTCCAGAATCGGCGGCTGAAGACTCCTGCAGTCTTCTTAAGGTAGCGCACAGCACTGCAGCTGTGCGCCATTTTCCTCTCAGCACACTTCACACGGCAGTCACTGAGGGTGCAGGGCGCTGGGGGGGGGGCGCCCTGGGAGGCAAATGAAAACCTTTAAAAAGGCTAAAAATACCTCACATATAGCCCCAGAGGCTATATGGAGATATTTACCCCTGCCTAAATGTACTAAATAGCGGGAGACGAGCCCGCCGGAAAAGGGGCGGGGCCTATCTCCTCAGCACACGGCGCCATTTTCTGTCACAGCTCCGCTGGTCAGGAAGGCTCCCAGGTCTCTCCCCTGCACTGCACTACAGAAACAGGGTATAACAGAGAGGGGGGGCAAAATAAATGGCAATATATTAATATAAAAGCAGCTATAAGGGAGCACTTAATCATAAGGCTATCCCTGTCATATATAGCGCTTTTTGGTGTGTGCTGGCAGACTCTCCCTCTGTCTCCCCAAAGGGCTAGTGGGTCCTGTCTTCGTATAGAGCATTCCCTGTGTGTCTGCTGTGTGTCGGTACGTGTGTGTCGACATGTATGAGGACGTTATTGGTGTGGAGGCGGAGCAATTGCCAAATATGAGGATGTCACCTTCTAGGGGGTCGACACCAGAATGGATGCCTTTATTTGTGGAATTACGGGATAGCGTCAACTCGCTTAAGCAGTCGTTTGCCGACATGAGGCGGCCGGACACTCAATTAGTGCCTGTCCAGGCGCCTCAAACACCGTCAGGGGCTGTAAAACGCCCCTTGCCTCAGTCGGTCGACACAGACCCAGACACAGGCACTGATTCCGGTGGTGAAGGTGACGAATCAACCGTATTTTCCAGTAGGGCCACACGTTATATGATTTTGGCAATAAAGGAGATGTTACATTTAGCTGATACTACAGGTACCACTAAACAGGGTATTATGTGGGGTGTGAAAAAACTACCAGTAGTTTTTACCGAATCAGAAGAATTAAATGACGTGTGTGATGAAGCGTGGGGTGCCCCGATAAAAAACTGCTAATTTCAAAGAAGTTATTGGCTTTATACCCTTTCCCGCCAGAGGTTAGGGAGCGCTGGGAAACACCTCCTAGGGTGGACAAAGCGCTAACACGCTCATCAAAACAAGTGGCGTTACCCTCTCCTGAGACGGCCGCACTTAAAGATCCATCAGATAGGAGGATGGAAAATATCCAAAAAGGTATATACACACATGCAGGTGTTATACTACGACCAGCTATTGCGACTGCCTGGATGTGCAGTGCTGGGGTAGTTTGGTCAGAGTCCCTGATCGAAAATATTGATACCCTGGACAGGGACAATATTTTACTGTCGTTAGAACAAATAAAGGATGCATTTCTTTATATGCGTGATGCACAGAGAGATATCTGCACACTGGCATCACGGGTAAGTGCTATGTCCATTTCGGCCAGAAGAGCTTTATGGACACGACAGTGGACAGGCGATGCGTAGAGGAGTTATTTGGGGTCGGTCTATCGGATTTGGTGGCCACGGCTACGGCCGGGAAATCCACCTTTCTACCTCAAGTCACTCCCCAACTGAAAAAGGCACCGACCTTTCAACGCAGCCCTTTCGTTCCTTTAAAAATAAGAGAGCAAAGGGCTATTCATATCTGCCACGAGGCAGAGGACGAGGGAAGAGACAGCAACAGGCAGCTCCTTCCCAGGAACAGAAGCCCTCCCCGGCTTCTACAAAAGCCTCAGCATGACGCTGGGGCTTCGCAAGCGGACTCGGGGGCGGTAGGCGGTCGTCTCAAGAATTACAGCGCGCAGTGGGCTCACTCGCAGGTAAATCCCTGGATCCTGCAGATAATATCTCAGGGGTACAGGTTGAAATTAGAGACAGAGCCACCTCGCCGTTTCCTGAAGTCTGCTTTACCAACGTCCCCCTCAGAAAGGGAGACGGTTTTGGAAGCCATTCACAAGCTGTATTCTCAGCAGGTGATAGTCAAGGTACCTCTTCTACAACAAGGGAAGGGGTATTATTCCACTCTTTTTGTGGTACCGAAGCCGGATGGCTCGGTAAGGCCTATTCTAAATCTGAAGTCCTTGAACCTGTACATAAAGAAATTCAAGTTCAAGATGGAGTCACTCAGAGCAGTGATAGCGAACCTGGAAGAAGGGGACTTTATGGTATCCTTGGACATCAAGGATGCGTATCTCCACGTTCCAATTACCCCTCACACCAGGGGTACCTCAGGTTCGTTGTACAAAACTGTCACTATCAGTTTCAGACGCTGCCGTTTGGTTTGTCCACGGCACCTCGGGTCTTTACAAAGGTAATGGCCGAGATAATATTTCTTCTTCGAAGAAAAGGCGTATTAATTATCCCATACTTGGACGATCTCCTAATAAGGGCAAGGTCCAGAGAACAGCTAGAGATGGGTTTAGCACTATCTCAAGAGGTGCTAAAGCAGCACGGATGGATTCTGAATATTCCAAAATCCCAATTAATGCCGACAACTCGTCTGCTGTTCCTGGGGATGATTCTGGACACAGTTCAGAAAAAGGTTTTTCTTCCCGAAGAAAAAGCCAAGGAGTTATCTGACCTGGTCAGGAACCTCCTAAAACCAGGAAAGGTGTCTGTACATCAATGCACAAGAGTCCTGGGAAAAAATGGTAGCTTCTTACGAAGCAATCCCTTTCGGCAGATTCCATGCAAAGGGATCTGTTGGACAAATGGTCAGGGTCGCATCTTCAGATGCACCTGCGGATAACCCTGTCGCCGAGGACAAGGGTATCCCTTCTGTGGTGGTTGCAGGAGGCTCATCTATTGGAGGGCCGCAGATTCGGCATGCAGGATTGGATCCTGGTGACCACGGAGGCCAGCCTGAGAGGCTGGGGAGCAGTCACACAGGGAAGAAATTTCCAGGGAGTGTGGTCGAGCCTGAAAAAGTCTCTTCACATAAGCATTCTGGAACTAAGAGCAATCTACAATGCTCTAAGCCAGGCGGAACCTCTGCTTCAAGGAAGACCGGTGTTGATCCAGTCGGACAACATCACGGCAGTCGCCCATGTAAACAGACAGGGCGGCACAAGAAGCAGGAGGGCAATGGCAGAAGCTGCCAGGATCCTTCGCTGGGCGGAGAATCACGTGATAGCACTGTCAGCAGTATTCATCCCGGGCGTGGACAACTGGGAAGCAGACTTCCTCAGCAGACACGACCTTCACCCGGGAGAGTGGGGACTTCATCCAGAAGTTTTCCACATGCTATTAAACCGTTGGGTAAAACCAATGGTGGACATGATGGCGTCTCGCCTCAACAAAACACTGGACAGGTATTGCGCCAGGTCAAGAGATCCGCAGGCAATAGCTGTGGACGCGCTGGTAACACCTTGGGTGTACCAGTCGGTATATGTGTTTCCTCCTCTGCCTCTCATACCAAAGGTATTGAGGATTATACGGCAAAGAGGAGTAAGACTAGTGGCTCCGGATTGGCCAAGAAGGACTTGGTACCCGGAACTTCAAGAGATGGTCACGGACGATCCGTGGCCTCTACTTCTGAGAAGGGACCTGCTTCAGCAGGGTACTTGTCTTTTTCAAGACTTACCGCGGCTGCGTTTGACGGCATGGCGTTTGAATGCCAGATCCTAAAAGGAAAAGGCATTCCAGAAGAAGTCATTCCTACCTTGATAAAGGCAAGGAAGGAAGTCACCGCGAAGCATTATCGCCGTATTTGGCAAAAATATGTTGCGTGGTGCGAGCAGCGGAGTGCTCCGATGGAGGAATTTCAACTGGGTCGTTTTCCTACATTTCCTGCAATCAGGATTGTCTATGGGTCTCAAATTGGGATCTATTAAGGTTCAAATTTCGGCCCTATCAATATTCTTCCAAAAAGAATTGGCCTCAGTCCCTGAGGTCCAGATTTTTATCAAAGGAGTACTGCATATACAGCCTCCTGTGGTGCCTAAGGTGGCACCGTGGGATCTAAATGTAGTTTTAGATTTCCTCAAATCCAATTGGTTTGAACCACTAAAGAATGTGGATTTGAAATATCTCACATGGAAAGTGACTATGTTACTGGCCCTGGCTTCGGCCGGGAGAGTATCTGAACTGGCGGCTTTGTTTTATAAAAGCCCTTATTTAATTTTCCATTCGACATAGGGCAGAGCTGCGGACGCGTCCGCATTTTCTCCCTAAGGTGGTATCAGCGTTTCACCTGAACCAGCCTATTGTAGTGCCTGCGGCTACAGACGACTTGAAGGACTCCAAGTTGTTGGACGTTGTCAGAGCCTTAAAAATATACATTTAAAGGACGGCTGGAGTCAGAAAATCTGACTCGCTGTTTATACTGTATGCACCCAACAAGTTGGGTGCACCTGCTTCTAAGCAGTCGATTGCTCGTTGGATTTGTAACAAAATTCAACTTGTACATTCTGTGGCAGGCCTGCCACAGCCTAAATCTGTTAAGGCCCATTCCGCAAGGAAGGTGGGCTCATCTTGGGCGGCTGCCCGAGGGGTCTCGGCATTACAACTCTGCCGAGCAGCTACGTGGTCAGGGGAGAACACGTTTGTAAATTTTTACAAATTTGATACCCTGGCAAAGGAGGACCTGGAGTTCTCTCATTCGGTGCTGCAGAGTCATCCGCACTCTCCCGCCCGTTTGGGAGCTTTGGTATAATCCCCATGGTCCTTTCAGGAACCCCAGCATCCACTTAGGACGATAGAGAAAATAAGAATTTACTTACCGATAATTCTATTTCTCGGAGTCCGTAGTGGATGCTGGGCGCCCATCCCAAGTGCGGATTATCTGCAATACTTGTACATAGTTATTGTTAACTAATTCGGGTTATTGTTTAGGAAGCCATCTTTCAGAGGCTCCTCTGTTATCATACTGTTAACTGGGTTTAGATCACAAGTTGTACGGTGTGATTGGTGTGGCTGGTATGAGTCTTACCCGGGATTCAAAATCCTCCCTTATTGTGTACGCTCGTCCGGGCACAGTACCTAACTGGAGTCTGGAGGAGGGTCATAGGGGGAGGAGCCAGTACACACCACCTGACCTGTAAAAGCTTTACTTTTGTGCCCTGTCTCCTGCGGAGCCGCTATTCCCCATGGTCCTTTCAGGAACCCCAGCATCCACTACGGACTCCGAGAAATAGAATTATCGGTAAGTAAATTCTTATTATATGCGTGATGCACAGCGGAATATTTGCCGACTGGCATCAAGTCTAAGTGCGTTGTCCATTTCTACCAGTAGAGGGTTATGGACACGACAGTGGTCAGGTGATGCGGATTCCAAACGGCATTTGGAAGTATTGCCTTATTAAGGGGAGGAGTTATTTGGGGTCGGTCTTTCAGACCTGGTGGCCACGGCAACAGCTGGGAAATCCACGTTTGTACCCCAGGTCGCCTCTCAACATGAGAAGACGCCGTATTATCAGGCGCAGTCTTTTCGTGGACAAGCGGGCAAAAGGTTCCTCATTTCTGCCCCGTGAGAGAGGGAGAGGAAAAAGGCTGCAGAAATCAGCCAGTTCCCAGGAACAGAAACCCTCTCCCGCCTCTGCCAAGCCCTCAGTATGACGCTGGGGCTTTACAAGCAGAATCAGGCACGGTGGGGGGCCCGTCTCAATGAATTTCAGCGCGCAGTGGGCTCACTCGCAAGTAGACCCCTGGATCCTTCAGGTGATATCTCAGGGGTACAAATTGGAATTCGAGACGTCTCCCCCTCGCCGTTTCCTAAAGTCGGCTTTAGCGATGTCTCCTTCTGACAGGGAGACAGTTTTGGAAGCCATTCACAAGCTGTATTCCCAGCAGGTGATAATCAAGGTACCCCTCCTGCAACAGGGAACGGGGTATTATTCCACACTGTTGTGGTACCGAAGCCGGACGGCTCGGTGAGACCGATTCTAAATCTAAAATCTTTGAACACTTACATACAGAGGTTCAAATTCAAGATTGAGTCACTCAGAGCAGTGATTGCGAACCTGGAAGATACATGATGTCTCGGGACATTAAGGATGCTTACCTTCATGTCCCAATTTACCCTTCTCACCAAGGGTACCTCAGGTTTATGGTACAGAACTGTCACTATCAGTTCAGACGCTGCCGTATGGATGGTCCACAGCACCCCGGGTCTTTACCAAGGTAATGGCCGAAATGATGATATTCCTTCGAAGGAAGGGAATTTTAGTTATCCCTTACTTGGACGATTCCCTGATAAGGGTAAGATCCAGGGAACAGTTGGAGGTCGGTGTAGCACTATCTCAGGTAGTGTTGCGGCAGCACGATTGGATTCTCAATATTCCAAAATCGCAGCTGGTTCAGACGACTCGTCTTCTGTTCCTAGGGATGATCCTGGACACAGTCCAGAAAAAGGTGTTTCTCCCGGAGGAGAAAGCCAGGGAGTTATCCGAGCTAGTCAGGAACCTCCTAAAACCGAGCCAACTCTCAGTGCATCAATGCACAAGGGTTCTGGGTAAAATGGTGGCTTCCTACGAAACAATCCCATTCGGCAGATTCCACGCAAGAACTTTCCAGTGGGACCTGCTGGACAAATGGTCCGGGTCGCATCTTCAGATGCATCAGCGGATAACCCTGTCACCAAGGACAAGGGTGTCCCTCCTGTGGTGGTTGCAGAGTGCTCATCTTCTAGAGGGCCGCAGATTCGGCATTCAGGACTGGGTCCTGGTGACCACGGATGCCAGCCTGCGAGGCTGGGGAGCAGTCACACAGGGAAGGAATTTCCAGGGCTTATGGTCAAGCCTGGAGACATCACTTCACATAAATATCCTGAAGCTAAGGGCCATTTACAATGCTCTAAGCTTAGCAAGACCTCTGCTTCAAGGTCAGCCGGTGTTGATCCAGTCGGACAACATCACGGCAGTCACCCACGTAAACAGACAGGGTGGCACAAGAAGCAGGAGGGCAATGGCAGAAGCTGCAAGGATTCTTCGCTGGGCGGAAAATCATGTGATAGCACTGTCAGCAGTATTCATTCCGGGAGTGGACAACTGGGAAGCAGACTTCCTCAGCAGACACGACCTCCACCCGGGAGAGTGGAGACTTCACCCAGAAGTCTTCCACATGATTATAAACCGTTGGGAAAAACTCGACAGGTATTGCGCCAGGTCAAGGGACCCTCAGGCAATAGCTGTAGACGCTCTGGTAACACCGTGGGTGTACCAGTCAGTGTATGTGTTCCCTCCTCTGCCTCTCATACCCAAGGTACTGAGATTGATAAGATGGAGAGGAGTAAGCACTATATTTGTGGCTCCGGATTGGCCAAGAAGGACTTGGTAACCGGAACTTCAAGAGATGCTCACGGAGGATCCGTGGCCTCTACCTCTAAGAAGGGACCTGCTCCAGCAAGGACCCTGTCTGTTCCAAGACTTACCGCGGCTGCGTTTGACGGCATGGCGGTTGAACGCCGGATCCTGAAAAAAAAAAAAGGCATTCCGGATGAAGTCATCCCTATCCTGATCAAAGCCAGGAAGGATGTAACCGCAAAACATTATCACCGCATTTGGCGAAAATATGTTGCGTGGTGCGAGGCCAGTAAGGCCCGACGGAGGAAATTCAACTGGGTCGATTCCTACATTTCCTGCAAACAGGAGTGTCTATGGGCCTGAAATTGGGGTCCATTAAGGTTCAAATTTCGGCCCTGTCAATTTTCTTCCAAAAAGAACTAGCTTCAGTCCCTGAAGTTCAGACGTTTGTAAAAGGGGTACTGCATATACAGCCTCCTTTTGTGCCTCCAGTGGCACTTTGGGATCTCAATGTAGTTTTTGGGTTCCAAAAGTCACATTGGTTTGAACCACTTAAATCTGTGGAGTTAAAATATCTCACATGGAAAGTGGTCATGCTGTTGGCCCTGACCTGGGCCAGGCGCGTGTCAGAATTGGCGGCTTTATCCTGTAAAAGCCCTTATCTGATTTTCCATTCGGACAGGGCGGAATTGAGGACTCGTCCTCAGTTTCTCCCTAAGGTGGTTTCAGCGTTTCACCTGAACCAACCTATTGTGGTGCCTGCGGCTACTAGGGACTTGGAGGACTCCAAGTTGCTAGACGTTGTCAGGGCCCTGAAAATATATGTTTCCAGGACGGCTGGAGTCAGAAAATCTGACTCGCTGTTTATCCTGTATGCACCCAACAAGCTGGGTGCTCCTGCTTCTAAGCAGACTATTGCTCGTTGGATTTGTAGTACAATTCAGCTTGCACATTCTGTGGCAGGCCTGCCACAGCCAAAAATCTGTAAATGCCCACTCCACAAGGAAGGTGGGCTCATCTTGGGCGGCTGCCCGAGGGGTCTCGGCTTTACAACTTTGCCGAGCAGCTACTTGGTCAGGAGCAAATACGTTTGTAAAATTCTACAAAATTGATACCCTGGCTGAGGAGGACCTGGAGTTCTCTCATTTGGTGCTGCAGAGTCATCCGCACTCTCCCGCCCGTTTGGGAGCTTTGGTATAATCCCCATGGTCCTTACGGAGTCCCCAGCATCCACTTAGGACGTTAGAGAAAATAAGAATTTACTTACCGATAATTCTATTTCTCGTAGTCCGTAGTGGATGCTGGGCGCCCATCCCAAGTGCGGATTGTCTGCAATACTGGTACATAGTTATTGTTACCAAAAAATCGGGTTATTGCTGTAGTGAGCCATCTTTTCTAGAGGCTCCTCTGTTATCATGCTGTTAACTGGGTTTAGATCACGAGTTATACGGTGTGATTGGTGTGGCTGGTATGATTCTTACCCGGGATTCAAAATCCTTCCTTATTGTGTACGCTCGTCCGGGCACAGTATCCTAACTGAGGCTTGGAGGAGGGTCATAGGGGGAGGAGTAAGTGCACACCAGGTAGTTCTAAAGCTTTACTTTTGTGCCCAGTCTCCTGCGGAGCCGCTATTCCCCATGGTCCTTACGGAGTCCCCAGCATCCACTACGGACTACGAGAAATAGAATTATCGGTAAGTAAATTCTTATTTTTAATACCTACCGGTAAATCCTTTTCTCTTAGTCCGTAGGGGATGCTGGGCGCCCATCCCAGTGCGGACTTTTCCTTGCAGTTGTATTGATACTTGTTTTCGGTTACACAAAGGTTGTGTATCCGTTATATTCAGCTTGTTGCTGTTGTTAGTTCATACTGTTATCTGGTATTCCTGCTAATACAGTTGTACGGTGTGTTTGTGGTGTGAGCTGGTATGTCTCTCGCCCTTAGTTTAACAAAAATCCTTTTCTCGAAATGTCCGTCTCCCCTGGGCACAGTTCCTATAACTGAGGTCTGGAGCAGGGGCATAGAGGGAGGAGCCAGTTCACAACTAGTCAAAGTCTTTTAGTGTGCCCATGTCTCCTGCGGATCCCGTCTATACCCCATGGTCCTTTTGGAGACCCCAGCATCCTCTACGGACTAGGAGAAAAGGGTTTACCGGTAGGTATTAAAATCCTATTTTCCGCAAAGTAGCCTGCTAATAACCAACCAGCTGTGCCAAATATCTACTGCATTCATAATCACAGGTAGCTCAGTGATTCCTGGACACATTTAGAATTGAAATAGGATAGTTTAAACCTGTTTATCAGGAAAACTCTTATTTGAGATTTATAATGGGGGAGATGTACTGTATCAAACATTCTAAAGATGACAAGTGCAGAAGTAGCCTATAGTAAACCAATCAGCTTCTAGCTACCATTTATCTATTCTGTAGTGACAGGTCAGTTCTGGTTGGTTGCTAGTACAACTTCTCAGGGTTGGCTTGTTTTAAACATTTTTTTTTTTAAAACTCTGTTTCTCTTACGTCCTAGAGGATACTGGGGTCCATTTAGTACCCTGGGGTATAGACGGGTCCACTAGAAGCCATGGGCACTTTAAGAATTTGATAGTGTGAACTGACTCCCTCTATGTCCCTCCTACCAAACTCAGTTTACAAAATGTGCCCGGAGGAGCCGGTCACGCTGAAGGAAGCTCCTGAAGAGTTTTCTGCATTTATTTTGTATGTTTGTTATTTTCTGGCAGGGCTGGTGGGCACCAGCCTGCCTGCTTCGTGGGACTTAGGGGGAGGGAGGGGTGGAGGTGGAGGTGGAGGGGGGGACGGGGACGGCCCAACCTCTTTAAGGGTTAATGGTCCCTGATAAGGGGATCATGTCTAAGGGGTATACTTTTTCCTTTTCTATTCCCCTCCTTTTCTCTGTCTGATTCTATTGCTTGTATTATATTACTATATTTCATATCTTTGAAGCAAATGTATAATTTTAACTCTTTAGTGATTTATAATAATTCATCACTGATTGTGTACCTTTTATAAGCAAACCCGCAGAGGTTGCATCTAGACATATATATCTTTAAATCATTAGGAATATTCTGTTCATATAAGAATGCACGCCAGTCATCTAAAATGTAAATCATAAGAATGTATTTCAACAAACAATTGCTACTCATAGAATTCACTTTTATCATTAAACAGTATTGGTCAAATACAATGCAAGTCACCATATAATAGTTTCACAGATTTAAACTATATAAGAAAACAAATAGGATGAAAGAAGTGTGGGAGATGTATGTACTGTACTGTATGTGTGGATTTATTACTGGGGAGATATTTACTCAAAGCACTCGGCTAAATCCTAGATTTATTGATATATATATTGGACAATATATATCTTAAATAAATACCTTAGGGAATTGGTTTTGGTTTATGTATGTGTGTGTTTGTGTGTGTGTGGGGGAGGGGCAGCATGTGGCTGCATTGTCCACAGACCGCATGGGACAGAAGCTAGACTCCATTTTGGGAAAACTCCCATGATTCCAAAGTCTGTAACATATCCAAGCCAACTAATCACATTTCACAATTCCAAGCCAACACAGTATCTCAATAACCAGAGCATATTGTATGCTGTCCATATTATATGAACCATCACAAGACCAGATCACCAGGTAACCACAAGTATCAGCTTGCCATTGCTACAAGCACATGACTACAGTAACAAAAGGAAGTATGTGTTGACTTCTATACTTCAGCAAGATGCACCATACAAAACCACTACAATCTGTTATAAATCACCATCCACAAATGTATACCTGGAATGCTATGCTACAGATTGTCTACTGTTCCAATTCATTACAGATTTCATAGAGTATTATCATCAACACATAACTGCACAAGTACCGTTAACCTTAAAGTCAAATGTATTTCCAAATTAACTATTCTATGCCAATCGTTTCACAACTACTTTACCACAAACACATAATTAACTATTCTATGTTACTCATTTCTATGAGATATACTTAGCTTTTCCAGGGGAATAACTCCCAAGCTTCCCAGGTGTATCAAGGTCCATGCTTCTGAGAGAGGCTTTTTAGCTGTGTGCATCAGTGTAGGAGTCAGGAGAAAGAGAGAGCCATGATTTCCAGTTCTCAGGTATACATGCAACCTGTGGGTGTGTCTTTCACCGCATGTGGGCTAGCTGTATTAGTGGGCTGGGATTGTCTATTCAGCCAAGGCTACAGTGTAGGGATGTTAATTCGGCTTCAGGTTACAGAAGCCAATATTATCATTCATTCTTTGTATCTCTAAAATGGATATATGGGATTACTCTGTAACAGTCCCGTTCCCCACTGACAGGACACTGAGCTCCAGAGGGAACTATTCGCAAGCCCCACCACGACGAGCGTACATTCCCGCAGCACACCGCCACCCCTAACAGAGCCAGAAGAGTGGTGAGTACTGAGCAGGGGCGCCGGCCATTACGGCGACATGAGGGTACGGAGACGCACGGCTTCTAAACGGGGCGGAATGCGTCTCCGGACACAGTACACAACTGCGTCCCAGTACACTGTACACAATACCCGTACTGGCACCACAGCCTTAAAACGGTTCTCTCCATTTTAAGCATTAGATTCCTCTGCCAGTATACAAAAAGCGGAAAGAACGCGCGCGATTGAAGGGGCGGGGCTTCACTATGAGAGCATCCAGCAGCTCAGCAGCGCCATTTTCCCTCTTCAGTGGACACAGACGCTGACAGGACAGGGACGCGC
This sequence comes from Pseudophryne corroboree, assembly GCF_028390025.1. NCBI lineage: Eukaryota > Metazoa > Chordata > Amphibia > Anura > Myobatrachidae > Pseudophryne > Pseudophryne corroboree. Next base: position 1,122,176,677 of record NC_086444.1, read on the forward strand.
AGCTCCTCCAGTGTGACTCCAGATTACCTCAGCGGTACCAGGGGGTCATAGCAGGGGGGGGGGGCGACTATTAGTGTACTAAGTCCCCTATCAGGGTACTTTTTAGTCTGCGACCTGGCTAAGCTTGGCACTAGCTGTAAAGGCGCGTGGGGGCTGGCTCCAAATAACTCTGTGTCTCCCTGAAGGGCTCTTTGTGGGTTAATTGTGCTTAACCTTTCCTCTGTGTGTGTGTGTGTGTGTGCTGTCACATTTACATTATGTCAGGTAAAGAGTCTGTTTCTTGTGCCGCAGAGTGTTTCTCTTCACCAGGGGGCTCACTACTGGGTACTCAGGGTTCACAGGCTAGCGGGGCGGAACCGGAATGGGTTAATTCTCTTAAGGGAAGGATCACAACTCATTTCTACAAAATTGTCCCGCAATGAGAAAGAAACGCAATACTTAAAACAGACTGTGGATGAGTTTATGAACAGAGACTCAGTCCCCAAGACTGCGACTCGATCCCCCCCTATTTGTCCGCAAAAGCGATCTCTGGCCCATATCCTGCAGTCTGATGCTGACAGGTCAGACATGGAGGAGGGGGAGGTGGACTCAGAGGGGGGTGGATGCAGCTCTGTCACAGGAAATAGAGGCTCTTATAGAGGTTATCAGAGATGTTCTGCATATTCCTGATAAGGTGTCAGAGGAGTGTGAGGAATCTTATTTTAATGTAAAAAATAAATCCTCAGTTACTTTTCCTGCGTCAAGGGAATTTAATACCCTGTTTGAAGAACTATGGGTTAATCCTGATAAGAAGTTTCAGATCCATAAAAGGTTGCTCTCATCTTTTTCTTTTCCTCTGGAGGATAGGAAAGAATGGAAAAATCCACCGCTAGTGGACGCATCAGTCTCTAGGCTGTCACGTAAAATTGTATTGCCTGTTCCTGGTGCAGCCTTCCTGAAAGACACAACTGATCCTAAAATTGAGACTACACTCAAATCATTGTACACAGCTGCTGGGGTGGCCCAAAGACCCACTATTGCATGTGCGTGGATCACTAAAGCTATTGCTAAATGGTCAGGTAACCTAATTGAGGGGTTAGATTCCTTATCTAGGGGGGATGTTGTCTTACTCCTGCAGCATATACAGGACTCTGCGAACGTTATGGTGGAGGCCATAAAGGAAATAGGCGTGCTTAACGCACGCACCACCGCTATGGCAGTGTCGGCACGCAGGGGCTTGTGGCTACGCCAGTGGACTGCTGACGCGGATTCCAGGAAAGGCGTGGAAGGCCTACCATTCACAGGAGAGGCCTTGTTTGGAGATGAATTAGACAAATGGATCTCCACAGCTACTGCGGGTAAGTCTACGTATCTTCCTTCCGCAGCCCCCCCATCCAAGAAGACTTCTTCAGCTTCTAAGTTACAGTCCTTTTGGACGGCCAAGTTCAAGGGCAAATCCAGAGGTGCTTCTACGTCCTCCAGCGGTGCAAGAGGTAAACCACGCAAACCAGCAACAGCAGGTACTCGGGAACAGAGCTCAGGCTCTGCTTCCTCAAAGACTTCACCATGACGGTGGACCGCAATGCCTGGAAGGCTGTCAGGTGGGAGCACGCCTACAATTCTTCAGTCAACTCTGGTCAAATTCGTGCCAGGATCCCTGGGTCATAAATCTTATTTCCCAGGGCTACAGTCTGGAGTTCCAAGAGCTCCCACCTCACAGATTCTTCAAATCAGGCTTGCCAGTTTCACAAGAGGCAAGTATAACTTTACAACATGCCATCCAAAAACTGGTACAGACTCACGTCATTGTTCCAGTTCCACCTCATCAGCTAAACAAGGGGTACTATTCCAACTTGTTTGTAGTACCAAAACAGGATGGTTCGGTAAGACCAATTTTGAACCTCAAGTCGTTGAACCCGTACTTACGAGTGTTCAAATTCAAGATGGAGTCCCTGAGAGCTGTGCTCTCAGGTCTGGAGGAGGGGGAATTCCTAGTGTCTCTGGATATCAAAGATGTGTACCTTAACATTCCGATCTGGCCACCTCCTCAGGCTTATCTTCCATTTGCACTGCAACACTGTTACTACCAGTTCCAGGCCCTGCCATTTGGCCTCTCCACGGCACCGAGGATGTTCACCAAGGTGATGGCAGAGATTATGTTTTTTCTCCGCAAACAGGGAGTTAACATAATTCTGTACCTGGACGATCTCCTGATAAAAGCACTGTCCAGGGAAAGGTTGCTGGACAGCATTGCTCTCAACCAAACTTCTCCAGGATCATGGGTGGATTCTGAACCTTCCGAAATCTCACCTAGAGCCAACACGGAGGTTCCCATTCCTGGGAATGATACTGGATACAGAGTAGCAGAAGGTGTTCCTTCCATTGGAAAAGGCATTAGTGATACAGTGGATGTCCTGAAGCCAACCCTGATATCGGTGCATCTATGCATTCGCCTTCTGGGTAAAATGGTGGCCTCTTATGAGGCTCTTCAATACGGAAGGTTTCACGCAAGACCCTTCCAGCTCGATCAGTTGGATAAATGGTCCGGATCGCATCTTCACATGCACCAGAGGATCCGTCTGTCGCCAAAACCCAGGATCTCCCTTCTGTGGTGGCTACAGACTTCTCACCTCGTCGAGGGTCGGAGGTTCGAAATTGAGAACTGGATTCTGCTAACCAGACGCAAGCCTCAGAGGTTGTGGAGCAGTCACTCAGGGGGTGCAGTTTCAAGAAAGATGGTTCAATCAGGAAGTCGTCCTTCCAGTCAACATTCTGAAACTCAGGGCCATATACAACGCCCTTCTGCAGGCCTCACAGCTTCAAGATCGGGCCATTCAGGTCCATTCAGACAGTGTGTGTGACGGCAGTAATGTACATAAACCGACAGGGCGGAACGAAAAGCAGAGCAGCAATGTCAGAGGTGTCAAGAATTCTCCTCTGGGCAGAGAGAACGCTGTGGCGTTGTCAGCTGTCTTCATTCTGTGAGTAGACAACTGGGAGGCAGACTTCCTCAGCAGACACGAACTGCACCCGGGGGAGTGGGGCCTTCATCCGGAAGTCGTCAGGTGCTTGACAAGTCGATGTGGATATCCACAGATCGACATGATGGCCTCTCGTCTCAACAAGAAGCTCAGGCAGTATTGTTCCATGTTGAGAGACCCACAGGCGGTGGCGGTAGAACGCCCTGACAACTTCATGGATCTATCAGATGGTGTACGTTTTTCCTCCACTTCCTCTGATCCCAAGAATTCTAAAGAGAATAAAAAAGGAAAAGGTTCAAGCAATTCTAATTCCTCCGAACTGGCCAAGAACGGCCTGGTACGCGGACCTTCTGGAGATGCTCTTTGTAGATCCGTGTCCTTTACCTCTTCACGAGGATCTTCTACAACAGGGCCCGTTCATCTATCAGGGCTTTCAGCGGCTACGTTTGTCGGCATGGAAGTTGAACGGCTGATTCTAGCCAGGAGATGGATCCCTAACAAGGTTATCCCGACTATGATCCAAACCAGGAAGGGGGTAACATCTAAGCATTACCATCATATTTGGAAGAAATACGTCTCGGTGTGAGAGCAGAACATTTTCTGTGGTGGAATTCCATCTAGGACGGTTCCTGCTTTTTCTACAAGCAGAAGTGGATGTGGGCCTACGTCTGGGCTGCATAAAAGTCCAGATTTCGGCCTTGTCCATTTTCTTTCAGAAACAATTGGCTTCTCTCCCTGAGGTCCAGACATTCTTGAAAAGTGTTCGGCACATCCAACCTATTTTTGTGCCTCCCACGGCACCTTGGGATCTCGATGTAGTGCAGCATTTCCTCCAATTAGACTGGTTTGAGCTGTTACAGGAGGTGGATTTAAAATATCTTACGTGGAAGACCTTCACACTGTTGGCCTTGGCTTCAGCAAGTGTGTCGGAGCTGGGGTCTTTATCTTACAAAAGCCACTATTTAATTTTCCATGAGGACAGAGCTGAACTCAGAACTCGTTAACAATTTCTTCCTAAGGTGGTGTCTGCGTTTCACATCAACCAACCTATTGTGGTCCCGGTTGTCACCGACAACTCTGCTACTTCAAAGTCTTTGGATGTTATGAGGGCTTTGAGGTGTATGTGAAAAGAACATCCCGTCACAGAAAGACGGACTCGCTGTTTGTTCTTTATGATCCCAATAAGATTGGGTGTCCTGCTTCATAGCAGACTATTGCACGCTGGATCAGACTTACTATCCAGCATGCTTATTCCACGTGAAGTTTGCCATGTCCAAAATCTGTACAGGCCCACTCTACTAGGTCGGTGGGTTCTTCCTGGGTGGCTGCCCGGGGTGTCTCTGCTTTACAGCTCTGCCGAGCAGCTGCTTGGTCAGGTTCGGACACGTTTGCTAAGTTCTGCAGGTTTGATACTTTGGACTCTGAGGACCTTCAGTTTGGTCAATCAGTTCTGCAGGGAACTTCAGCACTCTCCCACCCGGTTTTGGAAGTTTTGGTACATCCCCATGGTACTAAATGGACCCCAGTATCCTCTAGGACGTAAGAGAAAATAGGATTTTAATTACCTACCGGTAAATCCTTTTCTTGTAGTCCGCAGAGGATACTGGGCGCCCGCCCAGTGCTGCGTTCGTCCTGCACTGTTACTTGGTTACGTAATGTTGGTTCAGCCGTTGCTGTTCCTGTTTCAAGCTTGGTTAGCTTGGCTTTCCTCTTGTTGTGTGTGCTGGTTCCAAATCTCACCACTATCCTTATCTATCCTTCTATCGAAGTATGTCCGTTTCCTCGGGCACAGATTCCTAGACTTAGTCTGGTAGGAGGGGCATAGAGGGAGGAGCCAGCCCACACTATCAAATTCTTAAAGTGACCATGGCTCCTAGTGGTCCCGTCTATACCCCATGATTTTCTCTACGTACTACGAGAAAAGGATTTACCGGTAGGTAATTAAAATCCTATTTTTTTCTATTATTCTGTGGCTACAGGCACAGCTCCGTAACTTCTTTAGAAAAACCTATTATAAGGTAATCCCCCTGGTATTCTTCCATATTCTTGTTGCATGTGGTCTTCAGCTGAGTGAGCTAAACCAATGCAGCAAATTCACACACACAACAGAAAAATAGGGATGGTGACCCAGATCAGAGAGGTTACAAATATGCTTAGCATCAGCTAATACTCCACAAAATTCCTACCCTAACAGTCCTATAGGACAGGAGAAAACCACAACTAACATTCTCAATCTTAAAGACTAAACAACTCCAACTTATTAAAGAGGCAATACAAAGAGAAACACCTTGTGGTTTAATATCATTCATGTTTATTTAAATTCATAATCTTTCAGTCCTGTTGAGATGTCTCTGAATGTACTTTGTATAATCTATATCTAATACAGGTTGAGTATCCCTTATCCAAAATGCTTGGGACCAGAGGTATTTTGGATATCGGATTTTTCCGTATTTTGGAATAATTAGATACCATAATGAGATCTTATGATGATGGGACCTAAATCTAAGCACAGAATGCATTTATGTTATATATACACCCTAAACACACAGCCTGAAGGTAATTTTAGCCAATATTTTTTATAAATTTGTGCAATAAACAAAGTGTGTGTACATTCACACATTTCATTTATGTTTCATATACACCTTATATACACAGCCTGAAGGTCATTTAATACAATATTATTAATAACTTTGTGTATTAAACAAAGTTTGTGTACATTGAGCCATCAAAAAACAAAGGTTTCACTATCTCACTCTCACTCAAAAAAGTCCGTATTTCGGAATATTCCGTATTTCGGAATATTTGGATATGGGATACTCAACCTGTATATAAAAATAAAAATTTGTCCTGTCATTCTGTCCTTCTTTATTGTATTTCTATTCAAATCCACAGTTTACAAGCGAAGATCGTGAAATTTTACATGCAAGCGTATTAAAACTAAAACAATTTGAAATCCCTAGCACCCCTAGGGGGGCAGTCAGCAGCACAGAGTATATCAGGATACATCATAACTCCGGAATTGCACGAGCAATGTACTAAAAAATTGGTATGCATATGCTTTACAGTCTGGCAACAAACACTGTGCGGAGGAAGACACCCCTAGCTCCCTTAGGGGTGGGGCAGCAACACTGAGTATTTCAGCAGACAGCATAACTGTGGAATGCCTGCAGCAATTTACACCAAACTTGGTACACATCTGATTTACAACCTTGGAACAAACTCTGTGGGGGTTAGACACCCCTAGGGGTGGGACAGCAGCACAAAGTATGTCAGCAGACAGTATAACTGTGGAATGCCTGGAGCAATTTTCACCAAACTTGGTACACATCTGACTTATAATCTGGGAACAAACTCTGTGGGGTTTAGACACCCCTAGCACCCATAGGGGTGGGACAGCAGCACAGAGTATTACAGGACACAGCATACCTCCAGAATGCCTACACCAATTTACAACGAACTAGGTACACATATGACTTACAAGCTGGGTACAAACACTGTGGGGGTAAGACACCCCTAGCAACCCTAGGGTTGAGGCAGCAGCACAGAGTTTTTCAGCAGACAGCATAACTCTGGAATGCCTGGACTAATTTACACCAAACTTGCGACACATATTACTTACACTCTGTGAACAAACACTTTGGGGGTAACACACCACTGGCACCCCTAGGGGTGGACCGGCAGCACAGACTATATCAGGACATGCATGATATGTCAGTGATGACAGGGCTGCATGTGACGGGGCCAGTAACATGATGTGAGGAGGGGAATGGAGGTAGCACGAACCCACACACTGAGAGTTATGTAGTGGAAGTAGCACGGTCCCCCAGCAGCACAGAGTATATCAGGAGGTACATAATGTGCTGTGCTATATAAGAAACTGTAGAGTGTTTGGGGGAGCAGGATCTATCTAGGTACTTTATGTAATATACAAAAGCAAAAAATTGTGCTTCTGTCTTTTTATACAAATCCACAGTTTACAAGCGAAGATCCTGAAAATTTACATACGAGCGTATTGTTATTTATACTGTGTGTTTAATATTTAAATTCATTTTTGTAAACAAACATTCTTAAAATCCCGGGCAATGCCGGGTACTCCAGCTATAGTATATAATAAATCTGTAAGGGTTGTGTCTGTACTTAGCAATTATTTTGAGAAATATACTTCTAGGGACTATTTATGAACTATGGAGTTAAAAAAAATGTTTTTAGAATTTTTGTCAGTTTGTTCCGGTACCGCACAAAAATTACTGTATGAATTTGGATCGCGTTTTCACTGTTGTATAGCTTAGTGACCGAGTAAGAAACTGTGACATCAGGACATCAATGTGACATCAGGAAGAGGAGCAATAAAGGAATAACCAGACACTTGACTCTCAGCGCACTGAAAGTTGGTGTTCCGATCATGCTTTTGCGGAACTTGAGTCCGCCCAAGTTTTGCAACGGAACCCGACTTAAAGTGACTGCTCTGCAGGGGAACCTAATAAGAATCATAGAATCATTGGCCCATCTATTCTGCCTTTAACACATGTATAAGCACGCACTAGGGTTATTTTTTGTTGGGAGCCAATAAACCTACCATTATATTTTTAGAGTGCTGGACGCAACCGGAGCCTCCAGAGGAATCCCACACAAGTATGGGAGGAATATACAGTACCAGCTTGGACACACCTTCTCATTCAATGGTTTTTTTTTTATTATTTTCTACATTGTAGATTAATACTGAAGACATCAAAACTATGAAAGAACACATATGGAATTATGGTGTAAACAAAAAAAATGTTAAACAAATCAAAATATATTTTAGATTCTAGATTCCTCAAAGTAGCCCCCTTTTGCTTTGATGACAGCTTTGCATACTCTTGGCATTCTCTCAATCAGCTTCATGAGGTAGCCTCCTGGAATGGTTTTCCAACAGTCTTGAAGGAGTTCCCAGAGATGCAGAGCACTTTTTGGCTGCTTTTCCTTCACTCTGCGGTCCAACTCATCCCAAACCATCTCAATTGGGTTTAGGTTGGGTGATTGTGGAGGCCAGGTCATCTGACGCAGCACTCCATCACTTTACTTCTTGGTCAAGTAGCCCTTACATAGCCTGGAGGTGTGTTTGGGGTCATTGTCTTCTTGAAAAACAAATGATGGTCCCAGTAAGCGCAAACCAGATAGGATGGCATGGTGCTGCAGAATGCTGTGTTAGTCTTGTTGGTTAAGTGTGCCTTGAATTTTGAATAAATCACCAACAGTGTCACCAGCAAAGCACCCCCACACCATCACACCTCTTCCTCCATACTTCACAGTGGGAACCACAAATGCAGAACCATCCGTTCACCTTCTCTGCGTCTCACAAAGACATGGCGGTTGGAACCAAAAATCTCAAATTTGAACTCATCAGACCAAAGTACACATTTCCACTGGTCTATTGTCCATTCCTTGTGTTTCTTGGCCCAAACAATTCTCTTGTTTTTCATCCTCAGTAGTGGCTTCTTCGCAGCAATTCGACCATGAAGACCTGATTCACGCAGTCTCCTCTGAACAGTTGATGTTAAGATTTGTCAGCTACTTGAACTCTGTGAAGAATTTATGTGGGCTCTAATCTGAGGTGCTGTTAAGTAGTGGTTTCTGAGACTGGTAACTGTAATGAACTTATCCTCTGCAGCAGAGATTACTCTTGGTCTTCCTTTCCTGGGACGGTCCTCATGGGAGCCAGTTTCATCATAGCGTTTGATGGTTTTTGCAACTGCACTTGAGGATACATACAAAGTTCTTGAAATTTTCTATATCGACTGACCTTCATGTCTTAAAGTAATGATGGACTGTTGTTTCTATTTGCTGAGTTGAGTGATTCATGCCATAAATGGATTACAACAGTAGTCAAATAGGGGTGTCCACTGTATACTAAACCTACCTCTGCACAACACAACTGATTGTCTCAAACACATTAAGAAGACAAGGAATTCCACAGATTGACTCTTGACAAGGCACACCTGTTAATTCAAAACCATTCCAGGAGACTACCTCATGAAGCTGATTGAGAGAATGCCAAGAGTGTGCAAAGCAGTCATCAAAGCAAAAGGGGGCTACTTTGAGGAATCTAAAATATAAAACATATTTTGATTTGTTTAACACTTTTTTGTTTACAACGTAATTCCATATGTGTTCTTTCATAGTTTTGATGTCTTCAGTATTAATCTACAATGTAGAAAATAATTAAAATAAATGAAAACCATTGAATCAGAAGGTGTGTACAAACTTTTGACTCGTACTGTACAAACTCTTCACAGTTAGGGCCATTGTGGGAACTGAACCCATGACCTCATTGCCATGAGGCAGTAATGCTAATCATGACACCAGCCGTAATTGAGGCAGACATTCTTTTTTTCTTTCAATATTACATTTTTATTAAAGCTTATACAAATGATACATAAAAAATGGGGGGATACAAGGCAGGGAGTAAACAAAAAGGGGAAATGGAAGTGTACAGATCCTCATATAGGCAAGTAGTGGGGCACACATGATAATTACTGCGAAAAAAACCATACAATCATGACAAGATATTGAGGATTTGAAGGAAACGGGGATTAAATTATATACTGTCCATTACAAAGCACAGTCGTAATATATTGATATAAAAATAAACTAAACCCTGTATGAATTAGGATGATAGTCACTGTTATGAACCAAACATGAGTGAACAACAGGAGATTATGGAAATCTGGATGACTGGTACTCACTCCAGACCAAATATCTGATCAAAGGGTTAGAGACCAAGGAAGAGTACTGGATGCCTGCTACCTGAAATTCGTAGTGAGATTGTATAGTGGTTTCTACCACTTCATTACCAGGGACATATGAGGAACGCCAGTGTTGGGCTATAAGGAGTTTAGTAGTTATGAGAATATGACCCATAACATAGCGGTTATTCACAGGGAAGTTGCCAGGGTACACGTGAAACAGTGCCAACAGGGGATGCTGCGCCACAGGTGAGTTAAGAACATTAGAGATCAGGGGAAAAAAATGAAGTCCAGAGACCGGATAGTGCTGGACAGGCCCAAAAGATTTTAAGAAGGGAGCTCACCTATTCACCGTTACGGCAACACAAGTTGGTTGTAGTCTCTCCATATTGTGTGAAGCAAGACTGGTGTCAAGTACAATCGGTGGAGGAGTTTGTAGAAGTGTTTAGTGTGCAAGATACATTTAGACAATGTAAAACAGGTCTCAAAGACCTTGACCTATTCCTCCTCAGGGAGGGAGCAGGAAAGGTCGGTCTCCCGCTTCACTATTGAGGAAAATAGATGACGTTATTTCCCGAATCAGGAAATTGTACCATCTTGTTACGGACCCTTTACCAGCAACCGCCGTAAGATGAATTCTTATGTAATGAGGTATTGTGAAAAGTATATGGGGATTGGGTAAAGCTGAATAGCTAATGCTGGAATTGGAGAAATTTCTAGAAGTCCCTATGAGTGAAGGAATATTGAGAGTGTATTTCCGTGAAGGACGTCCAGTGTACCTGACGATGTAACCTCTGATAAGGAGTGAAAACCCTTATGTATCCATGAACCAAATCTCAAATCTAGAATAATATAGAAGCCCACCAATAAAAAATTGACAGAAGGAAGAGAGACCTTGTCAAATCGGGAGACCAGTTCCACTCATGCTGTACGAGAGGGAATAGCGACCGAGGATGGAAGCCATAAAACATCTGTTTGAAGAAACTGAAAAACCAAACCACGTTCCAGCTAGACCCAGGGTTTAGGGAGATCTTCCGCAAACCACATGCCTATCTGTTACAGTATACACGCCATTTGGTAGTACTGTAGATCAGGGAGCGCAAGGCCACCATCTAATTTGGGCAATGAAAGAGTCCTATAGGCCAACCTAGGTTTTTTACCCTTCCAAATAGAGGAAAGCGGTGCAAAATTTACGTAAAGTAATATTGGGAACACGTGTAGGTATGGTTCTAAATAAGAAAAGTAATTTGGGGAGAAGGACCAGTTTCAATGCAGCTATGCCCCCCGAGGCAAAGATTCTAACGGGATGTGGTGCATGTGAGACTGTGTTTTATACCACGTATACCCCTTATCACCAACAATTTTCCTATTCAATCGCCTGCAGTGTCATGTAAGCATCTGCTTCACTATGATGATCAACTGGTCGCAGGGGCAAATGCTCAGATCTGCAGGTGTAGATCTCAGGACCAGTTGCTTCTCCCATGGACAGCTTTACGTGGCTTGCTCACAAGTTAGTAAGCATCTTTTTGTGTTAATCCCTGAAGGAAAATCTGCAAATATTGATTGCAAAGAAATGTTGTGATCAATGTTTACAATATAAAATATACATCACAATATCAGATGGCACTACTGTGTTTGTAAAATTAGTTCTTCTGAGCAATAACAGACATCCACGTGAACAAAGCCACTTGGAAATGCTGGTAGGAATAATAAGCAGTTAAAAATTTGGATTTATTTTACATCTTTCAATAAAACAATCAAAGCCTAATGACTTTAGATTGTTAATATTAGAAAGCATTAAAACACAGTTGATGAAGGATTCTTATATATAGCACTGTTTTACAGTAACAGTATAAGTATAAGTAACAGTATAAGCAGGATTTTTTTTTCATTAAAACATTAATACAAAAAAAACCCCAAAGCTGGACTAAACCATAAAAAATAAAAATTTGAAACAAACAAAAAAAAAACCCTGCAACGTCTCCACTCCTTTAGAAGGCTTCATGCATTTCTCCTATGTCCCTAATGTCATACTGTAGCTTTGTAAACCCAAGCATATTTTTTTACATTAATTCCTGTACATTGGAAGTCAAAATGATAAATCGAGTATATTTCCTCATCAGCACTGTACACGCCAAGTGAACCAACTTCGTTGCAGTTAATTAAATGAGCTGCAAATGCTATTTCGTCAGTTGAAATTAGTGTACATTCAAGTTAGATGCATACAGTGTGCTGCTGGATAGGGATAATAGCTAGTATAGCTAGTACATAAGCGAGAATATCAAAGCCATTAATACTTTAAGCTAATAATGAAGCGAGGAGGAACCGTATGTAAGATGTGTAACACTGAGATGTTTCTCTTTCAGGGGGTTCTTCTAGTATATGATATTACCAACTACCAAAGTTTTGAGAATTTAGAAGACTGGTTTTCCATGGTGAAGAAAGTAAACGAAGAATCCGAAGCACAGCCATTTATAGCCCTGGTAGGCAATAAAAGTAAGTTTTCCATGTATATATTACCATTATGACCATTATGCTGTGTAATACATGTACATACAGTATAGTATGATTACAGTTTATGGTTTTAGTGTTTGTTGGCGGTGGGGTCTTTGGTTCTTAATTATTAAATTTCCACTTTAAATATACAAAAATGGTAAATGCCATATGTTTGTCTTGTTTTTATTTTACGAGAGGGAAGATCAGATGTGTGAGAGGCTGGGATCTTAGGAAGGTAACATGGAAGACCGATGCATCTCTCGGCAGAGGGAAAAACATTCAGGAGGTTATGCTGAGAGGTTGCCAGTAGTCGGGGGGGGTGGTGTTAATATTTAATTTCCACACTGTTCAGCAATTTTATACCTCCCAACGTTTATGAGCTGGTGGGAGGGGTCAGTATATAAAGAGTATTAATTAAAAAAAGTAACAAACCCCCCAACAATTCTAATTGCTTATCATATGTTATGATTGATGGATAGATAAAAAAAGATTAGGATGGATCAGTATGTTTATTCAGATAGTGCAGCCCTCCCAAACAGCCCAATTTCAGCGAGACAGCCCATGATGTCAGTGGGATCCTCCTGCAATCTGTACATTATTCCCGAATTGTGGGAGGTGTTTCCTCTGCCATATGCAGTGATTATCTGATGCTACTATGTTGGACATTATGTGTGTGCAGCTGTTGATATTGCAGAGTTTTATATAGTCAGTCACACACCACCGGATGACTCAAACTTTGAACAGGCCAGTTACTTAACCAGTGGTGTTGGTTTGTGGTTAGATTGCAGGTACAGCCGTACTCACTGTTACATGTACACTGGTGATGTGGTGGAACTTGAGCGGAGCAGGGTTTCATACAGCTCATAAGCTGGTGAGTGTATATAGGCACTGGGTAGTGGTGCAGAAATTTTGGAATCATTGTGGATTGCAGGTCATCGCAGGTCTCTCTGGAGCCAAATTGGCCTCAGCGCATGCTCCGTAGTGATTTCCCATCTTTGGATAGGTCATGAATCCTCCCTGGACAACAGGAAGATTGAAGTCTGTGCAGTACCTCACTCCTCCTATAGCATACTAATCAGGCTCTCTCTCCAGCTTTGGGAGCTCTTCACACTCTTTCCTGCCAGTTCCAGTCCCTCTTGATGTCTCACATTTTCTTGATGCACTTTTCCATTATAGGATAAGCGTAATTGTTCAATGTTTTTAAAGCACCTGTACATCCCTGGTACCTGGTATTAAGTATGCTTTACCGGCGGTCGTGATCCGGCAGCCAGCATACCGACGCTGGGATCCTGGCCACCAGAATGCCGGCAGGGGGGCGAGCGCAACAAAGCCCGTTGCGGGCTTGGTGACTCACTGCACTCGTCACAGGTTCTATTCACACTCCATGGGTGTCGTGGACACCCACGAGTGGGAATAGCCCTGGGACCCCCACCGGCATTATGGCGGCCATGATCCCAGCGTCAGTATGCTGACCATAGGGATCATAACCGCATCCCAGTACCAGCGCAGGTAGATATGATGATGGTAGTAGGAGGTGAACATGACTAGTAGCATTAGCTACACACTGTGTTAATAATGCAAAGGTGCCTTTCCATTACATTAGAGTAATTAATGAGAATTGGCAATACTTCCAGTACAATACCACCATCTAAGAATCTATTTATCTTTATGTCATGATGGGTAGACTGTGAAATATTTGGGTTTCTTTCCAGTATGTTTTCATAAAAATAAAAAATAAATCAATATTGTATCAAAAAGAAAAGCCCTATTTTTCCCCTCAAAAACTGTTTAACACAGTAAAACAAAAATAAAAGTACTACTGTACCTATGAAATCAGTACATCCCAATAATGTGATAATTGGTTTGGTTGCGGTGCAGAACCAGTGGACCTTGTCCGAGAAAAGGGACCAAACCCTTTTAATGGTTACATGGGCTGATCCTTCAGTCTGCTGCTGGACTGTTCTTCTGTCACCTTGCTATCTGCACTGTCCAAAATTGACCCCAGGCTGATTGCGGTTATCTTTTCACTGATTTTTCATCCATGCCTGGTAAGGAATACATACTATTTACCGGCGGACAGGATGCCGGCTGTCAAGATCCAAACAGCGGCATCCCGCCCGCCAGAATGCTGGCAGCCGGGCGAGCGTTAAGAGTCTGCGTTCGCCAGGTTGCTAGGTTCTTTTCTCACTCTATGGGTGTCGTGGACACGAACAAGTGGGAATAGCCCCTGTGCCCCAGGATTCCAGCTGTCAGCGTTGTTGGCTGTCGGGATTCCGGAGTCTACAGTTAGATTTGGGTGGGGTGAGTTCAAACTGAAATCTAAATTCCAGTTTAAAAATAAATTAGCCAGTATTTACCCTGCACAGAAACAATATAACCCACCCAAATCTACTGTATATACTTGAGTATAAGTCGACCCGAATATAAGCCGAGGCACCTAATTTTACCACAAAAACCTGGGAAAACTTATTGACTCGAGTATAAGCCTAGGGTGGGAAATGCAGCTCTAGCCGTATACAGCCCTCATACTGCCAGATATGCCCCCCAGTGCCAGATATGCCCCCACAGTGCTAAATATGCCCCCACAGTGCCAGATATGCTCTCATAGTGCCAGATATGCCCTCATAGTGCCAGATATGCCCTCATAGTGCCAGATATGCCCCCACAGTGCCAGATATGCCCTCATACTGCCAGATATGCATGCCCCCTCAGTGCCAGATATGCCCCCACAGTGCCAGATATTCCCCCACACAGTGCCAGTTATACCCCCACAGTGCCAGATATGCCCTCACACTGCAGATATGCCCCCACACAGTGCCAGTTATACCCCCACAGTGCCAGATATGCCCTCACACTGCCAGATATGCCCCCACACAGTGCCAGTTATACCCCCACAGTGCCAGATATGCCTTCATACTGCCAGATATGCATGCCCCCTCAGTGCCAGATATGCCCTCACACTGCCAGATATGCCCCCACACAGTGCCAGTTATACCCCCACAGTGCCAGATATGCCCTCATACTGCCAGATATGCATGCCCCCTCAGTGCCACATATGCCCCCCCCAAGTGCCAAATATGCTCCCCAGTGCCTGCTATAACTTACCCTCCGCCGCTCCCACGTTGTCTTGTGAAGGAGGGACACCGAGGGCACAGCATGCGCCTCTCCTGTGTCCCTCCTGCGTCTCCGGCGGCCGCGGCGGGTCTGTTAAATGAAGTGCCGGTTCGTGAGCCAATCAGAGCTCATGAACGGGTACTTCCTTTAATAGACCTGCCGCCGGAGACGCAGGAGGGACACAGGAGAGGCGCGCGCTGTGCCCTCCGTGTCCCTCCTTCCCACTGCACTGCACTGCCAGCACTGACTCAAGTATAAGCCGAGGGGGCTTTTTCAGCACAAAAAAAAGTGCTGAAAAATTCGGCTTATACTCGAGTATATATGGTAAATCTCTCTGCACATGTTATATCTGCCCCACCTGTAGTGTAACATGGATTTGCCCAATTGCTAACATTTTTGGTTTGCTAACAACTCTGAATAACCCCCACAGTCTGAAACAAATAGCTGTTCATGGCACATTCTGAGTCTTTGGAATTACAACCAAGGAGAGATGTGTACAGTATATTCTTAATAGATAATTGGCAGCACAGTTGGTGTAATGGTTAGAACTGAGGTCATCGGTTTGATTCCCAACACAGAACCTAACTGTGTGGAGTTTGTATATTCTCCACGTTGCATGGGTTTTCTCCCACAATCTAAAAATATATTGGTAGGTTAATTGGCTCCCAACAAAAAAAAAGTGCTCTAGTGTGTTGGTGTGTGCATGTACACTTGTTTAGGGCAGACTAGATGGTCAAGTGGTTCTTATCTGCCCTCAGATTTTTTGTTTCTCTGTTTCTGTAGGCAGACATTTTTAGGTTTTTTTGGTTGCAAATGTGAAATTTGAAGTATTGCTTATCTGTGTTTTTTTTGGTGATTTCATGCATCCACACAAATTTGACCTTGGAGTTAGATTCAGGCAATCTCTTTATAGTCTGTTACAACGGAATAAGTATGTAATACCGCTGGGTGGGATTCCGGCACTCAAAATACTGACGCCGGGATCCCGCTAATGAGAAGACTGACAGGGGTGAGTAAAGGGTGTTCTACCCTCTCCCCACCCCCCTAACCCTAACCTCCCCCTTAGTGCCTAACCCTGATCACCCCCCACAGGTGCCTAAACCTAACCCCCGCCCCCATTGCCTAAACCTAACTCTCCCTCCCCCGCAGCCTGACCCTAACCTCCTACCGGGGTGCCTAATCCTAGCCCACCCTCCCTGCAGCCTAACCCTAATTTTTAACATTTAAGACATAACACAGATTTTATATATATATATATATATATATATATATATATATATATATAGTATAATATAATATTCATTCTGGTTGCAGTATATGAAGTTTATTGGAGTGCCGTTTTTCCTATTGGAAACTATATAGCCTTTTATTGAAAATCTGAAATCTTTCATGGTAATTACTGTGTATAGCAGTACTTCTTAGTATAATATGAATGAACTCTATATTCAGACAGTAGGAATTGCTTTTAGCACATCATGTGTTTGAAAAATCTATGTTGCTTAATCTTATTTTTGTGTTCTTAAGTAACCCTGCCTGCTTTGCCTGTTCACTCTCTGCTATGACTCCTAACGTGTCAAGCCTACATTCTCAGCAGAGATATTATAAACAGATATTAACCCAGGATGTATGGGAGATGCACTCCTGTTGATTTATAGCGCCTTTGATAGTCTCAGGGCCAATGGTTATCTGCAACCTCTAGTGAGGGTAGGAATTACCAAGCATCAGTGTGCCCGGGAGGGATGAATTATTTCAACTTAGAGATATTAACCAGATCTGTTCCCCTGCTCTCTAATACAGACTAATAAGTCAGATTTTTAAACAGTCTTCTTGACAGATAGGGGCAAGGAGGGAGAGTGTGTCAACCCTAATTAAGAATGTTGACTGCATGTACACCGTAGCAGTGATTAATTGTCCTAGTATGGCTATCTCTGCCTAACAAGTGATAGGCTGTTACAGTGTGAAGTTCAAAGGTTATATGTTAATGTACTTTTTTTAACTGGTGTTTTCTGCTTTCAGCCATGATATATTAGTGTTCCAACACCACTCTCAAAGTATTTTTTTTTGCTGACCTATATTATTTCTGCTGCACTACACACACCACACGCACACGCGTGCACCCCCCTACATTTAAAAAAAAATAAAAATATATATATATATATATATATATATATATATATATATATATATATATATATACGTTGCAATGTAGCTTGGCACTCCGGACTCACGAAAGTTCAAATTAAGGGTGCCCTCCTAATCAAATTCATATTTACCAATGTCCTTGCTTGAAAGAATGAGGCGGCACTCCCAACTACAGGTTAAGTATCCCATATCCAAATATTCCGAAATACGGAATATTCCGAAATACGGACTTTTTTGAGTGAGATTGAGATAGTGAAACCTTTGTTTTTTGATGGCTCAATGTACACAAACTTTGTTTAATACACAAAGTTATTAAAAATATTGTATTAAATGACCTTCAGGCTGTGTGTATAAGGTGTATATGAAACATAAATGAATTGTGTGAATGTAGACACACTTTGTTTAATGCACAAAGTTATAAAAAATATTGGCTAAAATTACCTTCAGGCTGTGTGTATAAGGTGTATATGAAAGATAAATGCATTCTGTGCTTAGATTTAGGTCCCATCACCATTATATCTCATTATGGTATGCAATTATTCCAAAATACGGAAAAATCCCATATCCGAAATACCTCTGGTCCCAAGCATTTTGGATAAGGGAGACTCAACCTGTATATCCAAAAAACGTGTTGTATTCAATCAAAACAGCATTATATGTCAACGTTTCAAAGCCCGCAGGCTTTTTCGTCAGGACGTGAAGAGTGCATAAAACAAAGCATAAAACAGTACCTTACCCCATCATACCTTTATATGCTGTGTGCAGCTCCGTGACTAGACGCCCGCCGCTCCCGTCCGGTCGCTTCTGCCCGGCCGCCAGTGCTACAGGATATCCGTTCTGACACACCTCAAGTCAGTCGGTGACCATGGATACCCGCAAACCAGCCGCGTCCCTTCCGGTTACCATGGAAACGGCGATGCTCCCAGTCTCCGTAGCCGCACACAGTCCCCGTGTGTAGAAACTACTATACTGTATAACACAAAAATGTATACATAAATCAGTGTATAATAAACACAGTGCATATAGTGATCGTGCCTAAAAAACTTTAAAAACAGAATCGGAACAGCAGAAACCTAATTCTCATATACATATTGTGCAAAACAGCATCCGAACACAGTACAATTCTCTCACCTATGGTTATTATTTATTATGTATATTTTTTTCATATTTATAACCTATCCAAAAAACTAGGGGAACTCGACTTAGTCTGTCCCTGTTCTTATTGATTTGCTATCACTTAGACCCATATCTTAATTAGCAATAGAATTACCCTTATGTAAACAATAGGCGATGAACATACCCTTTTACAAAAATATATTCCAAGCTATTTTCTCATTTAACCCCTTAGGGGATATAGTGTCTAAAATGTGAATCCATTTTGATTCAACCTGGTTAAGGCGTTTCTTACGGTCTCCACCTCTAATTTCTACAGGAACGTGATCTATTATTTTATATCTCAAAGAAGTTAAAGGATGATGTGCTTCTTTGAAGTGGCGCGCTACGGGTTGGTCACATTCTTTATTTTCTAAAGCTGCTTTTATTGCCGATCGGTGTAGGGCCATACGTTCCCTAAAGGTACGTGTCGTTTGCCCTACATAATATAGCCCACATGGCCACATTATGATATAGATTACAAACTGTGTAGTACAGCTCAGGACAAAATTTATTTTAAACTTGCGACCTGTGTGTGGGTGTTTAAAGTATATGCCGGGTTCCATAAAATTGCATGTCGTACACGACACGCATTTATAACAACCCGGTTTTTTCTTTTGAACCAGAAAAGAAGTGTTTGGTGGTGAATACGTGATGTTGGTTTTCACCAACAAATCACGTAAATTTCTGCCTCTATTGTAACAAGGCATAATATTCTTATTCTTGAACCCTGGTAATTTGCTATCTCCCGTAACAATCGGCCACAAAGCCTTAGTGGCACGTGGTAAAATTTGGCTTGCCAGTGTATACTCAGAAATCAAAGGGATGTTGTCTTGCCTGTTTGTTTGTTTCGACTCTAAAAGAGTGTATCCAGGAGTCTGTAATACCCGTTGTTTTGATTCATCAAGCAAGGCGGATGGATAACCACGACTGGAGAATTTCTCTGCCACAAGATTTAAGGCTGGCTCTACCTTTTGAATATCACTGGTAATTCTCGCGGCCCTAAGCATCTGTGATCTTGGTAATGCTTTTTTTAAGGGGGGCGGGTGACAGCTGCTATGGTGCAATAAAGTATTTCTGTCTGTACTTTTGTGAAAAATCTCAGTTGATATTGAATTTTCTTTAAGTTTGACCGAAACATCCAAATAATTAATTTCTGTATAACTATATTGTAAAGTGAACTTCACTGGATGATCAAGAGAGTTAATTTGTGTTATTAAGTGTACATATAACTATATATATATATATATAGTGTATGTGTGTGTATTATATACACACGTGATATAATTAAATATATATATTTTTTATTTGGGCAGCATGGTGGCGCAATGGTTAGCTTTGCTGGCCAACAACACTGGAGTCATGTGTTCCGTTCTTATCAAGGGCCTATGTGTATGGAATTTGTTTGTTCTCCAAGAACTAAGGCAAAAATTATCATTAGTGTGTGTATATGGCCATGTTTTATGGAATGTAGACTGTTATCTCCACTAGGGCAGAGACTGATGTGAATGATTGAAACATTTTCTGTACAATGTTGCACAGTACTGTATATGTTTGCTATATAAATAACCTACTAAGTGAATACAGTTAAAAATAATAATAAGATGGCTAATACATTGTGATGTATATGTTTGAGATATGGATAAAACAGACACATTTTATAATAATAATTTTATTTATATAACGCTCTTTCTCCAACAGAACTCATGGCGCTTTACATACCTAAAAAAACAATGCACATATACAGAAGATATATTAGTAATAAAGCAATAGACAAGCCACAGAGACATAAAAAAGGAAATCTAGAGAGCGCAGAGTAAGCATAATGTACGATTAGTGTAGGCATTTTGGGTGATAACTTCCACGGGTTGTGTATTCCACTCTCACAGGTACCAGGTACCAGGTGAGGGAGCCATCTTAGGTGCACTGTGTAGGATTACCCTGGGTGGAATAGTCTACCACTAGAAGAGATGACACAAAATGGGTGGGGTGATTGCAGCATCCTAACAATCAGAGAACGGTCCCAACTAAACAGTCAGATCCATGTGTTTTTCATCCCATTATCCCATCCACAAACATATCAGATGATGCAGCCATGTTGGGCGCACTTCGATGGTTACACTGTGGTAGGTGAGCCATACAAGGGCCAAATGCATATATGGGAAAACTGACACTTGTGTAGTGGTATGATATACCCTGCACGGAAAGATCCACGTGAAGTACATCCTGCCCACGGAGGAACCATCCGAGGCAACCATCTGGGGTTCACTGCGTAGGTTACTGCTGGCAAGGTGTGCAATCACATTACAGGAATAGCACACAGTGGGGTGGAAGTACGCTGCAAGAATTAAAAAAAACCACACACATGGTAAGAATGCATTTGTAGGTAACCAACGGTAGTAGGAAAACTTTAATAACATTATTTGATAAAATTCTAAATATCCTGGTCTCATGGGAGCAGTGAGGGTGAGTGTGAGAATGTGGGGAGCACATTAATGTCCGATGGAAATGTTCCTGTTGAGCCTGGTCCTGGTGCTCACCTCCCTCGGTTCCCTGCTCAGCTTGAGGCCTAGGCCCGGGGGCAGTCCTGATATTCTCAGCTGGAGGGGTGGTAGGCCTGGTCCTTGCGTTCTCCTGTCAGAGGTGGGGAGAGTCCACAAAATGATCCTGAGCTGCAGTGTTTGTGAAACTAGTTTAATTAGAGATTCTAGAGTAGTCCAAACTTCAAATCCAGTTAAAACTTTGTTTCTAACTATATCCTTGAAATTCATCCTTAACAAATGCTTGCAGACCAAGCCCTGACTGCAGGCCTTTAGAATATTGCTCTTAAATACTACACACTGGGGTAAATTTACTAAGATGGAAGTTCTTTTTAAGATGGGATGTTGCCCATAGCAACCAATCAGATTCCAGGTATTATATTCTAGAAGGTGCTAGATAAATGAGAAGTAGAATCTGATTGGTTGCTACATCCCATCTTTAATAGAACTCCCATCTTAGTAAATTTACCCTACTATATCAGCTGGCACAGGGGGAGGTGTGTTCATCAGGATGTTCAGCTAATTAACAGAGGGGCTTTTTACATTGAAGACAGTTGCAGACAAAGTTTCCTTGTGCCAATTTTCATTTGTGACAAAGCAAAAATGATTGCTAGCAAATAATAAGAGTTGAGCAAGTTTGGTTCTCTGGGAACCGAACCCCCCCCGCCCCGCCCTCCCCCCCCCGAACTTTGCGATCCGAGTCCGGCTTTGGTTTTGCCGTCCGCCTAGACTACGTCATCGAGGCAAAACGCCATCATCACACTGTCGAATTCTCGTGGGTTTTGGATTCTTTATAAATCCTTGTGCATCGGCGCCATCTTCACTCCGACATTGGAGAGTATACTGGACGGACGTGTCCTGTGTGCTGTATCTGAAAAAGAGGTGCTCTCTGCTGTATCTGAAAAAGGGGTGCTCTCTCTCTCACTGTCAGCTGTATATGAAAAAGGGGCCCTATCTCTCTGTCTGCTGTATCTGAAAAAGAGGTGCTCTTTCTGTCTGCTGTATTTGAAAAAAGCGTGCTCTGTCCGTCCATCCAGGGTCTCTTCCCCAGTATAAAATTAAAATAATAAAAGCTAAAAATAAAAAGCCTAAAATTATAAAAATATATATATTGTTTTGTTTGTGCTGTACCCCAGTGTACTATACAATTTTTATTTTATTTTCATAAGTGCTGTGACTCTGCCGGTCACACCGCAGTATATTATTTCCTACTCATACACGTATTGTGCGACGCTGTCGATGAAGTCAACCACAGTGTGTAATTATTAT
Source organism: Pseudophryne corroboree (assembly GCF_028390025.1). NCBI lineage: Eukaryota > Metazoa > Chordata > Amphibia > Anura > Myobatrachidae > Pseudophryne > Pseudophryne corroboree. The sequence goes on from NC_086444.1 coordinate 1,122,199,075, forward strand.
TATATACATTTCTGACTTGTTTGTGTGACTCTGTCGGTGAAGTCAACCGCAGTGGGTAATTATTATTATCTACATTTCTGACACATTTGTGCAATGCTGTCGGTGAAGTCAACCGCTGTGTGTAATTATTATATACATTCCTGACTAATTTGTGCACCACTGTCAGTGAAGGTCAACTCCACTTTGTGTTGATAGAAGTAGAGGCTATTATTACTGTTGAAGCGGCTGCCACTAGTCATGATATTGACAATGCAAGTCTGTCAACGTCATATGATAAGGAAGATGTCCAGGGGCATAGAGGGCTTAACTCAGGGTATGTAAAATTATTTCATGATAGAGTGGTAAAGAAAAAAAAATCAAAAGGAAAGTTAGCTGCAGAGGCAGTAAGACAAACTGGGCATTCAGAATCAGAACCATCCGACATTCTTGAGGAACGTTTAGTGGTGTCCACGTCAGCTGACATTTCTCACACTGTTCTCATAGAGAAGCCTCTTTCACCTCCTTCCACCATTTCTGAACCATCTGCACATGTAGGGAGCAGTACAAGTAAAGATTGTGATGAATCTGCATGTAGGGAGCAGTACAATTAAAGATTGTGATGAATCTGATCAGGAGGGTGATGAATGTGATGAGGAGGACATAATACAGATTGAGGATTCATGTGTGTAAGTGGGACAGGATGAGGAGGATATGTTTGTACTCTTTGGAGCATTTTTTGGTCATAGTTAATAGACTGGAAATGAGTGTTATTGATGTTAATAATATTGTAGGAACAAAAACACCCCCATATTCTGTGATTTTAGCTGTTTTTATGATAAAAAACAAACAAAAACAAATTAGAACCAAAACACACAAGGGTGGTTTTGTCAAAACCAAACCAAAACACGAAAAATGGGCAGGTGCACATCTCTAATAAATATCTTTGTGAAATATATTTTGCACTGATATCAGTTGGTTAGAATACTGGAATCCATTGTTTACTGAACTAAGGGCCCGATTCAGAGCTGATCGTAGATGTGTTAAAATGAGCACATCTACGATCAGAATCTCTGACATGTGGGGGAACGCCCAGCACAGGGCTAGTCCACCCCGCATGGCAACCCCCCCCCCTCCCCCCCCCTTCCCTTCGCACAGAGGTGCAAAAGAATCGCAAGGCGGCGATGCTTTCACACTTGGTGAATAGCTCCCTGGCAGACGGCTACCTGCCATGTTTTGGGTCACAGCAGCTATGTGTGACATCAGGCAGCCGCCACGGCCTGCTACAGCAACAGTCCAGACACGCCTGCGTTGTCTGGATCTCGCCCCCCCAACAGCATTGAGACAGCGCTGGTACGCCCCCTCCCACCCCGCAAACTCCTCTGCCTGATTGCTTTCGCATCTCACTGTATGTGCAGGAGCAGTGCGGCTGCTGCACATGCGCACTACACAAAGGGCTTCAGGCTGCGGCAGCGATCGGGTCTGAATTAGGTTCTAAAATTCTAAGGTATATCATATATCTTATCTCTATCATTGACATACTCTTATCTCTCCTTGTCCCCTCCATTGCTCTTTTTCCCCCCCTCATAGCTCTCTCTTTGCCTCCTTGTCAGGGGCCACAGTTTGTATATCTGACTCAACACAGTAAATACACTAGCATCAAGGTTGTAATTTGCGCGGGTCCTCAATTCCTGATGTAGTAAGGGCAGAGCCTAATATAATACAATTAATGCTCTATACTCTGTCCATTATACCATAACTTTTACTGCCATCATCCATGGAAAATACAAATGAACACTACTACAATTGTTCCATGTCTGCAACAAATACTAGAACTCAGTTGCTCTTCACCTGCTTCTAGCAATCAATAATAGTTATAGCATAACCTCAGTTATCGAATAGCTTCTTCAAAGATGTGGTATTAGAGCATATATGAAAATAGCATAATAAGCAAACACTTTGGGGCCGATTCAGTTGTTTTTGCTCCCCCTGCTGGGCGTCTGTGCTAATGGGAGTCTATCTGAGCTATTGAATTGTTGCTCTGATCAGACACCTATTAGCATTTTACAAGGCTAACAGCTTTGGGTTTAGAAGCGCAAAGCATCTAAACCCATCTAAAGTTGCCTGACTTAAACACATTTTTGTCACTCTCATGACCAAGTGTCTGATGAGTGGTTGGCCTGCTAACACAGGGAGCATACCAGGAATGCCCATGCAATGTTTATCCAAAGTACAATAACTGCACATATTATTATTTAAGATATAAAATTAGGTCTAAACAAGACTGATCTGGAATGGTTGATTGGTTACATATCTCATTTCTCTCAAACCATGTGCCATGTGATGGAAATATACATTTTTAGTCAAAATCAGATAAAATATGATGAGGCCTATGTTCAGTCACACCTTTGAGCAGACTGCTGTTTTAATACCCCTGCTGTTCTTTGTGCCAGCTACGCAACCTCAAATAATCTATATGGAGACATAGACATACGCCTTATGTTTTCTAATGGCCTGTCCAAGTAATTGATTTTCTTGCTTACAGGATAGCATAAGGGATGTACATTTTATTGAAACTTGCCCAGACCCCCTCTCAGGCTTCCTCAGTTATTTACATGCTAATGAAAAACCTTCCATGTGCTTTACTTTAAGTATACTTTGATACTCATTGACCCCCCCCCACAGCAATGTTGATAAATACCACATGATGACAGAACCTAACAAAAGGGCATTGGGATTTCCTTGCCTCAATGACCTTTCTAAAAATTGTTTCATATATGCAGTTATCATTTGAGCAATAGTTGTATTATTATTAATGAAAGATAGTATCCTCTATACAAGTGGTTCTCAAACTTTTTTGAATCACGGCGCCCTAAAGTATCAGAATTTTTTTCACGGCACCCCTAGGCCAAAAGTTTTTTTTTTTTTAATTGAGAAAATTAGAAAGAAATATTAAATTAAGTAAATTGTGTTTATAAGTCATCCTTAGGTTCAATTGTGTGGTGAGGGGCAGGATTTGATTCTGTTTGTCCACATTCTTTATGATTGGAAGCCACCAGCACTCGTTTTGCCTATTATTGTACATTGACCATAAATAATTTTAATTGGTCCTGGACCACCAACCCAGGGCACCCCTGCAAGTATCCTGAGGCACCACAGGGTGCCACGGCACACTGTTTGAGAACCACAGCACTATACAATTCATTGACTGTCGCACCATTCCACAGCTCTCTGAATTTGCCCCTTCATATCTCTCTCCTAGCCTCATAATTCTCCTCTTGTACACTTACTTTTTGCTGTTTCAAGCTTCTGATGCCACTCTGTCGCACGCTTATGTGCTTCTGAGACCGAAAGTGGATACGTGTCCTTATCAACTGTCCAAGGAGACTGTGCGGTCAGAAAGACTCATCCATGTAATAATACAGGGGTGCAATAAGTGCAATAAAATGGCCGCATATGGATGTCCACTTTTCTAGTGCATGCTGATTTAGTGTTCACTCTAGAATCCGGGCCGGGCAGGGCGCCGGTTCTAGAGGGGCACTAGCGCGCGTGGCGATAAAGGGGGTGCGGCCATGCAAAATAGGGGGTGGGGTCATTGCAGGTAATAAAAGGGGAAGTGGGCGGCCGGCGGCATCATTGTTGGGGGCATGCCCAGCCGGCGGCGTCACAGTTGGGGGCGTGCGGTGCTGGGCTTCCCCCAAGCGCTCTCTCAGTGTGAATGGATGCCACGCGCATGCGCGCGGCATCTTTACACGCTGTAAGGGCAGGAAGCGGGCGGCAGTTTTAGCAGGGAGCCGCAGAAAGGGCAGGGCGTGTTTTGCCCTAAAAAAATCGGGCAGGGCGCGGCGCCCTGCTAAAACTGCCTAGCGTGAACACTACTGATTATCTTGTGATCATATTGCTGTTAATTCGGGGCCAGTTTGCTGATAACTGTGCTTAAGCAGAGCATACATACAAAAATATGGTTGCTTGGCCAAAACACCTTAATCTGTGACCAGCGTCACCCCCACACATTCAAGGCATTCTGTACAGGTCTGGTAGATGTTGATTGAAAAATACTGTACTTACAGTACTGTACCTTCTTAAAAGTTACCTGATGAGCGGATTCGGTTTTACTCGGTTCTCAAAACAAAATCTTATTGGCTATCCAAAACACGTGACATCAGTGAGTCAATAAGATTCGGTTTTGAGAACCGAGTAAAACCGAGTAAAACCGAATCCGCTCATCACTAGATTTAACATTCTACAGTAGGAAATATTGGGTCTTACTTAGATCCTGCTAATTTAAATTACAGTGTAAGAGAAATTTGGAAAGCTTGCTCTTCTTTGTGGAATATGCGCAAAATATTAATTTCAGAGTATTTTCCTTTATTTCTTTTTTTCAAGTACCAGTACAATTTTATGTAGACACGATGGGAACAATGCTTCAATGACAATTATTTCAAATATGCTAAATGTTGCAAAATAATGTTAAAAGTCTGGTCTGTATATCTGGTGTACATTGGCTGGAAATATATGTTACTGGGGTTTGCATCTAGAATGTACAAAATTGATTTCATAATGAAATGCAGGATGTTCGGAAAATATGTCCTTCCTGTAAGAGGTGGCAGGAGAGTGTTAATTTGATCACTGGCATCAAGTTAAATTTATGAACGTAACATAACACTGCATTCTGTGTTCCATTTTTAAATACAATGTAAACATTCATTACCAGTCCCTGTTAATTAAACTTTAGCTGGTCCATTCATAGGAGTTCAGACCTTGGAAAACACTCCGATATTCGAATAATGTAACATCTGAAACCTTAAAATCTTTTAAGTAGATATGTAATAAAATTTCAAAATATGCTAAGGAGGAATTTAATTAGCAACAGTAATTTACCATACAGGGAAAAGAGTGATAGCGTTGGGCTTTAACGTCCGGGGTTATTCAATTACAGACCCTTTTTCTCGCCCGGAAAATTACTCTATTAACACAAGTTAATATGTGGAATCCGAGATAAGTTCCCGGACCTACTGTATCTGTTAACATGTTTGCGGCACCTGCAAATAGGCCATTTAACACAGATTTATTTTCAAGCTTGCTCAGGCTTTCTAAAAGATATCCTTGTTAACTGCAGTTGGCTCTGATTGAATATCCTTGTTGCTTCGATTACTTCAGTTGATTGTATCCCCCCCCCCCCCCCCCCTAAGTCTGCTGACTCTTCTCTCATCTCATATGTCTTTCACAGATATAGGTAGAGAGAAGGTGCGTCAAATGATTAGATTTATGTAATGCACCATGGAACTTTAAGTGAATCTTTTGCATCACATTAAGGCTGTTTCCCAAAATGAAGAGTGTCAGTTAACTATTATTTCCTCCATGCAAATGCCCTTCTTCTACCACTAGAAGTCATATCGAAGTCACCATCTATGTGTGTGTTAAAAACCCCATTAAAAAGAATGGGAACACTCCATTAAAAAAAAAAAAAAAAAAACCCCAAACCTTTTCTCCCCCAAACCTTTTAACAAGATTCAACTTTAAACTTGAAGCTCCAGCCTCAATGAGCCCACTCTGAGGGACATCAAGCTTTGTTTCCCCTAGTCATGGCAGGACCCAAACTATGCCTTGTCAGCGCTCCATTGAAGCCTACTCACACCCCTCCTCCATACTAGAGGTTACTAGACCGGAGCTAGGGATCTTCGCAGCATCCCTGTGTATTTTACTCATTGGGTGCCAGGAATAATCATCTTCATCAATGTGGTCCAATGGATTTTTTTAATTTTGATTACCCACAGGAAATTCAATTAAAAACCTCTACGACTTGGCAAAAATTGGGATAACTTGGGAGAGTATTTTCTCAAGTGACAACACTTAAATATTTTAATTATGTATTCAACAGAAATAAAATAAGCCATGCATTAGAAGATGCCATATGTGAGTAAGTAAGTAAGGTGCTATTATCTGGAGCACTTTATTATTTATTAATCGGGAAGTTCTACCATCTCTACATAAAATCCGAAACTTGGTTTTCCTCCTGGAGCATGTTCAGCATGGTGTTAAGCATCAGTTGAATTGGTCCATGACTAAAAACTCCCTGTTTGCCCGGTGAATGGTATTGGTGTATTCCTCCATTACATCTACCTCTGTGGTACCCTCTTGGATATCACGTGCCTGTAACTCCAGAGCCTCAACTCTGGATAATGTGAGGAATACAAACAGGTGTTCCTGTATTTTGGTTTTATGAGAGAGCTTTTGAAAATACAGCTATGTCAGGTGTAGTGGTGTCAGGGATGTACAGGCTAGTCAGTTGCTTGGCTGCATTGGGAGAGGAATCAGCAGCAGAAAGAAAGAAGTAATAATGCCACTGTATAGGTCATTGGTACGGCCTCATCTAGAATACTGTGTTCAATTCTGGAGGCCATATCTTCAAAAGGATATTAATACATTAGAGACTGTACAAAGGAGGGCAACTAAAATGGTGCATGGCCTACATCACAAAACATACCCAGAAAGACTAAGAAATCTCAATATGTATAGTTTGGAGCAGAGAAGGGAAAGGGGGACATGATAGAAACTTTCAAATATATCAATGGTTTTAACAAAGTCCAGGAGGGAAACATTCTCCAAATGAAGAGAAGCAATAGGACACGAGGACATACACTGAGACTGGAGGGGGGGGGGGGTTCAGGGGAAATTTGCGGAAAAATTACTTCACAGAAAGGGTAGTGGACAAGTGGAATAGCCTCCCATCAGATGTGGTAGAGGCTAAGACAGTAGAGCAATTTAAACATGCATGGGATAGACATAAGGATATCCTTACAAAGACATAAGGATCAAACAAGGTTAGAGATAAAAATGTTAAATGTAAAAAAAAAAAAAAAAGGGGCAGACTAGATGGGCCAAGTGGTTCTTATCTGCCGACAAATTCTATGTTTCTACTACTGCAGAGTTCTGACTATAAAAATTATTGGAATACTACAAAGAAGATATTTATAACTTATAAATAGATATGCTGTGCTGCAGGATGAGAAAGCAGTGACAAGCTCTGTGTGTCCCCCCAAATGTCAGACAGCGACTGGAGCTGGGGGCGGGGCGTGCTGTAGCCAATAAAACTGCAAAGAAAACGGACCCAATGAGGCTCTATCAGTACTGCCTCAGGGGGTGGGGCGTGCCCTGTGCTCACACTTTCCTGCCTGGCTGCACAGTCTTAGCAGCTGGCTACCAACCAGGTACTGTGCCCATCCTTCCCCTCTTCTCTTTATATACAGTCTGCCGCCAGTAACCCATCCGCCCCCACAAATCTCCATGCCATGTGTTATCCTGTCCCCACCTGTGCCATGTGTTAGCCCGTGCCCCTGGTGCCATGTATTAACTCGCATTATGCATTACCCTGTGTACCCCATGCCATGTGTAACCCTGTGCCCCGTGTTATCCTTTTCCCCCGACCACGTGTTACTCTGTGCCCTCTTGTGCCGTGTGTTACCCTGTGCCATTTGTAACCCTGTGCCCCCCGTGCTGTGTGTTAGCCTGTGCCCCCAGTGCTATCTAATAGTCTGTGCCCCAATTTGCCATCTGTTACTTTGTGCCCCCCCGCCTTACCCTGTGCTAACCTCGTGCTGTGCATTACCCTGTGCCCTCCTGCGCTATGTATTACATTGTGACATGTGTTACTCTGTACTTCCTTGTGCCATCTGAAGCCCTGTGCTATATGTTACCCTGTGCCATGTGTTGTCCTGTGCTCCCCTATGCTATGTATTATCTGTTGCCCCATCAGTGCTATTACCCTGTGGCGCACTGTGGAGGCAGTGTGATCTGTGTAGAGGCAGTGTGACCTGTGAGGAGGTGGGCTGTGTGGAGGCAGTGTGATATGTGTAGAGGCAGTGTGACCTGTGAGGAGGTGGGCTGTGTGGAGGCAGTGTGACCTGATGAGGATGGGGGCTGTGTGGAGGCAGTGTGAGGAGGGGGGCTGTGTTGAGGCAGTGTGATGTGTAAGGAGGGGGGCTGTGAAAAGGCAGTGTGACCTGTGAGGATGGGGGCTGTGTGGAGACAGTGTGATGTGAGAGTAGGGGGGCCTGTGTGGAGGCAGTGTGATCTGTGAGGAGGGGGGCTGTGTGGAGGCAGTGTGATCTGTGAGGAGGGGGGCTGTGTGGAGGCAGTGTGACCTGTGAGGAGGGGGGCAGTATGGAGGCAGTGTGACCTGTGAGGAGGGGGGGCAGTATGGAGGCAGTGTGATATGTGAGGAGGGGGGCTGTGTGGAAGCAGTGTGATGTGAGAGTAGGGGGGCCTGTGTAGAGGCAGTGCGATCTGTAAGGAGGTGGGCTGTGTGGAGGCAGTGTGATCTGTGAGGAGGGGGGCTGTGTGGAGGCAGTGTGATCTGTGAGGAGGGGGGCAGTATGGAGGCAGTGTGATATGTGAGAGGAGGGGGGCTGTGTGGAGGCAGTGTTATATGTGAGGAGGGGGGCTGTGTGGAGGCAGTGTGATCTGTAAGGAGGGGGGCTGTGTGGAGGCAGTGCGATCTTTGAGGAGGTGGGCTGTGTGGAGGCAGTGTGATCTGTGAGGAGGAGGGCTGTGTGGAGGCAGTGCGATCTATAAGGAGGGGGGCTGTGTGGAGGCAGTATGATCTGTAAGGAGGGGGGCTGCGTGGAGGCAGTGCGATCTGTGAGGAGGGGGGCTGTGTGGAGGCAGTGTGATCTGTGAGGAGGGGGGCTGTGTGGAGGCAGTGTGATCTGTGAGGAGGGGGGCTGTGTGGAGGCAGTGTGATGTGTGAGGAGGGTGGGGCTGTGTGGAGGCAGTGTGATCTGTGAGGAGGGGGGCAGTATGGAGGCAGTGTGATATGTGAGGAGGGGGGGGCTGTGTGGAGGCAGTGTTATATGTGAGGAGGGGGGCTGTGTGGAGGCAGTGTGATCTGTAAGGAGGGGGGCTGTGTGGAGGCAGTGCGATCTGTGAGGAGGGGGGCTGTGTGGAGGCAGTGTTATATGTGAGGAGGAGGGCTGTGTCTAGGCAGTGCGATCTATAAGGAGGGGTGCTGTGTGGAGGCAGTATGATCTGTAAGGAGGGGGGCTGTGTGGAGGCAGTGTGATCTGTGAGGAGAGGGGCTGTGTGGAGGCAGTGTGATCTGTGAGGAGGGGGGGCTGTGTGGAGGCAGTGTGATCTGTGAGGAGGGGGGCAGTATGGAAGCAGTGTGATATGTGAGAGGAGGGGGGCTGTGTGGAGGCAGTGTTATATGTGAGGAGGGGGGCTGTGTGGAGGCAGTGTGATCTGTAAGGAGGGGGGCTGTGTGGAGGCAGTGTGATCTGTGAGGAGGTGGGCTGTGTGGAGGCAGTGTGATCTATAAGGAGGGGGGCTGTGTGGAGGCAGTATGATCTGTAAGGAAGGGGGCTGTGTGGAGGCAGTGTTATATGTGAGGAGGGGGGCTGTGTGGAGGCAGTGTGATCTTTAAGGAGGGGGGCTGTGTGGGGGCAGTGCGATCTGTGAGGAGGTGCGCTGTGTGGAGGCAGTGCAATCTGTAAGGAGGGGGGCTGTGTGGAGGCAGTGCGATCTATAAGGAGGGGGGCTGTGTGAGAGGGGCTGTGTGGAGGCAGTATGATCTGTAAGGAGGGGGGCTCTGTGGAGGCAGCGTGAACTGTAAGGAGGGGGGCTGTGTGGAAGCAGTGCGATCTGTGAGGAGGTGCGCTGTGAGGAGGCAGTGCGATCTGTAAGGAGGGGGGCTGTGTGGAGGCAGTGCGATCTATAAGGAGGGGGGCTGTGTGGAGGCAGTATGATCTGTAAGGAGGGGGGCTGAGTGGAGGCAGTGTGAACTGTAAGGAGGGGTACATATGTCCTCTTGGGGCCGGCCCTTCTTTTCTGCTCATTGGTGACAGGTGCTTTAAATTTCTAAGTTTCCCTGTTGTCGCGTTCAGATGTTCCTTTCTGTCATTGTGTTATGTATTCTGCCTGCTGCTTGGTAGCTTAGGCCTGCTTGTGGCAGATGTTGGCTGTGACCATGACTATGCTACCTGCATCCTGGTCTGACCTCTGTCTCAGTCTTCTATTCTGCTCCACTATCCTCTGATGGCTCACCACTACAAATACTTGGAATCTCGGTGCTTGCTATCCCACTGACCTGTCACCTGGTCAAATAGTTAACTCCTATTTTGCTGGCATTTACCTTACTTGTGGTACTGCTTTTTGCACTACTTCTAGTTTACCTACATCTGCCAATTTCTCACTAACTGTTAAGGATTTCCCTATACTGCCAAAGCATTGCTAGCCTAACGCAGGAACTACATCTTGCATTCTATTGGCTTGAGTCTTTTAAAAAAAATGATGCTTTAAATCTTGGGGCTAAATTGAAAAAACATAATTTCCGTAACTCACAGCCTACTTCATTTAGCCCCCTCTGTTTCTCCTGCGGTCTTGCAGCATTCTGTACTTGTCGTGGTACCTTGAAGTGATATTTTCAAATCAGTCGCTCCTCTTTACATCTGTTAAAATAGAACTACTTGAGATTAAGTCCTGGTGGCAACTGAGTACCAGCGACATATTGAATTCCTTGGAACGTGGGGTTGTTGTAAGTGAAGCTTTCGTCCAGATCGGTTTTGATAACAAGTAAAGGGGTTTGTGACAATAAAGAGCAGTTAAACTTGGCGTCAACTCTTGCGCAAAAATGATTGTCACCAGGTGTTAAAGTGGGCCGGAACGGGGTGGAACTGCGTTCCGTCAGTTGTATTGGGAGGCGGAACCAGTTCCGCAACCTCCAGCCCATTTTGCCTGGCCATGGGGATATCATCTCATTCCCGCCGCCGTGGCTAGCTGCCAGTGCGATCAGAGGAGTACTTGTGGAGGCGGGCTAAGGTGGGAGACACAGTCTAGTGCTGCCTGCCCACAGTGACAGCGGGAGCAGCGCTGCCTGATAGGCTGTTCCCGCTGTCACTGTGGGTGGGCAGCACTAGACTGTTCTCCCTCCTTAGCCCGTCTGATCGTGCTGGCGGCTGGCCGCGCGGCGGGAATGAGATGATGCAGTGCCATCACTGCATGTCCGGCTTTCCTGCTGCCCAAAGAGGAGGAGCTGCCGGAGCCCTGACAGTGACAGGATGAACCATGCACAAGTAGAAAGAAAGAGGTAGGAAAGAGCTGCGCACTGTAGGGGGCATAATGTTGCTCTTTCAAGGAGTAACTGGGCTGCGAAGGGGGGGAGGCTATGTGTGGGACTATATTTTATTGTGTGCTTGCAGCTGTGAGTGGATTTATACATGCTGGGGGGGAGCTGTGTTTATGACTATATGTGCTGGGGGAGCTGTGTTTGGAACTATATGTGCTGGGGGAGCTGTATGTGGGCCTATCTGTTCTGGAGGGGGAAGATGTGTGTGGTATATGTGCTGGAGGGGGAGCTGTGTCAGGGAGTGTATGTGCTGGGAGAGGAGTCTGTGTTTAGGACTATATGTGCTGGGGGAGCTGTGTATGGGAATATATATCCCGGGGGGGGGGGGGGGGGGGGGAGCTGTGTATGGGATTATATGTACTGGGGGGGATTTTTGTGTGGGATTATACATGCCAAGGGTGGGGGGGAGCTGTGTGTGGTATTATATGTGCTGGGGGGAGCTGTATGTGGGATTATACGTTCTAGGGGGGAGCTGTGTCTGGATTATATGTGCTGGGGGTGGGGGGAGCTGTGTGTGGGATTATATGTGCTGGCTGGGGGGAGCTGTGTGTGGAATTATATGTGCTAGGGGGAGTTTTGTGGGATTATACGTGCTGGCTAGGGCGATCTGTATGTGGGATTATACGTACTTGGGGGGAGCTGTGTGTGGGATTAAATGTGTTGAGGGGGGAGCTGTGTGGATTATACGTTCTGAGGGTGGAGCTGTGTGTGGGATAAAATGTGTTGGAGAGAGCTGTTAAAAGGGGAGAGCGCTGTGGGGGATGTGTGCGGTATAAAATACGTTAGGTGGGGAGAGCTGTGTCTGGGATAAAATATGTGAGGGGAGAGCTGCATTAGGAATAAACTGTGTCGGGGGGGAAGAGCTGTGTGACGGATAAACTATGCTAGTGGGGAGAGCTGTGAGAAATAATCTGTTTTGGGGATGTGTTGTGTGAGGGATAATCTAACACATTTTCCTGGGTCTCTCTGCTGGCCAGCTCCTTTTTTAGAGCAGATGCTTCAATCCTGGGATTAGAAAAAGAGGCGGGATTGGCTTTCCTAGTGCAGCCTCTATAGTTTTAGTACAGAACCTAAAGATTCCCCAGGGAGGATCTGAGATTAACATGGTTGATCCAAAGCAAAGGAAGCAGTGACAACATTTCAATAGATTTTCTTGTAACAAAATCCTAGTCTGCCAAAAAGAGACTTAGGTACTTCAGTAATTTAGCCTTCGCTCTGACAGTTTTACAGTTTAAATATCCCACTGAGGGATGAATTGATGAAGCTATGTGTAATGGGGGGTCCCTTTGGGCTGGGTGCATCAGGAGACACTTCCGCCTGTTCCAGCCTCAATCAGGCCTGCACGTAATAGAAGTCTATCCAGATTGCAGAGGTTTTTGGTGGGCTGTATGCTCCAATTACACAGTCTGGGCTCAGCAGGACATGTAATACTGGTGGTCCTGGAATATGGTAAACTGCCTGAAGATGTGAATTCTCAGAACGCTTAAAGGTTTGAAGACTAGAGGGAAGTTTTGTCAATGGCAGAGCATTGCACAGAGTGGGTGCAGCATGTTACATGCTGTTAGCGATACTGTCTGTCCTGCTTTGCAGACAGCAGCACTGCCTGGGGAAAGGTGTGTTACGGAGGCTGGAGGCAGCCCAGCAGTTTCCGGAGCAGTTTTGATTTGGGGGGGTGGCCTAATGGGACCGAGGCCACTCCCTGGGGACCCCGATATGCCGTCATCTCCAAGCGCCGGACAGAAGACACTGCACCTGGTTGCAATGTAAATGGCTCGACCTGGGTTGTGCCGCAGTGGATAATTGCGGAAAAAAGTAGTTTGTAACAATCGTGCGCAGTAAAAAACAGGATACGCAGCTAGATAGTATATAGATTAGGAGTTCATCCACCTCCAAATATATAGTACAAAACAAAGAGATACCATATACTAATCAAAGCGCCCTCCTATTTACACTACCACAGCAATAGAATCACAGGTGTTTATACCACGTGAAAACACACTCAAAAAAAAAGTTTAAAAATACTAAGGTGCAAGCTTCCAATGGAATCTGATGTGTCAAGTAATCCCAGGTTGGTTTGCAGGTATGTGTTGTCCCTTTTTTTGGGGAAGAAACCTGAAACAATAAATGTGCTGCCCCACACAAGCTTGCACATAGGGGGGATAAGCACAGATAATAATAATAATAATAATAATAATACTAATAGTGCAGCAGTCTTTTAAAAGGACATGTATTTTTAATACAAGTTGCACTTACAAGACAAACAAAAAGAATAGCATATCGACATCCTTATAATGGCAGACACAGCAACGCTTCATATATACTACAGAGTCCCACTGGTGTTCAGCGTGGCAGCAGTCAAAGCAGGTCCGGAATCTGCAGCTGCACCCAGGGATCGTATTCAGCGTCCGTGAATGTCCACAGAAAGAATGTCCCAAGACCACACTCTTAACGCATTTCGGACCTCACCGGGTCCTTCATCAGAAGGGTCCTTCATCAGAGCCTTTTAATTCCATCTAACGCTCTGCACCTGAACCGGCATTCAGGTGCAGAGCGTTAGATGGACTTAAAAGGCTCTGATGGCGACCACATGGCGACCACACTTCTGATGAAGGACCCGGTGAGGTCCGAAACACATAGGCGGCGACTATCTGATCACAGGGCTGCAAAAAACGCACCTTAGCGATCAGGTCTGAATTACCCCCTTAGTCTTTTGTTTATTTCTTACAGATTGTGCAAGCTGTTTTCTATACATCTCAGTTTACTATATGGACAAAAGTATTCATTACACTAACAAGGACTGTAATGACATTGTATTCAAATACATATACATTAATATGGCGTTGGTCCCCGTTTTGCACCTATATCAGCTTCCACTCTTCTTGGAAGGCTTTTCGCAAGATTTTGGAGTGTTTCTGTGACAATTTGTGCCCATTTTTTCTGTAGAGCATTTATGAGATCAGACACTGATGTTGAATGAGTAGGCCTGGCTCACAATCTCTGTTCCATTTCATCCCAAAGGTGCTCGATGGGATTGAGGTCAGGACTCTGTGCAGGCCATACCGAACTCCTCAAATCCTTGCTTTGTGCACTGGAGCACAACCATGTTGGAATAGAAGAGGGCCTTCCCCAAAGCATAGCATTGTCCAGAATGTCTTGGTATGCTGAAGCATTAAGATTGCCTTTGACTGGAGATAAAAGGCCTAGTCCAAACCCTGAAAAACAGCCCCATACCATTGTCCCTTCTCCACCTTCACAGTTGGCCTACTGCATCAGGTAGGTAATGTTCTCCTGGCATCTGCCAAATCCAGACTGCCAAACAAAGAAGCATGATTTGTCACTCCACAGAACATGTTTCCACTGATCCACAGTCAAGTTTTGGTGTGCTTTACATCACTCCATCTGATGCTTTGCATTGGACTTTGTGATGTGAGGATTGCATGCAGATGCTCAGCCATGGAAACCCATTCCATTAATCTCCTGGCACACAATTTTTGTGCTTACATTAATGGAACTTTTCAGCTATGGAATCACCAGAGCGTTGGAGACTTTTACGCACCATGCACCATAGCAGTCGCTAACCCCCTCTGTGATTTTACATGGTCTCTCGCTTCGTGGCTAAGTTGCTATTGTTCCTAAACGCTTCCACTTTATATATCACGTACAGTTGACTGTGGAATATCCAGCAGCAAAGGTGGCATCCTATTACAGTACCACGCTTGAAGTCATTGAGCTCTTTGGAATGACCCATTTTGTATCTCAAATGTTTGCAAATGGAGACTGCATGGCTAGGTGCATGATTTTATACACTTGTGGCAATGGGTCTGATTGAAACACCTGAATTCAATAATTAACAAGTGTGGCCAAATAGTTTTGGCCATATAGTGTACTTACGGTAATTTTCCGTAGATACTTTATACTAAACTTTACTAAAATTGCTGTTGCTATGTCTTCAGAATAATTTCAGATGAAATTTGGTTGCCTTTTAGGAAACACTGTACTCTTTGAGACCCAGAGTTCATTGTGCCACTATTACCTGATCTGTGGGGTTCCGGATGATAGATCAACAGTCAATAGGTCAACACCATATGGTTGACCTGCATTAGGTCGACAGGTACAAAAGGGTTGACATGACAATGGTCAACGCAAGTTTTTTTGTTTGTTCTTTTAACCTTTTACACCATTTACCATCCACGTGGACTACGATTGGGAATAGTAACCTGTGCCGGGAGCAGCGGTAGATGAGCGAGCCACCTTTCCCAAACGTACACATTTCCACTAATTTGGCTTACATATGGTTAAACATACAAAATGACGCGCACACACACACAAAAAGTTGACCGTTTTTGTCAACAATTTCCATGTCGACCTTTTGACCCTGTCGACCTAATGCATGTTGACCATATGTTGTTGACCTATTGATTGTCTACCTATTGATTGTCTATCTTCTAATCCACACCAGATCTGTGGGTGTTCTGACAACAGGACTGTGGCATGTAAAGCAAATACAGAATGGTTCTAAAAAATGTAAATTCAAAAAGGTATCTATGCTATTACATTACCACAAATCTCTTTAGGTTCTGATAAATTACTGAAAACAATTGCATGTAATTATAACTATCTTGTTTTGTGTTTCTTTTTCCTGTTTGTCAAAATTGAGACAGTTGAGAATTTATTAACTCAAAAAATGAACTCGATCACTTTTCCAAGGCAGTGCAGCAGTCCATACAAGAATGCATTGCTCGATTTTGGCCACTTCAAAGCAGAAATCCTGTTTCCAGCCACAACTGGTTACCTTTGACGTCAAATTCAAATCCATGCAAAATTTTGCTGCCAGACTCCTGTATCGAACTCTCCCCGCACCTCATCTGCCACTTCGCTAAACAAATCCCTCTGCTGTTTTCCCATCATTTTATAAATCAAATGCAAAATCTTTACTCAAACGGAAAACCATTCTGCTAGCTCCAGCTCATCTCAGCCCTTATGTCAGAGCATCAGCAGAGAGGAACATCTACTGTATAGTGCATGTAGAAGCCAAAATGTATGTAAAATGCTTTTATTAATTCATAGTAGAAGAAATTCTAGCCTACTGCTTTTTATATACTGATGAATCTCTTTCGTCCTGAACATCAGATTAACAAGGGTCCAACACCCAAGGCATCTGCTGTTCACTAGATTCAAATTTCCCATAACTGGATTGAGAATTCCCTGCACACAAATTTTAAAGGCAATTACTCCCTAGTGGTTCTCAAAGTGGGATAGGAGTATCCACATGAGTACTTGCTGTGACAAGCAGAAGCTCAGTTGTCCCACCAGCCTAATTGCATAGTAGTCGAGACTTTTCATTCCTGTTCTGAGGCTCATACCATGTCTGTCACTTCTCTTGTAATGTGTTAAATACTTAATCATTTCCTTGTCACCAATTACTTAAGGACCTGCCCCACACTTAGGTGGCCAACTGTACCCAACATACATTTATGTAATGGTCATGTATCCTAGTAGACACATAGGTAAAGCATTGTCCTAGGAATATCTACCTAATCAGCAGGAAAATACAGTGAAAGGATCTCTGGTGTTTCTTCCATAAAAGATTTAGCAAAATCAGCTCACCATGGGGGTCATTCTGACCCGATCGCACGCTGCAGTTTATCGCAGCGGTGCGATCGGGACAGAACTGTACATGCGCCGTCGGCGCTGTGCTACGATCGCCTCTGCTTGATTGACAGTCCGTGGCCGGACTGTGCAGGGGGCGGGCCGCAGCGGCTGCGTGAGGTCACACGCAGCCGCTGTGGGCCGGGGAGCTAAAGCTGCGCTGGCCGGGAGCTTCTCCTAAAGTTCAAGCATTTGCACTTTTTGCACTTCTGCGGGGGGGGGGGACGGCACTGACATGCGGGGTGGGATAGCCCTGTGCTAGGCGTCCCCCTGGGCTGTGATCAACTCACTCAGAATGACCCCCCCATTGTCTATAACTTGTGACTATGCCATGAGCTAATGATATTACATCTAAATATCTTTCTCTGACGTCCTAGTGGATGCTGGGAACTCCGTAAGGACCATGGGGAATAGCGGTCTCCGAAGGAGGCTGGGCACTCTAGAAAGATTTATGACTACCTGGTGTGCACTGGCTCCTCCCACTATGACCCTCCTCCAAGCCTCAGTTAGATTTTGTGCCCGGCCGAGGTTGGATGCACACTAGGGGCTCTCCTGAGCCCTTAGAAAGAAAGTATAGATTTAGGTTTTTTATTTTCAGTGAGACCTGCTGGCAACAGGCTCACTGCAGCGAGGGACTAAGGGGAGAAGAAGCGAACTCGCCTGCTTGCAGCCGGATTGGGCTTCTTAGGCTACTGGACACCATTAGCTCCAGAGGGATCGACCGCAGGCCCAGTCCTTGGTGTTCGGTCCCGGAGCCGCGCCGCCGTCCCCCTTACAGAGCCAGAAGCAAGAAGAGGTCCGGAAAATCGGCGGCAGAAGACATCAATCTTCACCAAGGTAGCGCACAGCACTGCAGCTGTGCGCCATTGCTCCTCACACACACTTCACACTCCGGTCACTGTGGGTGCAGGGCGCTGGGGGGGGGCGCCCTGAGAAGCAATAATAACACCTTGGCTGGCAAAGATACCACAATATATAGCCCCAGAGGCTATATATGTGGAAAATACCCCTGCCAGAATATAGAAAAAAGCGGGAGAATAGTCTGCGGAAAAGGGGCGGAGCTATCTCCCACAGCACACTGGCGCCATTTCTCCTTCACAGATCCGCTGGAAGGAAGCTCCCTGGCTCTCCCCTGCAGTCTACACTACAGAAAAGGGTAAAAACAGAGAGGGGGGGCACTAAATTTAGGCGCAGTATAAATTATATAGAAAAAGCAGCTATAGGGGACATAACTCAGTTAGTCCCTGCATTATATAGCGCTCTGGTGTGTGCTGGCATACTCTCACTCTGTCCCCCCAAAGGGCTTTTGTGGGTCCTGTCCTCAGTTGGAGCATTCCTTGTGTGTGTGCTGTGTGTCGGTACGGCTGTGTCGACATGTTTGATGAGGATAATGATGTGGAGACGGAGCAGATGCCTTTAGAAGGGATGTCACCCCCTGCGGGGCAGACACCTGAGTGTTTGAGCTTATGGAAAGAAATGAGTGCACGTATAGACTCCTTACATAAGAAATTTGACGACATGCCAAATGTGGGACAGCCGACTTCTCAGCTCGTGCCTGTCCAGGCGTCGCACAGGTCATCAGGGGCTCTAAAACGCCCGCTACCTCAGACCGCAGACCCAGATGTCGACACTGATACTGACACCAGTGTCGACGACGATGAGTCTAACCTGATGCCCACTAAGACCATTCACTGCATGATTGAGGCAATGAAAGAGGTGTTACACATTTCTGATATAAATACAGGTACCACTAAAAAGGGTATTATGTTTGGGGAGAAAAAACTACCCGTAGTTTTTCCCCCATCAGATGAATTAAATGAAGTGTGTGAAGAAGCGTGGGCTTTCCCTGATAAAAAATTGGTAATTCCTAAGAAGGTACTAATGGCGTTCCCTTTCCCGCCAGAGGATAGGTCACGTTGGGAAACACCTCCTAGGGTGGATAAAGCGCTCACACGTTTGTCTAAAAAGGTGGCACTACCGTCTCCGGATACGGCCGCCCTCAAGGAACCTGCTGATAGAAAGCAGGAGGCGATCCTGAAGTCTGTATATACACACTCAGGCATTATACTTAGGCCAGCTATTGCGTCAGCTTGAATGTGCAGTGCTGCCGCTGCGTGGTCAGATAAACTGTCAGAAAATATTGACACATTAGACAGAGACACGATCCTGTTAAACATAGACCATATAAAAGACTCAGTCTTATATATGAGAGATGCACAGAGGGAAATCTGCCGACTGGCATCTAAAGTAAGTGCATTGTCCATTTCTGCTAGGAGAGGCTTATGGACTCGCCAGTGGACAGGAGATGCAGATTCTAAAAGGCACATGGAAGTGTGAGGAATTATTTGGGGATGGTCTCTCGGACCTAGTTTCCACAGCAACGTCTGGGAAGTCAGCATTTTTACCCCATGTCCCCTCACAGCCTAAGAAGGCGCCGTTTTATCAGGTTCAGTCCTTTCGGACCCAGAAAAACAGGCGTGGAAAAGGCGGGTCTTTTCTATCCAGAGGCAGATGTAGGGGAAAAAGGCTGCAACAAACAGCAGGTTCCCAGGAGCAAAAGTCCTCCCCCGCTTCTTCTGACAAGTCCGCCGCATGACGGTGGGGCTCCACAGGCGGAGCCAGGTACGGTGGGGGGCCGCCTCAAGAATTTCAGCAATCAGTGGGCTCGCTCACAGGTGGATCCCTGGATCCTTCAAATAGTATCTCAGGGGTACAAACTGGAATTCGAGGCGTATCCATCCCACTGGTTCCTAAAATCTGCCTTGCCGATTGCTCCCTCAGACAGGGAGGCGGTGCTAGCGGCAATTCACAAGCTGTATTCCCAGCAGGTGATAATCAAGGTACCCCTACTTCAACAAGGCGGGGTTACTATTCCACACTATTTGTGGTACCGAAACCGGACGGTTCGGTGAGACCCATTTTAAATTTGAAATCCTTGAACACATACATAAAAAAATTCAAGTTCAAGATGGAATCGCTCAGGGCGATTATTGCGAGCCTGGACAAGGGAGTTTTAATTATCCCGTACTTGGACGATCTCCTAATAAAAGCGAGGTCCAAGGAACAGTTGTTGGTGGGAGTAGCACTATCTCAGGAGGTGCTGCACCAGCACGGCTGGATTCTGAATATCCCAAAGTCACAGCTGGTTCCGACGACACGGCTACTGTTCCTGGGTATGATTCTGGATACAGTCCAGAAAAAAGTGTTTCTCCCGGAGGAGAAAGCCAGGGAGTTGTCATCTCTAGTCAGAGACCTCCTGAAACCAAAACAGGTATCAGTGTATCGCTGCACGCGGGTCCTGGGAAAGATGGTGGCTTCTTACGAAGAAATTCCCTTCGGCAGGTTCCATGCCAGAATCTTTCAGTGGGACCTGTTGGACCAGTTTTTACTCATCGCTTAATAACCCTGTCTCCAAGAACCAGGGTGTCTCTACTGTGGTGGCTGCAGAGTGCCTATCTTCTAGAGGGCCGCAGGTTCGGCATACAGGACTGGGTCCTGGTGACCACGGATGCCAGCCTTCGAGGCTGGGGGGCAGTCACACAGGGAAGAAACTTCCAAGGACTATGGTCGAGTCAGGAGACTTCCCTTCTCATAAATATTCTGGAACTAAGGGCCATCTACAATGCCCTAAGTCAAGCAAAATCCCTGCTCCTACACCAGCCGGTGCTGATCCAGTCAGACAACATCACGGCAGTCGCCCATGTAAATCGACAGGGCGGCACAAGAAGCAGGATGGCGATGGCAGAAGCCACAAGAATTCTCCGATGGGCGGAGAATCATGTACTAGCACTGTCAGCAGCGTTCATTCCGGGAGTGGACAACTGGGAAGCTGACTTCCTCAGCAGACACGACCTCCACCCGGGAGAGTGGGGACTTCATCCAGAAGTCTTCCAGATGCTGGTAAACCGTTGGGAAAAACCACAGGTGGACATGATGGCGTCCCGCCTCAACAAAAAGTTAAAAAGATATTGCGCCAGGTCAAGGGACCCTCAGGCGATAGCTGTGGACGCTCTAGTGACACCGTGGGTGTACCAGTCGGTTTATGTGTTCCCTCCTCTGCCTCTCATACCAAAGGTATTGAGAATAATAAGAAAGCGAGGAGTAAACACCATTCTCGTGGTTCCGGATTGGCCAAGACGAGCGTGGTACCCGGAACTTCAAGAGATGCTCTCAGAGGACCCGTGGCCTCTACTGCTCAGACAGGACCTGCTACACCAGGGGCCCTGTCTGTTCCAAGACTTACCGCGGCTGCGTTTGATGGCATGGCGGTTGAACACCGGATCCTAAAGGAAAAGGGTATTCCGGAAGAAGTCATTCCTACGCTTATTAAGGCCAGGAAAGATGTTACGGCAAAGCATTATCACCGCATATGGCGGAAATATGTTGCATGGTGCGAGGCCAAAAAGGCCCCAACAGAGGAATTTCAACTAGGTCGATTTCTGCATTTCCTGCAAGCAGGAGTGAATATGGGCCTAAAACTAGGCTCCATTAAAGTACAGATCTCGGCTCTGTCGATTTTCTTTCAAAAAGAACTAGCTTCAGTACCTGAAGTTCAGACATTTGTGAAAGGAGTGCTGCATATTCAGCCCCCGTTTGTGCCTCCTGTGGCACCTTGGGATCTCAACGTGATGTTGAGTTTCTTAAAATCACATTGGTTTGAGCCACTAAAAACCGTGGATCTGAAATATCTCACGTGGAAAGTGGTCATGTTATTGGCCTTGGCTTCAGCCAGGCGAGTGTCAGAATTGGCGGCTTTATCATGTAAAAGTCCTTATCTGATTTTCCATATGGATAGGGCAGAATTGAGGACTCGTCCCCAATTTCTCCCTAAGGTGGTGTCAGCGTTTCACCTGAACCAGCCTATTGTGGTGCCTGCGGCTACTAGGGAATTGGAGGACTCCAAGTTGCTAGACGTTGTCAGGGCCCTGAAAATATATGTTTCCAGGACGGCTGGAGTCAGAAAATCTGACTCGCTGTTTATCCTGTATGCACCCAACAAGCTGGGTGCTCCTGCTTCTAAGCAGTCTATTGCTCGCTGGATTTGTAGTACAATTCAGCTTGCACATTCTGTGGCAGGCCTGCCACAGCCAAAATCTGTAAATGCCCATTCCACAAGGAAGGTGGGCTCATCTTGGGCGGCTGCCCGAGGGGTCTCGGCTTTACAACTTTGCCGAGCAGCTACTTGGTCAGGGGCAAACACGTTTGCAAAATTCTACAAATTTGATACCCTGGCTGAGGAGGACCTGGAGTTCTCCCATTCGGTGCTGCAGAGTCATCCGCACTCTCCCGCCCGTTTGGGAGCTTTGGTATAATCCCCATGGTCCTTACGGAGTTCCCAGCATCCACTAGGACGTCAGAGAAAATAAGAATTTACTCACCGGTAATTCTATTTCTCGTAGTCCGTAGTGGATGCTGGGCGCCCATCCCAAGTGCGGATTGTCTGCAATACTTGTAAATAGTTATTGTTAACTAAAGGGTTATTGTTGAGCCATCTGTTGAGAGGCTCAGTTGTTTTCATACTGTCAAACTGGATATAGTATCACGAGTTGTACGGTGTGATTGGTGTGGCTGGTAAGAGTCTTACCCGGGATTCTAAATCCTTCCTTATTATGTCAGCTCGTCCGGGCACAGTGTCCTAACTGAGGCTTGGAGGAGGGTCATAGTGGGAGGAGCCAGTGCACACCAGGTAGTCATAAATCTTTCTAGAGTGCCCAGCCTCCTTCGGAGCCCGCTATTCCCCATGGTCCTTACGGAGTTCCCAGCATCCACTACGGACTACGAGAAATAGAATTACCGGTGAGTAAATTCTTATTTTTTTTACTAGTTTCAAGTTGGTTCAAACTAATAAATTTATAAATAAAAAATATCATTAATGGAAAAAAATGAAAACCAGATTTGGTATCCATGTAACAGTTCTAACATAACAGCTTTAGAAACTTATAAGAAAGCATATGTGGACTATAGTTTTATTGTCATTTTTATATTTTTCTTAAATTGTACTTTATAAGAAATACATGTGTACAATCCATTATATACTTGCATAAAAAACATTTTTAGCAATTTTTTTTAATATCTTAAGCGCCATTTAAACATTTTAACTAATAGCAATTATATACATTATAAATGTATTTGCTTTGCACATTTTGGTGGTATAAATAACATGAAAAAAAGGTTTGAGAAACACTGACCTAAACAATAACTGTTGTTAGATACTTAGGGAATCACCTGGCACACATTGGATAGGGACAGGAACTGCAGTAGGTGTTTGGTCACAAACCCATTATTTGAAAAATGTTTTTTGATATATTTTTTTTTTTTTTCTTAATGCAAAAAAAAAAAAAAAAAAAAAGCCATTATGCAATAAAAACTGCATTGTTTGGTAATAATATATTACAAAAAAAACAACATTTTTTTTCTGTCTAGTATTCTCAATTTATAAGTAAACCTAATCTAAAAGAAATTGGTGTTTTTTTTTCTTTTTCCTTTTGATGAAACTGTTGGAGTGATTTTTTTTTTTTTTTACCACTGTCCTTATTTTATTATGTTCTTGTTATGTTTTAGGGTCAGCATACAACTTTTATGTTACTTTGAGGTCATATGGTTGTTGTGGGTGAGGAGCATGCTTTTGGTATTTAGTTAGTGTTCCAGGAATTAATACCATTAATTCCGTTGCTGTAATTTAACTTTGAATATATATAAATATACATATATATATATATATATATATATATATATGTGTGTACTCACCATAGCAAGCTCACTCATCCTCATAACATCAATAAATAAATCATGGGGATTAGGTTAGTGAATTGGCCAATGCACGGAAGGATAAGTGAGCTTGCTATGGTGAGTGCTGAATTCTCTGTTTGTATATATTTAAGTAGGTGGCCATGGGCTACATGCACCCCACCCTATGAGTGGTGAGTGCAGACATTGCACCCTGCTTCTGGGGTGGCGAGTGCTGTGGTTTTATATTTGTTTGTATATGTATGTATGTATGTATGTATGTATGTATGTATGTGTGTGTGTATGTATATATATATCTATATATATAGTTAATGAGAACCACAGATATTTATGGAACATTTCAAATAACGTAATATTAAAAGGCACTCCATTTTTATTATATATGTGTGTGTGTGTGTGTGTGTGTGTGTGTGTGTGTGTGTGTGTGTGTGTGTGTGTGTGTGTGTGTGTCAGATGATTTTAAGATAGCTCTCAAATAGAATGCTGTTTAAAATATTAAATAAACTGCATACTTATTAAGAAAACAATGGGATTAATAAATGCTCTTAAATTTATTAAAGCAAATATTCTGCTTAGTGAATAAAAGCTGGTTCTTGGTTTGTGTCAGTAATGTGGGCATATGCCTCATAAAAAAAAGATACTATATAAACCATTGCTTTTTTCCATCTCAATGTGCTTCTGTTTTTGGTTTAGGTAGAAATGTTGTTTCTGGCCACGTCCTTCATATTCAGGTCTTCTTGCAACAAATGGAAAACCCTAATTGTACCTAAGGGAATAGTTAATCTACAGTGGACATATGGTGGACAAAAGTTGAGTCTAGTAAATGAAATAAAATTATAAACAGAAAACGTGTGAACGTCTGGAGCGTCTGACGGCCGTGCCGTGGTATCATTGCTCATACATTTAACTCGCTTGTGGCTAAATTGACAATCCCGTTTTTATTGGCCGCGTCCGCGCTTTAACACATTCGGGATTTAAGTTCAACGTACATTTAATTAAAGTGATCAGTTTCTGTTTCCTGTTATGCGTATAGCTCACCAGCCGGCACACATAACGAGCAGCATAATTCAGAAAGTACGGACTGAAATCTGGGTTCTCCCCTGTGTGACATCAGTTTGATGGCTAATCCTTGAGGGGCTTGGCGATCTTATATATTTAAGAGTATGAAACATTCTGTTTATAGCAGTGAATAAAAAATTAACTATGGGTAACTTTCCTGCTTCCTGGATATTGCCATTACATGTGGTTGCACTACTCCAGCAAAAGGTTAAGTATTAATGGAAAATGTTCACAGTTTTTTTTTTTTTCTTTACGCAGAGAAAACATGTTACTTGTAAGTTTTCTTTTGATTTTTTACTTTTACAGTCACATTGAATGTCTTCATTCATTTAGCCATCCATAAAGCAAATATTGTTGCACATGCAGTGGATAATACGTCTTTTTAGGGCTACTTGTGTGGTATGTCACAGATCATTAACTGCGAGTAACCACCTGACTTAAGGGAAGTCTGGATGCATCATTACAGTGAAATAACCTTTTATTCTTCTATCTCTGCAACACTTTGACTAGTGAGAGAGGATACAGGGAACCCCAGACACCTCTTTGTATGTGACAAAGCACCAGATGAGTGCATTCTGGGTTATTTGGAGGCCTCTGGTGGCATCTTATGTTTGTGTTCATTTATTATCTCGAAGTTTTACATGTAGATTTAATAAGGGAAATTAAATTGTTATTGCCGATCAATCTTGCTGCTAAAGTGGCGGGAGATCGCAGGGGCGATATTCGATTGATGCTGCTTATCACACCCATTAGTGTCTAGTTTAGCCATGTAAAGCAGCTGTTGGGCGACCAAACTGGTCACTTTTTGCACATTTCAGCTCGTCACCCCCGGGGAGTGCAAGTTAAAATGCTGGCGCTGGCAGCTGGTTGCGACGAAAGGAGTAACATTTGAATAGCTCCATCGGGTGCGCAGAAGAGACAGCTGCTGGTGCTAACAATTAAATTCCTCCCAATGTGTCTCTTTATGCATGTGTTATATATCATAGGCATATGTTTTTTGTTTACAGTTTATGTTCATTATTTAACTTTTCAAATTTGAAACGATCTTCCATATTTGTTATATTTGAGTGTAATGTAACATTTCCAGTTATTATTCTCCCAGTTGCTATTTTAGTTATTGAGGTAGGGGGGGGTCTATATTGCATACAGCAAAATACCTTGAAGGACAAGCCATTAAAATAAAACGCTCACCCAACATTTGGAATCGATAAAAATGAGTGTAAAAGAAATGGCTAAGAACTAGGCACGTGCAAAACAGATTAACAAGGAACAGTAATATAAATGTATGTACGCATATATAATATAGTGAGTGTGATATATATGTGTATATACTGTATAGATTTTTTTTCTCTAGGTGAACAGAGGACTGTAAGAGCTTACAATCTGGAACTTTACATCCTGCAAGAGGAAACTAGTAATCTTGCTGGTCATAACTAGTAATATCATTAATTGGATCTTAAACAGAATTGAAGTACTTGTTTTGGCCAGGCTGAGAGGAGTGTGTGTACTTTTCAATTTCCCCCTGCTGTTCCCTGTGTGTATAATGCAGGTTGAGTTTTAAATGCTGTTGGTGAGTCACTGTCATTTTTTTCCCTTCAGATCCATGTGTTAGAAATGTATATTATATCAGCACAGGAGAATTTATGGGTGTGAAATTGATGTAATCCATGATTACATTAAATTATGTAGTTATTCATTACATAAATAGGAACTGTAAATATTTAATACCTGATGGGAGAAAGTACAAAGTCTGATTCTTTGACCCTTTATTCATATAAGTAGCTAACATTTACTTGGCTTTCATTACAATATTTATTAGGCATGAATTAAAGTTTAAAGGACTTCTCATTAGCTGAAGTCAAGAGGCGGCCAGTGCCGCAAATCTTGGCGATGGAGGACCAAAGTCCGTCCATAGCTGTACAGTTTGCTGTTTCACTCATTGGGAGCTGTGGACAGCTTTGTAGTGTATTGGTTTTATCTGTAGCATCACTGCAGGCAAAGGAAGTGCTATTCTGAGTGGGACTGCAGGCAAAGGAAGTGCTATTCTGAGTGGTGGACACTTGGCTTCATGTATTCGGGGGGATGGTTCTCATGGGGGGCATTCGTTTATTTAACAATAGTTTCACTTCATTTTTAATTGTGGACACGTCACCTATACGCAATGGAGGCAGACGTTTTGCACAGTTCATGAGAATAAAGCTTACCAAGTATCAGCATATAGGAATATTATCCCAAAAATCTGCTGAGCATATAAAACTTGTCAATATGGGGCATAGTCTTTCTGGTTTCTCTGGAATTTACTAAGTAAGGATGTTTCCCCTGTCTTTAATTAATTTCAGCAAAACTGTTCTATTCAAGTAAGTTTAGAGTTTAGCTTCAAGCTTTATTTCCTTCTAGGCTTTTTGTGTGTAGTAGTTTCGATCCATACCTTAGATTATTTGTTCTCAACATTTTTTCTCTAACGTCCTAAGTGGATGCTGGGGACTCCGTAAGGACCATGGGGAATAGCGGCTCCGCAGGAGACTGGGCACATCTAAAGAAAGCTTTAGGACTAACTGGTGTGCACTGGCTCCTCCCCCTATGACCCTCCTCCAAGCCTCAGTTAGATTTCTGTGCCCGACGAGAAGGGTGCACACTAGGGGCTCTCCTGAGCTTCTTAGTGAAAGTTTTAGTTTAGGTTTGTTATTTTCAGTGAGACCTGCTGGCAACAGGCTCACTGCATCGAGGGACTAAGGGGAGAAGAAGCGAACTCACCTGCGTGCAGAGTGTATTGGGCTTCTTGGCTACTGGACATTAGCTCCAGAGGGACGATCACAGGCCCAGCCTGGATGGGTCCCGGAGCCGCGCCGCCGGCCCCCTTACAGAGCCAGAAGAGCGAAGAGGTCCGGAAAAATCGGCGGCAGAAGACGTTCCTGTCTTCAATAAGGTAGCGCACAGCACTGCAGCTGTGCGCCATTGCTCTCAGCACACTTCATACTCCGGTCACTGAGGGTGCAGGGCGCTGGGGGGGGCGCCCTGAGACGCAATAAAACATGATAAAAATACCTTACATGGCAAAAAATACATCACATATAGCTCCTGGGCTATATGGATGCATTTAACCCCTGCCAGAATATACAGAAAAACGGGAGATAAGGCCGCCGAAAAGGGGGCGGAGCCTATCTCCTCAGCACACTGGCGCCATTTTCCCTCACAGCTCAGTTGGAGGGAAGCTCCCTTGCTCTTCCCTGCAGTCACTACACTACAGAAAGGGTTAAAAAAAGAGAGGGGGGCACTAATTAGGCGCAGTATTAAAACATACAGCAGCTATAAGGGGAAAAACTCTTATATAAGGTTATCCCGGTATATATATATATATAGCGCTCTGGTGTGTGCTGGCATACTCTCCCTCTGTCTCCCCAAAGGGCTAGTGGGGTCCTGTCCTCTATCAGAGCATTCCCTGTGTGTGTGCTGTGTGTCGGTACGTTTGTGTCGACATGTATGAGGAGAAAAATGATGTGGAGACGGAGCAGAGTGTCTGTAACAGTGATGTCACCACCTAGGGGGTCGACACCTGAGTGGATGTACTGTTGAAAATTACGTGACCGTGTCAGCTCTGTATAAAAAAACAGTGGTTGACATGAGACAGCCGGCTACTCAGCTTGTGCCTGTCCAGACGTCTCATAGGCCGTCAGGGGCTCTAAAGCGCCCGTTACCTCAGATGGCAGATACAGACGCCGACACGGATACGGACTCCTGTGTCGACGGTGAAGAGACAACCGTGATTTCCAGTAGGGCCACACGTTACATGATTGAGACAATGGAAAATGTTTTATACATTTCTGATAATACGAGTACCACCAAAAAGGGGTATTATGTTCGGTGAGGGGAAAACTACCTGTAGTTTTCCTGAATCTGAGAAATAAAATGAGGTGTGTGATGATGCGTGGGTTTCCCCCCGATAACAATTGATAATTTCTTAAAAAGTATTGGCTGTATACCCTTTCCCGCCAGAGGTTAGGGTGCGTTGGGAAACACCCCCTAGGGGGGATAAGGCGCTCACACGCTTGTAAGAACAAGGGCTCTACCCTCTCATGAGATGGCCGCCCTTAAGGATCCTGATGATAGAAAGCAGGAGGGTATCCAAAAATGTATTCACACACATACTGGTGTTATACTGCGACCAGCAATCGCCTCAGCCTGGAGGTGCAGTGCTGGGTTGGCATGGTCGGATTCCCTGACTGGAAATATTGATATCCTAGATAAGGATAGTATATTATTGCCTATAGAGCATTTAAAAGATGCATTTCTATATATGCATGATGCACAGCGGAATATTTGCCGACTGGCATCAAGTATAAGTGCGTTGTCCAATTCTACCAGTAAAATGGTCAGGTGATGCGGATTCCAAACGGCATTTGGAAGTATTGCCTTTGAAAGGGGACATTTGGGGTCGGTCTTTTAGACCTGGTGGCCACGGCAACAACTGGGAAATCCACGTTTGTACCCCAGGTCGCCTCTCAAAATAAGACGCCGTATTATCAGGCGCAGTCCTTTGTTGGCAAGCGGACAAAAGGTTCCTCTTTTCTGCTCGTGACAGAGGGAGAGGAAAAAGGCTGAAGAGATTAGCCAGTTCCAAGGAACAGAAACCCTTTCCCGCCTCTGCCAAGCCCTCAGTATGACGCTAGGGCCTTACAAGCTCAGGCACGGTGGGGGCCCGTTCTCAATGAATTTCAGTGCGCAGTGGGCTCACTCGCAAGTAGACCCCTGGATCCTTCAGGTAATATCTCAAGGGTACATATTGGAATTCGAGACGTCTCCCCCTCGCCGTTTCCAAAAGTCGGCTTTACCGACGTCTCCCTCTGACAGGGAGGCAGTTTTGGAAGCCATTCACAAGCTGTATTCCCAGCAGGTGATAATCAAGGTACCCCTCCTGCAACAGGGAACGGGGTATTATTCCACACTATTGTGGTACCGAAGCCAGACGGCTCGGTGAGACCGATTCTAAATCTAAAATCTAAAATCATTGAACACTTACATACAGAGGTTCAAATTCAAGATTGAGTCACTCAGAGCAGTGATTGCGAACCTGGAAGAAGGGGACTACATGATGTCTCGGGACATCAAGGATGCTTACCTTCATGTCAAAATTTACACTTCTCACCAAGGGTACCTCAGGTTATGGTACAGAACTGTCACTATCAGTTCAGACGCTGCCGTAGGGATGGTCCACGGCACCCCGGGTCTTTACCAAGGTAATGGCCGAAATGATATCCCTTCGAAGGAAGGGAATTTTAGTTATCCCTTACTTGGACGATTCCCTGATAAGGGTAAGATCCAGGGAACAGTTGGAAGTCGGTGTAGCACTATCTCAGGTAGTGTTGCGGCAGCACGATTGGATTCTCAATATTCCAAAATCGCAGCTGGTTCCGACGACTTGTCTTCTGTTTCCTAGGGATGATCCTGGACACAGTCCAGAAAAAAGGTGTTTCTCCCGGAAGAGAAAGCCAGGGAGTTATCCGAGCTAGTCAGGAACCTCCTAAAACCGAACCAAGTCTCAGTGCATCAATGCACAAGGGTTCTGGGTAAAAATGGTGGCTTCCTACGAAGCAATCCCATTCGTTAGATTCCACGCAAGAACTTTCCAGTGGAACCTACTGGACAAATGGTCCGGGTCGCAGTTTCAGATGCATCAGCGGATAACCCTGTCACCAAGGACAAGGGTATCCATCCTGTGGTGGTTGCAGAGTGCTCATCTTCTAGAGGGCCGCAGATTCGGCATTCAGGACTTGGTCCTGGTGACCACGGATGCCAGCCTGCGAGGCTGGGGAGCAGTCACACAGGGAAGGAATATCCAGGGCTTAGGGTCAAGCCTGGATACATCACTTCACATAAATATCCTGAAGCTAAGGGCCATTTACAATGCTCTAAGCTTAGCAAGACCTCTGCTTCAAGGTCAGCCGGTGTTGATCCAGTCGGACAACATCATGGCAGTCACCCACGTAAACAGACGGGGTGGCACAAGAAGCAGGAGGGCAATGGCAGAAGCTGCAGGGATTCTTCGCTGGGCGGAAAATCATGTGATAGCACTGTCAACAGTATTCATTCCGGGAGTGGACAACTGGGAAGCAGACTTCCTCAGCACGACCTCCACCCGGGAGAGTGGGGACTTCACCCAGAAGTCGTCCACATGATTAAAAAACTCGACAGGTATTGCGCCAGGTCAAGAGACCCTCAGGCAATAGTTGTAGACGCTCTGGTAACACCGTGGGTGTACCAGTCAGTGTATGTGTTCCCTCCTCTGCCTCTCATACCCAAGGTACTGAGATTGATAAGATGGAGAGGAGGAAGCACTATATTCGTGGCTCCGGATTGGCCAAGAAGGACTTGGTAACCGGAACTTCAAGAGATGCTCACGGAGGATCCGTGGCCTCTACCTCTAAGAAGGGACCTGCTCCAGCAAGGACCCTGTCTGTTCCAAGACTTACCGCGGCTGCGTTTGACGGCATGCCGGTTGAACACCGGATCCTGAAAAAAAAAAAAAAAAGGCATTCCGGATGAAGTCATCCATATCCTGATCTAAAGCCAGGAAGGATGTAACCGCAAAAACATTATCACCGCAATTGGCGAAAATATGTTGCGTAGTGCGAGGCCAGTAAGGCCCGACGGAGGAAATTCAACTGGGTCGATTCCTACATTTCCTGCAAACAGGAGTGTCTATGGGCCTGAAATTGGGGTCCATTAAGGTTCAGATTTCGGCCCTGTCAATTTTCTTCCAAAAAAGAACTAGCTTCAGTCCCTGAAGTTTAGACGTTTGTAAAAGGGGTACTGCATATACAGCCTCCTTTTGTGCCTCCAGTGGCAATTTGGGATCTCAATGTAGTTTGGGTTCCAAAAGTCACATTGGTTTGAACCACTTAAATCTGTGGAGTTAAAATATCTCACATGGAAAGTGGTCATGCTGTTGGCCCTAGCCTGGGCCAGGTGCGTGTCAGAATTGGCGGCTTTATCCTGTAAAAGCCCTTATCTGATTTTCCATTCGGACAGGGCGGAATTGAGGACTCGTCCTCAGTTTCTCCCTAAGGTGGTTCCAGCGTTTTCACCTGAACCAACCTATTGTGGTGCCTGCGGCTACTAGGGACTTGGAGGAATCCAAGTTGCTGGATGTTGTCAGGGCCCTGAAAATATGTTTCCAGGACGGCTGGAGTCAGGAAATCTGACTCGCTGTTTATCCTGTATGCACCCAACAAGCTGGGTGCTCCTGCTTCTAAGCAGACTATTGCTCGTTGGATTTGTAGTACAATTCAGCTTGCACATTCTGTGGCAGGCCTGCCACAGCTAAAATCTGTAAAAGCCCGTTCCACAAGGAAAGTGGGCTCATCTTGGGCGGCTGCCCGAGGGGTCTCGGCTTTACAACTTTGCCGAGCAGCTACTTGGTCAGGGGCAAACACGTTTGCTAAATTCTACAAATTTGATACCCTGGCTGAGGAGGACCTGGAGTTCTCTCATTCGGTGCTGCAGAGTCATCCGCACTCTCCCGCCCGTTTGGGAGCTTTGGTATAATCCCCATGGTCCTTACGGGGTCCCCAGCATCCACTTAGGACGTTAGAGAAAATAAGAATTTACTTACCGATAATTCTATTTCTCATAGTCCGTAGTGGATGCTGGGCGCCCATCCCAAGTGCGGATTGTCTGCAATACTTGTACATAGTTATTGTTACAAAATTCGGGTTATTATTGTTGGGAGCCATCTTTTCAGAGGCTCCTCTGTTATCATACTGTTAACTGGGTTCAGATCACAAGTTATACGGTGTGATTGGTGTGGCTGGTATGAGTCTTACCCGGGATTCAAAATCCTTCCTTATTGTGTACGCTCGTCCGGGCACAGTATCCTAACTGAGGCTTGGAGGAGGGTCATAGGGGGAGGAGCCAGTGCACACCAGTTAGTCCTAAAGCTTTCTTTAGATGTGCCCAGTCTCCTGCGGAGCCGCTATTCCCCATGGTCCTTACGGAGTCCCCAGCATCCACTACGGACTATGAGAAATAGAATTATCGGTAAGTAAATTCTTATTTTCACCTTGGTATCCTTTATTAACATTTGCAAAGGAAAACATTTGTAATGAGTATAATTGCTATGGCTAGAGTGAAATGTACATTATAATTCTCACATATTACAATTAAAGAAAAATGCAAAAGTGACTTATTATTTTTGCAGCTATATTATGTTCTAACAATTGGATGGATACTAAGGGACTAATTCAGGTTGGATTGCAATTCGCATTCCAACCATAATTTTTGTGTTCACCCCACAAGTGCATGCGCTGGTCCCGTCCTGCGCATGTACCCGCATTTAATGCGGGTTCCCCGCAGTATTTGCGAACGCCTCTGCCTGATTGACGAGCAGAGGCGATCGCAGGGTGGCGACGCTCTGTTTCCAAGACGGAGCATTCCAGGATGGAGCGTTGCGGGGGCAGCGGCGTTATCAAGACGTCACACGCAGCCGCTCTGATCAAAAAAAATTACGGCAGGCCTCCTGCCATTGCAGCCAGGCTTCCATAATTTATACCACCGCGCACATTTTGCGGCGCAATTGTAATTAGTACATGATCGCAGATGGGGGGCTTTGCTCTGCGATAGGTGGCCCCCAGCATGCGAGTCAAAGGATTGCAAATTCTTCTAAAAAGCAGAATTTGCAATCCTTACTGAATGAGAT
Source organism: Pseudophryne corroboree (assembly GCF_028390025.1). Classification (NCBI taxonomy): domain Eukaryota; kingdom Metazoa; phylum Chordata; class Amphibia; order Anura; family Myobatrachidae; genus Pseudophryne; species Pseudophryne corroboree. The sequence goes on from NC_086444.1 coordinate 1,122,232,320, forward strand.
CCAAAATCTCTTTACTTACTTTTACTTTAACTTTAATGATTACATTTTGTCACAACCACTTTTGGAAGATAGTAAAGACCTGCCATTTTGGAGATACTCTGACATTGCCTTATCACCATTCGGCTCTTGGAATTCTGAGAATGTAGACATTTCAGATGCTAATTCTGGCTAGCTTTTCTCCACCCACTATGTCATGGTAGGACATAGGGGATGGAGAAGGCTAGGTTAAATTCTGAAGAAGAACAAGAATTTAAAACCTTTGAAAGATCCCTTTACTTTAAAAAAAAAAAAAAAAAATCTTTATTTGACCATAACTACTGGTCTCATACTATATATAGTCTTGATTTCTTATAATCCAATATATACAAGGGATGTGCAATAAGTTTCCGTATGCACAAAAAGTATTTTATTTACAAGGTGAACATTATATATTTTCTATGCAAAGTTGCATGCACTCAAACCACTTGGTGAAGCAGCTAGACCAGTCCGAAGCAGGTACGTCTTCTACATGCTGGACGAAGGTCTTCACTGCATTTTCCAGTGATTCAAAACGAATCCCACACATCTTGCGCTTGATTTGTGGCAACACGAACAAGTCGCAGGGGGCCAGTTTATGTGCCAGAAAATCCACCACTTTCCAGCACTTGTGCATTTTCGTTATTGAGAAGGACACAATGAGCGCAAGTCCTGGATGGTGCCTGGAAATGGCTTCTAGCACTAGTAGCAGGCATTGGTTGGTGTACCAGTCTTCAGTGACGATGTGCTGCTTCATAGGTAGTACAGTAGCTACATGCCCAGTCTTGGCCACAAAAACAGCCACTATCTGCTTGGCCGTGCTGTTTTCACATCAGAACTTCTGTGGCGGTGCACCTCCAACTGGGGTCCAATGGGCCGACTGTTGTTAGGTCTCGGAGTCAAAACTGTAGATACAGTATTCATCGCCACTGATGATCTCCCAAAATGAGCTTGAGCAACCACCATCAACCCTAGCCAGCATGTTGCAACACCAAGTCACCCGAGCCTCCTTCTGCTCTTGAGTCAGCTCTTGGGGCACCCAGCATGCAGAAACCTTGCTCAGGCCAAGCTTTTTGTGGAGTATCAAGTGGATGGATCTAGATGAGATGCTTCCTTCTCTAACTGGGCCATGGTTATCCTGACATCCAACTCGACTATGACCAGCATGGCAGCAACTCTGTGTGATGGCCAACACAGGTTGTTTGCACTGCTCCTCGTCATCTAGGGACCATCTCCCGCGCTGAAGTTCTGCAAATCACTCAAACACAATGTTTCTTGGATGTGCTTCCTTCTCAAAAGCAGCTCACAGTCTGTCAAAACTCCCCTGCTGTTGCAGACCAATTTAGTAGTCTTACAAGGTTATGGCTCTCCAGTGGCCGCTGTTGAGCTCCATAAACGAGTTTGTGAAGGAAGTGAAAATGCTGTCTTCTTTGGAGTGCAGTGCTGCTTATATATGGTTAGGTGCCCTCACATTTCACAAGAATTTTACTCAGAGATTACAGTTCACAATCTGTTAGATTGTTTCTACTCTACCTATGCAATGCACATACGGAAACTTAATGCACACCCCTCGTAAGCTAATGAAATAGCATGTAATTATAAAATGTTATTTTCTTTTGTTTTTCTACCATAGTTGAGAAATCCAATAGTAAAATGTAATGTGTGGTCTGTAAGGACACAACATTTTCATACGATGCCTCTTTTAGAGATGATGGAACCAGGGTATAAAGTGAGAATAAAAAAGTAGTGATTTCCTCGTGAGGTTGGAGACGGCACAGACAGATAACTAAATAAAAAAGTTATAATGGGGAAAAAAAAAAATGAATTCTTCCCTCCACCCTGTCCTCTTAGAATATCTCTATTCCATGTAAGGAAAAGTCTCCTCTCTTCAGTTGTAAAGTATGTCCCCTTTCCCCAGACTGAGAAATTGTAATGATGATTATCGCAGCTTTGGGAAGAAGAATTAATTGTCAGCGCTTAAAGGATCAGGAAAAATGGTTTCTAGACTGTTTGAGAACTCTTAATTTCATCATTAAGACAAAGTTTTTACACAAGATAAGTATGATTAGGTCCAAAAGTATTGCTTATTCTTACAGTGTAAGATCTTATCTAATAACAAGTTTTTTGCATAACAAAACATTAACATTACAGTTTTGTGAACTTATAGTCATGTGTCAGTGTCTTCTACAGAGAGAATATACTGTATAGCTCAGGTTGCTCTGATGCAAAACACACCTAGCCACGGATATGAAGCCTACCTGACCACTTACCTATTGCCATATTGGGCCACTGTGTTAAGGGGGTTACTCACGGAGAGATCCATGCTTAAAATCTAAGCAATCTGACTAGATTGCTTAGATTTTAAGCATGGGTCTCTCGTGTGTATGCCCCCCAGCGATAGTGATGGGTGGCCCGGCGCTATAGCCGGTGCTAGATTGACCTGCATGCAGGTTCAATCTAGCACATCGCTCATTTCACACACACACACACACACACACACACACACACACACACACACACACACACACACCCGCTTCTTAGCACACATCGCGTAAGCCCAATACAATGTAGTCCCGAGTAATGGTGTTCAATGCCATTTTAAGTGGGTCTACAATGCGTAGATTGTGTGGGATAAATTTACTAAGATGGGATGTTGCCCGTAGCAACCAATCAGATTCCAGGTATTATCTTCTAGAAGGTGCTAGATAAATGAGAAGTAGAATATGGTTGGTTGCTAAGGGCAACATCCCATCTTAGTAAATTTACCCCTGTGATTCAAATGTGACGCTGGTAAACTCTTTATCAAAGCAAAAATGCAACCACCAACTACCTACAGTTTGGTTACTACCTATTTTGTATTTATTGTCTACAGCTGATTTTCAAATATTGACTTGGCAATAAGTTTTGTATTTCTTCTTAATATTGTGTTTTTCTGAGATCTTCACCAGTACCTTGAGTTTGAGACAGGGAAACTAGCTTGTATGAAATTATTTTATTTCATATGATATTGTTTTTGGAAGTGTGTATTAAATGAGATCATGTAATTAAGACATTATTTCCTCCCAAATTGAAGTATGCAATTAAAGCATTGAAAGAAGAAAATAATCATTGTAAAAAGCTTGTTATAACCTATGGGTATATATTTAAAAGATTTAATGTATGATAAACTAGTTTCCCCAGGGTAGCTGCTGTCATTTCCTCAAGTTGCTGGTAGTATTAGTAGTCACACAATTGGGTATTGACATGATTGCTTCACATAGCAACAATACGTCTCCGTTTCCAGAAAGAAATGCCGGATTAGGCTCCACGCCGATGTTACAGTAACTGGGATTATCCTAGGAGCAGCACCTGAACCTTCCCCTCTAACCAATGGGTGGTGATGACGTTTTCTCCTTGTCTCTGCTTTCCCTTTAATGGTTATGAATGGTGGAAGTGACTGCTTTGTTGAATGTCAAACCATTCAGATTAATTGCTTGTGACCCATACTTCCTAGCTTTCCAGTGCATAACTCAGAAATACTTGTACTAGAAGAAAAATAAATACCCTGTTGGCCTATTTACAAGGAAGGGTTACAGTTGTGTCCTCATACATCCAGCCTCAATATGCCATGCAGCAGAGTGAGCTGCCAGGTTCTGTGCAACTCTGATAACATCAGGCATCCTTTTTTGCCCAAAAATGCATCTTATTCGCTCAGTGCAACTAGGATGCATGAGTAGCTTGTGCTAATTTGGTATGGCACTTGTATAATGTCTATATACAGAGCAGAAAAGAGCTTGTATTGGAAAAAAGCTGTATTAAAAGATGAGTTATACTGCCACGGTTCGTGCCGGTATAACTCTTTCTGTTTCGCCTCTTTACCAAGGCGAAACACGAAGCTCTAGTGATGAGATGTAGGAACATTTTGTCTGCCCCTCTGGAGATCCCTATCAGACCCCCACAGTGCATCAGCCTAGTGCTGATGCGCTGTTTCTCTCTCCCCGGACGGCTCCATTGGGCATTCTATATCAACCCCTTAGATTGCTAGGTGTTTATTCCGATCATACCTGATGTGTTTAAATCTGCATTACTACCACTAACCATTACTGAGCTGCTCTGTCCCCTTCATGATTTGTCATGGCTGATCAACCAGTGCTGTGTGATGGGGAACTAGGTTCTCTCAGGTGACTTAGGAATTCCTTCCATAATTGCCTTAGAGACTGTATCAGGGACTACTAGAAAAAGAATGATTAAAGTACTGTAACTGGTATAGGATCTGTTCTGTTAATCGTTCTTGTGAGATATAGTCCAAATGCTTCTGTTCGTGCTGCTGATGGCCTCCTTATAAAGCTTATAATCGGTAATCCGTATGAATACTATTGGTATTTTTTCAATCACATAGCCGTTAGGAAGCAATGTGTATTGAGGTCTATTGTTAAGTTGTTGCATTTAGTATTACTTATTTCTGAATTTTAGATCTTAAAGGCTAAACTGTCACCTGGCTCGCTCTATAACAGGGTTGTAACTATGGGTCTTCTAATGACTTCAGATGCCAAGTGGTCTCCGTCTGCTATTTTCCGCTTTTTCCAACTAGCGCCCGTTCCTGTGCTACTACTGTTTCCAACACGTTTTGCATCTCAATAATCCTTTATGAGGGATGACCCCTTGGCGTCTGACGACACAAAACAAGTCATGAACGACTATAAACATTCTTTTCCTTTTATTTGTATTATTTAAAGTTATTGTTGTTGCTTTCTTGTTTTTATTCCCTCACTCATTTCTTGCCTGTTAGCACTCGGTTTAACCCCATAGAGGTACACATAATTAAAGTACTTACACTGACCTGCTTACATAAAACAGTGAAGCGTACTACAGGTTGAGTATCCCTTATCCAAAATGCTTGGGACCAGAGGTGTTTTGGATATCGGATTTTTCCGTATTTTGGAATAATCGCATACCATAATGAGATATCATGGTGATGGGACCCAAGTCTAAGCACAGAATACATTTATGTTTCATATACACCTTATACAAACAGCCTGAAGGTCATTTTAGCCAATATTTTTTATAATTTTGTGCATTAAACAAAGTGTATCTATAGTCACACAATTCAGTTATGTTTCATATACACCTTATACACACAGCCTGAAGGTCATTTAATACAATTTTTTAATAACTTTGTCTATTAAACAAAGTTTGTGTACATTGAGCCATCAGAAAACAAAGGTTTCACTATCTCAGTCTCACTCAAAAAAGTCAGTATTTCGGAATATTCCGTATTTCGGAATATTTGGATATGGGATACTCAACCTGTATTCACTTTTGTCTGAATTTTAATGCACCACAATAGTGTCTGCAGTACCGTACAGAGAATATACATATTAACAATTTAGCCTGGCATTTCATAAGTCTAGTAATTATAAGTTCACACATCTTTGGAACAACACTGAGTGATACAACATACTAGGAAGGTTAAGAAGAAGGGATGAGGGTAGGTCAACTAATACCCCTTTCACACCAGTGTCCCTGGGACATTGAACACTCTCACAGCGCCTTGAAACCCCTTTACACTGCAGTCTGGATCCTGGTTATTGCAGTGGGCTACGCCTTTGCTGGCTCTCTATTGGATGTAACCGGTACCCGGGTCAATATCCACAGGGATTGGAAGGCAGTTGAGCACCCAATGAACGTTTATCCAAGTTAAGGGCTAGCATACAGTTTCAGAGTTGCTGCTATTTTTCTCTTTGTGATATACGCTCTCCAGATGCGCATTTATAGGTCTTTTATCTGCTGAAGCTCCTTTCTAAAGGGAGGAGAGGATGACGGGGCAGTCTGTCTTCACTCCAGAATCCCAGTTTCTCTGACGTCCTAAGTGGATGCTGGGGACTCCGTAAGGACCATGGGGAATAGCGGCTCCGCAGGAGACAGGGCACAAAAGTAAAAGCTTTAGGATCAGGTGGTGTGCACTGGCTCCTCCCCCTATGACCCTCCTCCAAGCCTCAGTTAGGTTTTTGTGCCCGGCCGAGAAGGGTGCAATCTAGGTGGCTCTCCTAAAGAGCTGCTTAGAGTAAAAGTTTTATTAGGTTTTTTATTTTCAGTGAGTCCTGCTGGCAACAGGCTCACTGCAACGAGGGACTTAGGGGAGAAGAAGTGAACTCACCTGCGTGCAGGATGGATTGGCTTTTTAGGCTACTGGACACTAGCTCCAGAGGGACGATCACAGGTACAGCCTGGATGGGTCACCGGAGCCGCGCCACCGACCCCCTTGCAGATGCTGAAAAGAGAAGAGGTCCAGAAATCGGCGGCTGAAGACTTCCCAGTCTTCTTAAGGTAGCGCACAGCACGGCAGCTGTGCGCCATTGCTCTCAGCACACTTCACACCAACGGTCACTGAGGGTGCAGGGCGCTGGGGGGGGCGCCCTGGGCAGCAATGAAAGTACCTATGCTGGCTAAAAATACATCACATATAGCCCCTGGGGCTATATGGATGTATTTAACCCCTGCCAGGTTGTCAGAAAAACGGGAGAAGAAGCCAGCCAAAAAGGGGGCGGGGCCTATTCTCCTCAGCACACAGCGCCATTTTCCTACACAGCTCCGCTGCTAGGAAGGCTCCTAGGCTCTCCCCTGCACTGCACTACAGAAACAGGGTTAAAACAGAGAGGGGGGGCATTTTGTGTGGCGATATTATAATATATTAAGATGCTATAAGGGAAAACACTTATATAAGGTTGTCCCTGTATAATTATAGCGTTTTGGTGTGTGCTGGCAAACTCTCCCTCTGTCTCCCCAAAGGGCTAATGGGGTCCTGTCCTCTATCAGAGCATTCCCTGTGTGTGTGCTGTGTGTCGGTACGTGTGTGTCGACATGTATGAGGACGATGTTGGTGAGGAGGCGGAGCAATTGCCTGTAATGGTGATGTCACTCTCTAGGGAGTCGACATCGGAATGGATGGCTTATTTAGGGAATTACGTGATAATGTCAACACGCTGCAAGGTCGGTTGACGACATGAGACGGCCGGCAAACCAATTAGTACCTGTCCAGGCGTCTCAAACACCGTCAGGGGCTTTAAAACGCCCATTACCTCAGTCGGTCGACACAGACACGGACACTGACTCCAGTGTCGACGGTGAAGAAACAAACGTATTTTCCATTAGGGCCACACGTTACATGTTAAGGGCAATGAAGGAGGTGTTACATATTTCTGATACTACAAGTACCACAAAAAAGGGTATTATGTGGGGTGTGAAAAAACTACCTGTAGTTTTTCCTGAATCAGATAAATTAAATGAAGTGTGTGATGATGCGTGGGTTTCCCCCGATAGAAAATTATTGGCGTTATACCCTTTCCCGCCAGAAGTTAGGGCGCGTTGGGAAACACCCCCTAGGGTGGATAAGGCGCTCACACGCTTATCAAAACAAGTGGCGTTACCGTCTCCAGATACGGCCGCCCTCAAGGAGCCAGCTGATAGGAGGCTGGAAAATATCCTAAAAAGTATATACACACATACTGGTGTTATACTGCGACCAGCGATCGCCTCAGCCTGGATGTGCAGCGCTGGGGTGGCTTGGTCGGATTCCCTGACTGAAAATATTGATACCCTTGACAGGGACAGTATTTTATTGACTATAGAGCATTTAAAAGATGCATTTCTATATATGCGAGATGCACAGAGGGATATTTGCACTCTGGCATCAAGAGTAAGTGCGATGTCCATGTCTGCCAGAAGATGTTTATGGACACGACAGTGGTCAGGTGATGCAGATTCCAAACGGCACATGGAAGTATTGCCGTATAAAGGGGAGGAGTTATTTGGGGTCGGTCCATCGGACCTGGTGGCCACGGCAACAGCTGGAAAATCCACCTTTTTACCCCAAGTCACATCTCAGCAGAAAAAGACACCGTCTTTTCAGCCTCAGTCCTTTCGTCCCCATAAGGGCAAGCGGGCAAAAGGCCAGTCATATCTGCCCAGGGGTAGAGGAAAGGGAAGAAGACTGCAGCAGGCAGCTCCTTCCCAGGAACAGAAGCCCTCCACCGCTTCTGCCAAGTCCTCAGCATGACGCTGGGGCCGTACAAGCGGACTCAGGTGCGGTGGGGGGTCGTCTCAAGAGTTTCAGCGCGCAGTGGGCTCACTCGCAAGTGGACCCCTGGATCCTACAAGTAGTATCCCAGGGGTACAGATTGGAAGTTCGAGACGTCTCCCCCTCGCAGGTTCCTGAAGTCTGCTTTACCAACGTCTCCCTCCGACAGGGAGGCAGTATTGGAAACAATTCACAAGCTGTATTCCCAGCAGGTGATAATCAAAGTACCCCTCCTACAACAAGGAAAGGGGTATTATTCCACACTATTTGTGGTACTGAAGCCAGACGGCTCGGTGAGACCTATTCTAAATCTGAAATCTTTGAACACTTACATACAAAGGTTCAAATCAAGATGGAGTCACTCAGAGCACTGATAGCGAACCAGGAAGAAGGAGACTATATGGTGTCCCTGGACATCAAGGATGCTTACCTCCATGTCCCAATTTGCCCTTCTCACCAAGGGTACCTCAGGTTCGTGGTACAGAACTGTCACTATCAGTTTCAGACGCTGCCGTTTGGATTGTCCACGGCACCCCGGGTCTTTACCAAGGTAATGGCCGAAATGATGATTCTTCTTCAAAGAAAAGGCGTCTTAATTATCCCTTACTTGGACGATCTCCTGATAAGGGCAAGGTCCAGAGAACAGTTGGAGGTCGGAGTAGCACTATCTCAAGTAGTTCTACGACAGCACGGGTGGATTCTAAATATTCCAAAATCGCAGCTGATTCCGACGACACGTCTGCTGTTCCTAGGGATGATTCTGGACACAGTCCAGAAAAAGGTGTTTCTCCCGGAGGAGAAAGCCAGGGAGTTATCCGAGCTAGTTAGGAACCTCCTAGAACCAGGCCAAGTGTCAGTGCATCAATGCACAAGAGTCCTGGGAAAAATGGTGGCTTCTTACGAAGCGATTCCATTCGTCAGATTTCACGCAAGAATTTTTCAGTGGGATCTGCTGGACGAATGGTCCGGATCGCATCTTCAGATGCATCAGCGGATAATCCTGTCTCCAAGGACAAGGGTGTCTCTTCTGTGGTGGCTGCAGAGTGCTCATCTACTAGAGGGCAGCAGATTCGGCATTCAGGACTTGGTCCTGGTGACCACGGATGCCAGCCTGAGAGGCTGGGGAGCAGTCACACAGGGAAGAAATTTCCAAGGAGTGTGGTCAAGTCTGGAGACTTCTCTCCACATAAATATACTGGAGCTAAGGGCAATTTACAATGCTCTGAGCCTAGGAAGACCTCTGCTTCAAAGTCAACCGGTGCTGATCCAGTCGGACAACATCACGGCAGTCGCCCACGTAAACAGACAGGGCGGCACAAGAAGCAGGAGGGCAATGGCAGCAAGGATTCTTCGCTGGGCGAGAAATCATGTGATAACACTGTCAGCGGTGTTCATTCCGGGAGTGGACAACTGGGAAGCAGACTTCCTCAGCAGGCACGACCTCCACCCGGGAGAGTGGGGACTTCATCTGGAAGTCTTCCACATGATTGGGAACCGTTGGGAAAGACCAAAGGTGGACATGATGGCGTCCCGTCTGAACAAAAAACTGGACAGGTATTGCGCCAGGTCAAGAGACCCTCAGGCAATAGCAGGGACGCTCTGGTAACACCGTGGGTGTACCAGTCGGTGTATGTGTTCCCTCCTCTGCCTCTCATACCCAAGGTACTGAGAATTATAAGACGGAGAGGAGTAAGAACTATACTCGTGGCTCCGGATTGGCCAAGAAGGACTTGGTACCCGGAACTTCAAGAGATACTAAGAAGGGACTTGCTTCAGCAAGGATCATGTCTGTTCCAAGTCTTACCGCGGCTGCATTTGACGGCATGGCGGTTGAACGCCTGATCCTAAGGGAAAAAGGCATTCCGGAAGAGGTCATCCCTACCCTGGTCAGAGCCAGGAAGGAGGTGACCGCACAACATTATCACCACATTTGGCGAAAATATGTTGCATGGTGTGAGGCCAGGAAGGCCCCCACGGAGGAATTTCAACTCGGTCGATTCCTGCATTTCCTGCAAACAGGAGTGTCTATGGGCCTCAAATTGGGGTCCATTAAGGTTCAAATTTCGGCCCTGTCGATTTTCTTCCAGAAAGAATTGGCTTCAGTTCCTGAAGTCCAGAAGTTTGTCAAGGGAGTACTGCATATACAACCCCCTTTTGTGCCTCCAGTGGCACTGTGGGATCTCAACGTAGTTCTGGGATTCCTCAAATCACATTGGTTTAAACCGCTCAAATCTGTGGATTTGAAATATCTCACATGGAAAGTGACCATGCTGTTGGCCCTGGCCTCGGCCAGGCGAGTGTCAGAATTGGCGGCTTTGTCTCACAAAAGCCCATATCTGATTGTCCATTCGGACAGGGCAGAGCTGCGGACTCGTCCCCAGTTTCTCCCTAAGGTGGTGTCAGCGTTTCACCTGAACCAGCTTATTGTGGTACCTGCGGCTACTAGGGACTTGGAGGACTCCAAGTTGCTAGATGTTGTCAGGGCCCTGAAAATATATGTTTCCAGGACGGCTGGAGTCAGGAAAACTGACTTGCTGTTATCCTGTATGCACCCAACAAACTGGGTGCTCTTGCTTCTAAGCAGACGATTGCTAGTTGGATGTGTAGTACAATTCAGCTTGCACATTCTGTGGCAGGCCTGCCACAGCCAAAATATGTAAATGCCCATTCCACAAGGAAGGTGGGCTCATCTTGGGCGGCTGCCCGAGGGGTCTCGGCTTTACAACTTTGCCGAGCTGCTACTTGGTCAGGGGCAAACACGTTTGCAAAATTCTACAAATTTGATACCCTGGCTGAGGAGGACCTGGAGTTCTCTCATTCGGTGCTGCAGAGTCATCCGCACTCTCCCGCCCGTTTGGGAGCTTTGGTATAATCCCCATGGTCCTTACGGAGTCCCCAGCATCCACTTAGGACGTCAGAGAAAAATAAGAATTTACTTACCGATAATTCTATTTCTCGTAGTCCGTAGTGGATGCTGGGCGCCCATCCCAAGTGCGGATTGTCTGCAATACTTGTACATAGTTATTGTTACAAAAATCGGGTTATTATTGTTGTGAGCCATCTTTTCAGAGGCTCCGCTGTTATCAGGTACCACAATAGGTTGGTTCAGGTGAAACGCTGACACCACCTTAGGAAGAAACTGGGGACGAGTCCGCAGTTCTGCCCTGTCCGAATGGAAAATCAGATATGGGCTTTTGTAAGGCAAAGCCACCAATTCTGACACTCGCCTGGCCGAGGCCAGGGCCAACCGCATGGTCACTTTCCATGTGAGATATTTAAAATCCACAGATTTGAGCGGTTCAAACCAATGTGATTTGAGGAATCCCAACACTACGTTGAGATCCCACGGTGCCACTGGAGGCACAAAAGGGGCTGTATATGCAATACTCCCTTAACAAACTTCTGGACTTCAGGAACTGAAGCCAATTCTTTCTGGAAGAAAATCGACAGGGCCGAAATCTGAACCTTAATGGACCCCAATTTGAGGCCCATAGACACTCCTGTCTTCAGGAAATGCAAGAATCGACCGAGTTAAAATTCCTCCGTGGGGGCCCTCCTGGCCTCACACCACGCAACAATTTTTCGCCAAATACGGTGATAATGTTGTGCGGTCCCCTCCTTCCTGGCTTTGATCAGGATAGGAATGACTTCCTCCGGAATGCCTTTTTCCTTCAGGATCCGGCGTTCAACCGCCATGCCGTCAAACGCAGCCGCGGTAAGTCTTGGAACAGACAGGGTCCCTGCTGAAGCAGGTCCCTTCTTAGCGGCAGAGGCCATGAGTCCTCTGTGAGCATCTCTTGAAGTTCCGGGTACCAAGTCCTTCTTGGCCAATCCAGAGCCACGAGTATAGTTCTTACTCCTCTCCGTCTTATAATTCTCAGTACCTTGTGTATGAGAGGCAGAGGAGGGAACACATACACTGACTGGTACACCCACGGTGTTACCAGAGCGTCCACAGCTATTGCCTGAGGGTCTCTTGACCTGGCGCAATATCTGTCCAGTTTTTTGTTCAGGCGGGACGCCATCATGTCCACCTTTGGTCTTTCCCAATGGTTCACAATCATGTGGAAGACTTCCCGATGAAGTCCCCACTCTCCCGGGCGTCGGAATGAACACTGCTGACAGTGCTATCACCTGATTTTCCGCCCAGCGAAGAATCCTTGCAGTTTCTGCTATTGCCCTTCTGCTTCTTGTGCCGCCCTGTCTGTTTACGTGGGCGACTGCCGTGATGTTGTCCCACTGGATCAATACCGGCTGACCTTGAAGCAGAGGTCTTGCTAAGCTTAGAGCATTGTAACTTGCCCTTAGCTCCAGTATATTTATGTGGAGATAATTCTCCAGACTTGATCACACTCCCTGGAAATTTTTTCCCTGTGTGACTGCTCCCCAGCCTCTCAGGCTGGCATCCCTGGTCACCAGGACCCTTCCTGAATGCAGAATCTGCAGCCCATTAGTAGATGAGTACTTTGCAGCCACCGCAGAAGAAACACCCTTGTCCTTGGAGACAGGGTTATCCGCTGATGCATCTGAAGATGCGATCCGGACCATTTTTCCAGCAGATCCCACTGAAAAGTTCTTGCGTGAAAACTGCCGAATGGAATCGCTTCGTAAGAAGCCACCATTTTTCCCAGGACCCTTGTGCAATGATGCACTGACACTTTTCCTGGTTTTAGGAGGTTCCTGACTAGCTCGGATAACTCCCTGGCTTTCTTCTCCGGGAGAAACACTCTTTTCTGGACTGTGTCCAGAATCATCCCTAGGAACAGCCGATGTGTCGTCGGAAACAACTGCGGTTTTGGAATATTTAGAATCCACCCGTGCTGTCGTAGAACTACTTGAGATAGTGCTACTCCGACCTCCAACTGTTCTCTGGACCTTGCTCTTATCAGGAGGTCGTCCATTTTCTTTGAAGAAGAATCATCATTTCGGCCATTACCTTGGTAAAGACCCGGGGTGCCGTGGACAATCCAAACGGCAGCGTCTGAAACTGATAGTGACAGTTCTGTACCACGAACCTGAGGTACCCTTGGTGAGAAGGGCAAATTTGGACATGGAGGTAAGTATCCCTGATGTCCCGGGACACCCTATAGTCCCCTTCTTCCTGGTTCGCTATCACTGCTCTGAGTGACTCCATCTTGATTTGAACCTTTGTAAGTGTTCAAATATTTCAGATTTAGAATAGGTCTCACCGAGCCTTCTGGCTTCAGTACCACAACATAGTGTGGAATAATACCCCTTTCCTTGTTGTAGGAGGGGTACTTTGATTATCACCTGCTGGGAATACAGCTTGTGAATTGTTTCCAATACTGCCTCCCTGTCGGAGGGAGACGTTGGTAAAGCAGACTTCAGGAACCTGCGAGGGGGAAACGTCTCGACTTTCCAATCTGTACCCCTGGGATACTACTTGTAGGATCCAGGGGTCCTGTACGGCCCCAGCGTCATGCTGAGAAACTTGGCAGAAGCGGTGGAGGGCTTCTGTTCCTGGGAATGGGCTGCCTGCTGCAGTCTTCTTCCCTTTCCTCTATCCCTGGGCAGATATGACTCTTATGGGGACGAAAGGACTGAGGCTGAAAAGACGGTGTCTTTTTCTGCAGAGATGTGACTTAGGGTAAAAACGGTGGATTTTCCAGCAGTTGCCGTGGCCACCAGGTCCGATGGACCGACCCCAAATAACTCCTCCCCTTTATATGGCAATACTTCTTTGTGCCGTTTGGAATCTGCATCACCTGACCACTGTCGTGTCCATAAACATCTTCTGGCAGATATGGACATCGCACTTACTCTTGATGCCAGAGTGCAAATATCCCTCTGTGCATCTCGCATATATAGAAATGCATCCTTTAAATGCTCTATAGTCAATAAAATACTGTCCCTGTCAAGGGTATCAATATTTTTAGTCAGGGAATCCGACCAAGCCACCCCAGCTCTGCACATCCAGGCTGAGGCGATCGCTGGTCGCAGTATAACACCAGTATGTGTGTATATACTTCTTAGGATATTTTCCTTGAGGACGGCCCTATCTGGAGACGGTACCGCCACTTGTTTTGATAAGCGTGTGAGCGCCTTATCCATCCTAAGGGGTGTTTCCCAACGCGCCCTAACTTCTGGCGGGAAAGGGTATACCGCCAATAATTTTCTATCGGGGGAAACCCACGCATCATCACACACTTCATTTAATTTATCTGATTCAGGAAAAACTACAGGTAGTTTTTTCACACCCCACATAATACCCTTTCTCTATCGTCCTAGTGGATGCTGGGGTTCCTGAAAGGACCATGGGGAATAGCGGCTCCGCAGGAGACAGGGCACAAAAGTAAAGCTTTCCGATCAGGTGGTGTGCACTGGCTCCTCCCCCTATGACCCTCCTCCAAGCCAGTTAGATTTTTGTGCCCGGCCGAGAAGGGTGCAATCTAGGTGGCTCTCCTAAAGAGCTGCTTAGAAAAGTTTAGCTTAGGTTTTTTATTTTACAGTGAGTCCTGCTGGCAACAGGATCACTGCAACGAGGGACTTAGGGGAGAAGAAGTGAACTCACCTGCGTGCAGGATGGATTGGCTTCTTGGCTACTGGACATCAGCTCCAGAGGGACGATCACAGGTACAGCCTGGATGGTCACCGGAGCCTTGCCGCCGGCCCCCTTGCAGATGCTGAAGTAAGAAGAGGTCCAGAATCGGCGGCAGAAGACTCCTCAGTCTTCTAAAGGTAGCGCACAGCACTGCAGCTGTGCGCCATTTTCCTCTCAGCACACTTCACACGGCAGTCACTGAGGGTGCAGGGCGCTGGGAGGGGGGCGCCCTGGGAGGCAAATGAATACCTACTTTGGCTAAAAATACCTCACATATAGCCTCCGGAGGCTATATGGAGATATTTAACCCCTGCCAGAATCCGTTAAGAGCGGGAGACGAGGCCGCCGAAAAAGGGGCGGGGCCTATCTCCTCAGCACACAGCGCCATTTTCCCTCACAGAAAGGCTGGAGGGAAGGCTCCCAGGCTCTCCCCTGCACTGCACTACAGAAACAGGGTTAAAACAGAGAGGGGGGGCACTAATTTGGCGTTAGAAATATATAAAAAAGATGCTATAAGGGAAAACACTTATATAAGGTTGTCCCTATATAATTATAGCGTTTTTGGTGTGTGCTGGTAAACTCTCCCTCTGTCTCTCCAAAGGGCTAGTGGGTCCTGTCCTCTATCAGAGCATTCCCTGTGTGTGTGCTGTGTGTCGGTACGTGTGTGTCGACATGTATGAGGACGATGTTGGTGAGGAGGCGGAGCAATTGCCTGTAATGGTGATGTCACTCTCTAGGGAGTCGACACCGGAATGGTTGGCTTATTTAGGGAATTACGTGATAATGTCAACACGCTGCAAGGTCGGTTGACGACATGAGACGGCCGACAAACAATTAGTACCGGTCCAGACGTCTCAAAAACACCGTCAGGGGTTTTAAAACGCCCGTTTACTTTAGTCGGTCGACACAGACACAGACAGGGACACTGAATCCAGTGTCGACGGTGAATAAACAAACGTATTCCTTATTAGGGCCACACGTTAAAGGCAATGAAGGAGGTGTTACATATTTCTGATACTACAAGTACCACAAAAGAGGGTATTATGTGGGATGTGAAAAAACTACCGTAGTTTTTCCTGAATCAGATAAATTAAATAAAGTGTGATGATGCGTGGGTTCCCCCCGATAGAAAATTATGGGCGGTATACCCTTTCCCGCCAGAAGTTAGGGCGCGTTGGGAAACACCCCTTAGGGTGGATAAGGCGCTCACACGCTTATCAAAACAAGTGGCGGTACCGTCTATAGATAGGGCCGTCCTCAAGGACCAGCTGACAGGAGGCTGGAAAATATCATAAAAAGTATATACACACATACTGGTGTTATACTGCGACCAGCGATCGCCTCAGCCTGGATGTGCAGAGCTGGGGTGGCTTGGTCGGATTCCCTGACTAAAAATATTGATACCCTTGACAGGGACAGTATTTTATTGACTATAGAGCATTTAAAGGATGCATTTCTATATATGCGAGATGCACAGAGGGATATTTGCACTCTGGCATCAAGAGTAAATGCGATGTCCATATCTGCCAGAAGATGTTATGGACACGACAGTGGTCAGGTGATGCAGATTCCAAACGGCACAAAGGTGTATTGCCGTATAAAGGAAGAGGAGTTATTTGGGGTCGGTCCATCGGACCTGGGGGCCACGGCAACTGCTGGAAAATCCGCCGTTTTTACCCTAAGTCACATCTCTGCAGAAAAAGACACCGTCTTTTCAGCCTCAGTCCTTTCGTCCCTATAAGATCATATCTGCCCAGGGATAGAGGAAAGGGAGGAAGACTGCAGCAGGCAGCCCATTCCCAGGAACAGAAGCGTTCCACCGCTTCTGACAAGTTCTCAGCATGGCGCTGAGACCGTACAGGACCCCTGGATCCTACAAGTAGTATCCCAGGGGTACAGATTGGAATGTCGAGACGTTTCCCCTTCGCAGGCTCCTGAAGTCTGTTTTACCAAGGTCTCCCTCCGACAAGGAGGCAGTATGGGAAAAAATTCACAAGCTGTGTTCCCAGCAGGTGATAATTAAATTACCCCTCCTACTACAAGAAAAGGGGTATTATTCCACACTATATTGTGGTACTGAAGCCAGAAGGCTAGGTGAGACTTATTCTAAAAAAATTTTTTTTGAACACTTACAAAGGTTCAAATCAAGATGGAGTCACTCAGAGCAGTGATAACGAACCAGGAAGAAGGGGACTATATAGTGTCCCGGGACATCAGGGATGCTTACCTCTATGTCCCAAATTTGCCCTTCTCACTAAGGGTACCTCAGGTTCGTGGTGCAGAACTGTCACTATCAGTTTCAGACGCTGCCGTTTGGATTGTCCACGGCACCCCGGGTCTTTACCAAGGTAATGGCCGAAATGATGATTCTTCTTCGAAGAAAAGGCGTCTTAATTATCCCTTACTTGGACGATCTCCTGATAAGGGCATAGTCCAGGGAACAGTTGGAGGTCGGAGTAGCACTATCTCGGATACTGCTACAACAGCACGGGTGGATTCTAAATATTCCAAAATCGCAGCTGATCCCAACGACACGTCTGCTGTGCCTAGGGATGATTCTGGACACAGTCCAGAAAAAGGTGTTTCTCCCGGAAGAGAAAGCCAGGGAGTTATCCGAGCTAGTCAGGAACCTCCTAAAAACAGTGCATCATTGCACAAGGGTCCTGGTAAAAATGGTTGCTTCCTACGAAGCAATTCCATTCGGCAGATTTCACGCAAGAACTTTTCAGTGGGATCTGCTGGACAAATGGTCCGGATCGCATCTTCAGATGCATCAGCGGATAACCCTATATCCAAGGACAAGGGTGTCTCTCCTGTGGTGGTTATAGAGTGCTCATCTTCTAGAGGGCCGCAGATTCGGCATTCAGGATTGGATGCTGGTGACCACGGAGCCCAGCCCGAGAGGCTGGGGAGCAGTCACACAAGGAAAAAATTTCCAGGGAGTGTGATCAAGTCTGGAGACTTTTCTCCACATAAATATACTGGAGCTAAGGGTAAATTTATAATGCTCTAAGCTTAGCAAGACCTCTGCTTCAAGGTCAGCCGGTATTGATCCAGTGGGAAAAACATCACGGCAGTCGCCCACGTAAACAGACAGGGCGACACAAGAAGCAGGAGGGCAATGGCAAAAACTGCAAGGACTTTTCGCTGGGCGGAAAATCATGTGATAGCACTGTCAGCAGTGTTTCATCCCGGGAATGGAAACTGGGAAGCAGACTTCCTCAGCAGGCACGACCTCCACCCGGGAGAGTGGAAACTTCATCGGGAAGTTTTTTCCACATGATTGTAAACCGTTGGGAAATACCAAAGGTGGACATGATGGCGTCCCGTCTGAACAAAAAACGGGACAGGTATTGCGCCAGGTCAAGAGACCCTCAGGCAATAGCTGTGGACGTTCTGGTAACACCGTGGGTGTACCAGTCGGTGTATGTGTTCCCTCCTCTGCTTCTCATACCTAAGGTGCTGAGAATTATAAGACGTAGAGGAGTAAGAACTATACTCATGGCTCCGGATTGGCCAAGAAGGACTTGGTACCCGGAACTTCAAGAGATGCTTACAGAGGTCTTATGGCCTCTGCCGCTAAGAAGGGACTTGCTTCAGCAAGTACCATGTCTGTTCCAAGACTTACCGCAGCTGCGTTTGTCGGCATGGCGGTGGAAAGCCGGATCCTAAGGGAAAAAGGCATTCCGGAAGAGGTCATTCCTACCCTGGTCAAAGCCAGAAAGGAGGTGACCGCACAACATTATCACCACATGTGGCGAAAATATGTTGCGTGGTGTGAGGCCAGGAAGGCCCCACAAAGAAATTTCAACTCGGTCGTTTCCTGCATTTCCTGCAGACAGGAGTGTCTATGGGCCTCAAATTGGGGTCCATTAAGGTTCAAATTTCGGCCCTGTCGATTTTCTTCCAGAAAGAATTGGCTTCAGTTCCTGAAGTCCAGAAGTTTGTCAAGGGAGTATTGCATATACAACCCCCTTTTGTGCCTCCAGTGGCACTGTGGGATCTCAACGTAGTTCTGGGATTCCTCAAATCACATTGGTTTAAAACCAGTCAAATCTGTGGATTTGAAGCATCTCACATGAAAAGTGACCATGCTCTTGGCCCTGGCCTGGACCAGGCGAGTGTCAAATTGGTGGTTTTTTCTCAAAAAAGCCCAAATCTGTTTGTCCATTCGGACAGGGCAGAGCTGCGGACTCGTCCCCAGTTCTCTCCCTAAGGTGGTGTCAGTGTTTCACCTGAACCAGCTTATTGTGGTGCCTTGCACCTACTAGGGACTTGGAGGACTCCAAGTTGCTAGATGTTGTCAGGGCCCTGAAAATATGTTCCAGGACGGCTGGAGTCAGGAAAACTGACTTGCTGTTATCCTGTATGCACCCAACAAACTGGGTGCTCTTGCTTCTAAGCAGACTATTGCTAGTTGGATGTGTAATACAATTCAGCTTGCACATTCTGTGGCAGGCCTGCCACAGCCAAAATATGTAAATGCCCATTCCACAAGGAAGGTGGGCTCATCTTGGGCGGCTGCCCGAGGGGTCTCGGCTTTACAACCTTGCCGAGCAGCTACTTGGTCAGGGGCAAACACGTTTGCTAAATTCTACAAATTTGATACCCTGGCTAAGGAGGACCTGGAGTTCTCTCATTCGGTGCTGCAGAGTCATCCGCACTCTCCCGCCCGTTTGGGAGCTTTGGTATAATCCCCATGGTCCTTTCAGGAACCCCAGCATCCACTAGGACGATAGAGAAAATAAGAATTTACTTACCGATAATTCTATTTCTCGGAGTCCGTAGTGGATGCTGGGCGCCCATCCCAAGTGCGGATTATCTGCAATACTTGTACATAGTTACAAAAATCGGGTTATTATTGTTGTGAGCCATCTTTTCAGAGGCTCCGCTGTTATCATACTGTTAACTGGGTTTAGATCACAAGTTGTACGGTGTGATTGGTGTGGCTGGTATGAGTCTTACCCGGGATTCAAAATTCCTCCCTTATTGTGTACGCTCGTCCGGGCACAGTACCTAACTGGCTTGGAGGAGGGTCATAGGGGGAGGAGCCAGTGCACACCACCTGATCGGAAAGCTTTACTTTTGTGCCCTGTCTCCTGCGGAGCCGCTATTCCCCATGGTCCTTTCAGGAACCCCAGCATCCACTACGGACTCCGAGAAATAGAATTATCGGTAAGTAAATTCTTATTTTTTTTTTTGTGGTACTTGTAGTATCAGAAATATGTAACACCTCCTTCATTGCCCTTAACAAGTAACGTGTGGCTCTAAAGGAAAATACGTTTGTTTCTTCACCGTCGACACTGAAATCAGTGTCTATGTCTGTGTCGACCGACTGAGGTAAATGGGCGTTTTAAAGCCCCTGACGGTGTTTGAGACGCCTGGACAGGTACTATTTTGTTTGCCGGCCGTCTCTGTTGACATTATCACGTAATTCCTTGAATAAGCCATCCATTCCGGTGTCGACTCCCTAGAGAGTGACATCACCATTACAGGCAATTGCTCCGCCTCCTCACCAACATCGTCCTCATACATGTCGACACACACGTACCGACACACAGCACACACACAGGGAATGCTCTGATAGAGGACAGGACCCCACTAGCCCTTTGGGGAGACAGAGGGAGAGTTTGCCAGCACACACCAAAAACGCTATAATTATACAGGGACAACCTTTATATAAGTGTTTTTCCCTTATAGCATTTTAATATATATAGTCATATCGCCAAATAAGTGCCCCCCCTCTCTGTTTTAACCCTGCTTCTGTAGTGCAGTGCAGGGGAGAGCCTGGGAGCCTTCCCACCAGCATTTTTGTGAGGGAAAATGGCGCTGTGTGCTGAGGAGAATAGGCCCCGCCCCCTTTTCGGCGGGCTTCTTCTCCCGTTTTTCTGAGACCTGGCAGGGGTTAAATACATCCATATAGCCCCCAGGGGCTATATGTGATGTATTTTTAGCCAGAATAAGGTACTATCATTGCTGCCCAGGGCGCCCCCCCCAGCGCCCTGCACCCTCAGTGACCGCTGCTATGAAGTGTGCTGACAACAATGGCGCACAGCTGCAGTGCTGTGCGCTACCTTATGAAGACTGAAAAGTCTTCTGCCGCCGGTTTCTGGACCTCTTCATTTTTCGGCATCTGCAAGGGGGTCGGCGTCGCGGCTCCGGGACGAACCCCAGGGTGAGACCTGTGTTCCGACTCCCTCTGGAGCTAATGGTGTCCAGTAGCCTAAGAAGCCAATCCATCCTGCACGCAGGTGAGTTCACTTCTCTCCCCTAAGTCCCTCGATGCAGTGAGCCTGTTGCCAGCAGGACTCACTGAAAATATAAAACCTAACAAAACTTTTACTCTAAGCAGCTCTTTAGGAGAGCCACCTAGATTGCACCCTTCTCGGCCGGGCACAAAAATCTAACTGAGGCTTGGAGGAGGGTCATAGGGGGAGGAGCCAGTGCACACCACCTGATCCTAAAAGCTTTTACTTTTGTGCCCTGTCTCCTGCGGAGCCGCTAATCCCCATGGTCCTGACGGAGTCCCCAGCATCCACTTAGGACGTCAGAGAAATAAGAATTTACTTACCGATAATTCTATTTCTCGTAGTCCGTAGTGGATGCTGGGCGCCCATCCCAAGTGCGGATTGTCTGCAATACTTGTACATGGTTATTGTTACAAAAATCGGGTTATTATTGTTGTGAGCCATCTTTTCAGAGGCTCCGCTGTTATCATGCTGTTAACTGGGTTCAGATCACAGGTTGTACAGTGTGATTGGTGTGGCTGGTATGAGTCTTACCCGGGATTCAAAATCCTTCCTTATTGTGTACGCTCGTCCGGGCACAGTATCCTAACTGAGGCTTGGAGGAGGGTCATAGGGGGAGGAGCCAGTGCACACCACCTGATCCTAAAGCTTTTACTTTTCTCTATCGTCCTAGTGGATGCTGGGGTTCCTGAAAGGACCATGGGGAATAGCGGCTCCGCAGGAGACAGGGCACAAAAAGTAAAGCTTTCCGATCAGGTGGTGTGCACTGGCTCCTCCCCCTATGACCCTCCTCCAAGCCTCAGTTAGATTTTGTGCCCGGCCGAGAAGGGTGCAATCTAGGTGGCTCTCCTAAAGAGCTGCTTAGAGAAAGTTTAGCTTAGGTTTTTTATTTTACAGTGAGTCCTGCTGGCAACAGGATCACTGCAACGAGGGACTTAGGGGAGAAGAAGTGAACTCACCTGCGTGCAGGATGGATTGGCTTCTTGGCTACTGGACATCAGCTCCAGAGGGACGATCACAGGTACAGCCTGGATGGTCACCGGAGCCTCGCCGCCGGCCCCCTTGCAAATGCTGAAACATGAAGAGGTCCAGAATCGGCGGCAGAAGACTCCTCAG
This sequence comes from Pseudophryne corroboree, assembly GCF_028390025.1. Classification (NCBI taxonomy): domain Eukaryota; kingdom Metazoa; phylum Chordata; class Amphibia; order Anura; family Myobatrachidae; genus Pseudophryne; species Pseudophryne corroboree. The sequence goes on from NC_086444.1 coordinate 1,122,254,317, forward strand.
TCTTCTAAAGGTAGCGCACAGCACTGCAGCTGTGCGCCATTTTCCTCTCAGCACACTTCACACGGCAGTCACTGAGGGTGCAGGGCGCTGGGAGGGGAGCGCCCTGGGAGGCAAATGAAAACCTATTTGGCTAAAAAATACCTCACATATAGCCTCCGGGGGCTATATGGAGATATTTAACCCCTGCCAGAATACACTAAAGAGCGGGAGACGAGCCCGCCGGAAAAGGGGCGGGGCCTATCTCCTCAGCACACAGCGCCATTTTCCTTACACAGCTCCGCTGGTCAGGACGGCTCCCAGGTCTCTCCCCTGCACTGCACTACAGAAACAGGGTAAAACAAGAGAGGGGGGGCAAAATAGTGGCAAAAATCATATTATAAAAGCAGCTATACAGGGAGCACTTATTATAAGGCTATCCCTGTCATATATAGCGCTTTTGGTGTGTGCTGGCAAACTCTCCCTCTGTCTCCCCAAAGGGCTAGTGGGGTCCTGTCTTCGTTAAGAGCATTCCCTGTGTGTCTGCTGTGTGTCGGTACGTGTGTGTCGACATGTATGAGGACGATATTGGTGTGGAGGCGGAGCAATTGCCAAATATGGGGATGTCACCTCCTAGGGGGTCGACACCAGAATGGATGCCTTTATTTATGGAATTACGGGATAGTGTCAACACGCTAAAGCAGTCGTTTGACGACATGAGACGGCCGGACAATCAGTTAGTGCTTGTCCAGGCGCCTCAAACACCGTCAGGGGCTGTAAAACGCCCTTTGCCTCAGTCGGTCGACACAGACCCAGACACAGGCACTGATTCCAGTGGCGACGGTGACGAATCAACCGTATTTTCCAGTAGGGCCACACGTTATATGATTTTGGCAATGAAGGAGGCGTTACATTTAGCTGATACTACAGGTACCACTAAACAGGGTATTATGTGGGGTGTGAAAAAACTACCTATAGTTTTTCCTGAATCAGAAGAACTAAATGATGTATGTGATGAAGCGTGGGTTGCCCCCGATAAAAAGATGCTAATTTCAAAGAAGTTATTAGCTTTATACCCTTTCCCGTCAGAGGTTAGGGCGCGCTGGGAAACACCTCCTAGGGTGGACAAGGCGCTCACACGCTTATCTAAACAAGTGGCGTTACCCTCTCCTGAGACGGCCGCACTTAAAGATCCAGCAGATAGGAGGATGGAAAATATCCAAAAAAGTATATACACACATACAGGTGTTATACTACGACCAGCTATAGCGACAGCCTGGATGTGCAGTGCTGGAGTAGCTTGGTCAGAGTCCCTGATTGAAAATATTGATACCCTGGATAGGGACAATGTTTTACTGTCTTTAGAGCAAATAAAGGATGCATTTCTTTATATGCGTGATGCACAGAGGGATATCTGCACACTGGCATCACGGGTAAGTGCTATGTCCATTTCGGCCAGAAGAAGTTTATGGACGCGACAGTGGTCAGGCGATGCGGACTCAAAACGGCATATGGAAGTTTTGCCGTATAAAGGGGAGGAGTTATTTGGAGTCGGTCTATCAGATTTGGTGGCCACGGCTACAGCCGGGAAATCCACCTTTTTACCTCAAGCTACTCCCCAACAGAAAAAGACACCGACTTTTCAACCGCAGCCCTTTCGTTCCTTTAAAAACAAGAGAGCAAAGGGATATTCATATCTGCCACGAGGCAGAGGAAGGGGGAAGAGACACCAACAGGCAGCTCCTTCCCAGGAACAGAAGCCCTCCCCCGCTTCTACAAAAGCCTCAGCATGACGCTGGGGCTTCTCAAGCGGACTCGGGGGCGGTGGGCGGTCGTCTCAAGAATTTCAGCGCGCAGTGGGCTCACTCGCAGGTAGATCCCTGGATCCTGCAGATAATATCTCAGGGGTACAGGTTGGAACTAGAGACAGATCCGCCTCGCCGTTTCCTGAAGTCTGCTTTACCAACGTCCCCCTCCGAAAGGGAGACGGTTTTGGAAGCCATTCACAAGCTGTACTCTCAGCAGGTGATAGTCAAGGTACCTCTTCTACAACAGGGTAAGGGGTATTATTCCACTCTATTTGTGGTACCGAAGCCGGACGGCTCGGTAAGACCTATTCTAAATCTGAAGTCCTTGAACCTGTACATAAAGAAGTTCAAGTTCAAAATGGAGTCACTCAGAGCAGTGATAGCGAACCTGGAAGAAGGGGACTTTATGGTGTCCTTGGACATCAAGGATGCGTACCTCCACGTTCCAATTTACCCCTCACACCAGGGGTACCTCAGGTTCGTTGTACAAAACTGTCACTATCAGTTTCAGACGCTGCCGTTCGGATTGTCCACGGCACCTCGGGTCTTTACAAAGGTAATGGCCGAGATGATGATTCTTCTTCGAAGAAAAGGCGTATTAATTATCCCATACTTGGACGATCTCCTAATAAGGGCAAGGTCCAGAGAACAGCTAGAGAGGGGATTAGCACTGTCTCAAGAAGTGCTAAAACAGCACGGCTGGATTCTGAATATTCCAAAATCCCAGTTAATGCCGACAACTCGTCTGCTGTTCCTAGGGATGATTCTGGACACGGTTCAGAAAAAGGTTTTTCTCCCGGAGGAAAAAGCCAAGGAGTTATCCGAGCTTGTCAGGAACCTCCTAAAACCAGGAAAGGTGTCTGTACATCAATGCACAAGAGTCCTGGGAAAAATGGTGGCTTCTTACGAAGCAATTCCATTCGGCAGATTCCATGCACAAATTTTCCAGAGGGATCTGTTGGACAAATAGTCAGGGTCGCATCTTCAGATGCACCAGCGGATAACCCTGTCTCCAAGGACAAGGGTATCTCTTCTGTGGTGGTTGCAGAGTGCTCATCTATTGGAGGGCCGCAGATTCGGCATACAGGATTGGATCCTGGTGACCACGGACGCCAGCCTGAGAGGCTGGGGAGCAGTCACACAAGGAAGAAACTTCCAGGGAGTGTGGACGAGCCTGGAAACGTCTCTTCACATAAACATTCTGGAACTAAGAGCAATCTACAATGCTCTAAGCCAGGCAGAACCTCTGCTTCAAGGAAAACCGGTGTTGATCCAGTCGGACAACATCACGGCAGTCGCCCATGTAAACAGACAGGGCGGCACAAGAAGCAGGAGTGCAATGGCAGAAGCTGCAAGGATTCTTCGCTGGGCAGAGAATCATGTGATAGCACTGTCAGCAGTGTTCATCCCGGGAGTGGACAACTGGGAAGCAGACTTCCTCAGCAGACACGACCTTCACCCGGGAGAGTGGGGACTTCATCCGGAAGTCTTCCACATGCTGGTAACCCGTTGGGAAAGACCAATGGTGGACATGATGGCGTCTCGCCTCAACAAAAAACTGGACAGGTATTGCGCCAGGTCAAGAGATCCGCAGGCAATAGCTGTGGACGCGCTGGTAACGCCTTGGGTGTACCAGTCGGTGTATGTGTTTCCTCCTCTGCCTCTCATACCAAAAGTATTGAGAATTATACGGCAAGGAGGCGTAAGAACGATACTAGTGGTTCCGGATTGGCCAAGAAGGACTTGGTACCCGGAACTTCAAGAGATGATCACGGAAGATCCGTGGCCTCTACCTCTAAGGAGGGACTTGCTTCAGCAGGGTCCCTGTCTGTTTCAAGACTTACCGCGGCTGCGTTTGACGGCATGGCGGTTGAACGCCGGATCCTAAAGGAAAAAGGCATGCCGGAAGAAGTCATTCCTACTTTGATTAAAGCAAGGAAGGAAGTAACCGTGCAACACTATCACCGCATTTGGCGAAGATATGTTGCGTGGTGCGAGGATCGGAGTGCTCCGACGGAGGAATTTCAACTGGGTCGATTCCTACATTTCCTGCAATCAGGATTGTCTATGGGTCTCAAATTGGGATCTATTAAGGTTCAAATTTCGGCCCTGTCGATTTTCTTTCAAAAAGAATTGGCTTCAGTTCCTGAAGTCCAGACTTTTGTTAAGGGAGTGCTGCATATACAGCCTCCTGTGGTGCCTCCAGTGGCACCGTGGGATCTCAATGTGGTTTTGGAATTTCTAAAATCTCATTGGTTTGAACCACTAAAAAAGGTGGATTTAAAATATCTCACATGGAAAGTGACCATGTTACTAGCCCTGGCTTCGGCCAGGAGAGTGTCAGAACTGGCAGCTTTATCTTACAAAAGCCCATATCTGATTTTCCATTCGGACAGGGCAGAACTGCGGACTCGTCCGCATTTTCTCCCTAAGGTGGTGTCAGCATTTCATCTGAACCAGCCTATTGTAGTGCCTGCGGCTACAAGTGACTTGGAGGACTCCAAGTTACTGGACGTTGTCAGAGCATTAAAAATATATATTGCAAGGACAGCTGGAGTCAGAAAATCTGACTCGTTGTTTATATTGTATGCACCCAACAAGATGGGTGCTCCTGCGTCTAAGCAGACGATTGCTCGTTGGATCTGTAGCACAATCCAACTTGCACATTCTGTGGCAGGCCTGCCACAGCCTAAATCTGTAAAGGCCCACTCCACAAGGAAGGTGGGCTCATCTTGGGCGGCTGCCCGAGGGGTCTCGGCATTACAACTTTGCCGAGCAGCTACGTGGTCAGGGGAGAACACGTTTGTAAAATTTTACAAATTTGATACTCTGGCTAAGGAGGACCTGGAGTTCTCTCATTCGGTGCTACAGAGTCATCCGCACTCTCCCGCCCGTTTGGGAGCTTTGGTATAATCCCCATGGTCCTTTCAGGAACCCCAGCATCCACTAGGACGATAGAGAAAATAAGAATTTACTTACCGATAATTCTATTTCTCGGAGTCCGTAGTGGATGCTGGGCGCCCATCCCAAGTGCGGATTATCTGCAATAATTGTACATAGTTATTGTTAACTAATTCGGGTTATTGTTTAGGAAGCCATCTTTCAGAGGCTCCTCTGTTATCATACTGTTAACTGGGTTTGATCACAAGTTGTACGGTGTGATTGGTGTGGCTGGTATGAGTCTTACCCGGGATTCAAAATTCCTCCCTTATTGTGTACGCTCGTCCGGGCACAGTACCTAACTGAGGCTTGGAGGAGGGTCATAGGGGGAGGAGCCAGTGCACACCACCTGATCGGAAAGCTTTACTTTTTGTGCCCTGTCTCCTGCGGAGCCGCTATTCCCCATGGTCCTTTCAGGAACCCCAGCATCCACTACGGACTCCGAGAAATAGAATTATCGGTAAGTAAATTCTTATTTTGTGCCCTGTCTCCTGCGGAGCCGCTATTCCCCATGGTCCTTACGGAGTCCCCAGCATCCACTACGGACTACGAGAAATAGAATTATCGGTAAGTAAATTCTTATTTTCAGAGCTACTGTATGTGAAATGGGCAGATGAGGGCTATGCTTCAGGTCAGAAAAGTTGTATAGTGTACTAGAAAGTTTACAGAAAAATGTTAAGTTGCAAATAAAATAAAAAATTAGAAATCATTTTAAATTAGACCATATTAATTATTAATGCTTGGTTATAAAATATTCAACAAATTTTAAAACAAAAATATTTTTTTCTCTTACGTCCTAGAGGATGCTGGGGACTCCGTATGGACCATGGGAATAGACGGGCTCCGCAGGAGACATGGGCACTTTAAGAAAGAACTTTAGGTATGGGTGTGCACTGGCTACTCCCTCTATGCCCCTCCTCCAGTTTGCTACTGTGCCCAGAGGAGACTGGGTGCATTGCAGGGAGCTCTCCTGAGTTTCCTAAAAGAAAGTATATTTGTTAGGTTTTTTATTTTCAGGGAGCCTGCTGGCAACAGACTCCCTACATCGAGGGACTGAGGAGAGAGAAGCAGACCTACTTCTGTGAGTTTCAAGGCTCTGCTTCTTAGGCTACTGGACACCATTAGCTCCAGAGGGATTGGTACGCAGGTCTCACCCTCGCCGTCCATCCCAGAGCTGCGCCGCCGTCCTCCTCGCAGAGCCGGAAGATAGAAGCTGGGTGAGTATGAGAAGAAAGAAGACTTCAGAGGCGGCAGAAGACTTCAGATCTTCACTGAGGTAACGCACAGCAGTAAAGCTGTGCGCCATTGCTCCCACACAGCACACACAAACGGCAGTCACTGTAAGGGTGCAGGGCGCAGGGGGGGCGCCCTGGGCAGCAATAAAACCTCTTTTCTGGCAAATGTGTATATAAAGAGCCCCAGCCAGGTTTTTTCGATATTTGAGCGGGACAGAAGCCCGCTGCCGAGGGGGCGGGGCTTCTTCCTCAGCACTCACCGGCGCCATTTTCTCCACAGCACAGCGCTGAGAGGAAGCTCCCCGGACTCTCCCCTGCTTATCCACGGTGAAAGAGGGTTTTAAAGAAGGGGGGGGGGCACATAATTGGCGCAATATACAGATTACAGCGCTATCTGGGTAAACATATTGTGTTTTTTCCTGGGTCATTAGCGCTGGGTGTGTGCTGGCATACTCTCTATCTCTGTCTCTCCAAATGGCCTTGTGGGGGAACTGTCTTCAGATAAGAGGATTCCCTGTGTGTGTGTGGTGTGTCGGTACGCGTGTGTCGACATGTCTGAGGTAGAATGCTCTCCTAGGGAGGAGGTGGAGCAAATGAATGTGGTGTCTCCGTCGACAACGCCGACACCTGACTGGATGGATATGTGGAATGTTTTAAGTGCTAATGTGAATTTATTGCACAAAAGATTAGACAAAGCTGAGGCTAGGGAACAGCCAGGGAGTCAACCCATGTCTGTCCCTATGTCGCAGGGACCTTCGGGGTCTCAAAAGCGCCCACTATCCCAAATAGTAGACACTGATACCGACACGGATTCTGACTCCAGTGTCGACTACGTTGATGCAAAGTTACAGCCAAAAGTGGCTAAATGTATTCGATATATGATTATTGCAATAAAGATGTTTTGCATATCACAGAGGAACCCCCGGTCCCTGACACGAGGGTACACATGTATAAGGAAAAGAAACCTGAGGTAACCTTTACCCCTTCTCATGAGCTGAACGAGTTGTGTGAAAAAGCGTGGGAATCTCCAAACAAAAAACTGCAGATTCCCAAAAGGATTCTTATGGCGTATCCTTTCCCGGCAAAGGACAGGATACGATGGGAATCCTCCCCTAGGGTGGACAAAGCGTTGACACGCTTATCCAAAAATGTAGCGCTGCCATCCCAAGATACGGCTACCCTAAGGAATCATGCTGATCGCAAGCAGGAGGTTACTTTGAAGTCCATTCACACACATTCTGGTACTTTATTCAGACCGGCTATTGCGTCGGCTTGGGTTTGTAGCGCTGTGGCAGCGTGGACAGATACCTTATCAGCGGAGATTGAGACCCTGGATAAGGATACTATCTTATAGACCCTAGGACATATAAAAGATGCTGTCTTATATATGAGAGATGCTCAAAGAAACATTTGTTTACTGAGTTCTAGAGTCAACGCCATGTCGATTTCTGCTAGACGAGTCCTATGGACCCGACAATGTATAGGTGATGCCGACTCAAAACGGCATATGGAGGGTTTACCTTACAAGGGTGAGGAATTGTTTGGAGAAGGTCTCTCGGACCTGGTCTCCACAGCTACAGCTGGTAAATCCAATTTTTTGCCTTATATTCCCTCACAGCCTAAGAAAGTGCCACATTATCTAATGCAGTCCTTGCGGTCACAGAGAAACAAGAAAGTATGTGGTGCGTCCTTTCTGGCCAGAGGTAAGGGCAGGGGGAAAAAGCTGCACAACACAGCTAGTTCCCAGGAACAGAAGTCCTCCCCGGCCTCTACAAAATCCACCGCATGACGCTGGGGCTCCGCAAAGGGAGTTCGCCCCAGTGGGGGCACGTCTTCGACTTTTCAGCCACATCTGGGTTCACTCACAGTGGATCCCTGGGCAATAGAAATTGTTTCTCAGGGTTACAAGCTGGAATTCGAAGAGGTGCCTCCTCGCCGGTTTTTCAAATCGGCCCTGCCGGCCGATTCTTCTAGTTTTAAATGCAATTCACAAATTGTATCTTCAACAGGTGGTGGTCAAGGTTCCCCTACTTCAACAAGGGAGGGGATATTACTCAACCCTGTTTGTAGTCCCGAAACCGGACGGTTCGGTCAGACCCATTTTAAATTTAAAATCCCGGAACCTATACTTGAAAAGGTTTAAATTCAGGATGGAATCGCTCAGAGCGGTCATCGCCAGCCTTGAAGGGGGGGATTTTATGGTATCCCTGGACATAAAGGATGCATACCTTCATGTTCCCATATATCCACCTCATCAGGCGTACCTGAGATTTGCAGTACAGGATTGTCATTACCAATTTCAGACGTTGCCGTTTGGGCTATCCACGACCCCGAGGATTTTCACCAAGGTAATGGCGGAAATGATGGTGCTCCTGCGCAAGCAGGGTTTCTCAATTATCCCGTACTTGGACGATCTCCTCATAAAAGCGAGATCAAGAGAGCGGTTGCTGAGCAGCGTGTCACTTTCACTGAAAGTGTTACAGCAACACGGCTGGATTCTCAATATCCCGAAGTCGCAGTTGGTTCCTACGACTCGTCTGACCTTCTTGGGCATGATTCTGGATACGGACCAGAAAAGGGTTTACCTTCCGATAGAAAAGGCTCAGGAACTCATGACCCTGGTCAGGAACCTATTGAAGCCAAAACAGGTGTCAGTGCATCACTGCACTCGAGTCCTGGGAAAGATGGTGGCATCGTACGAGGCCATTCCCTTCGGCAGGTTCTTCCAATGGGACCTACTGGACAAGTGGTCCGGGTCACATCTACAGATTCATCGGATGATCACCCTGTCCCCCAGGGCCAGGGTATCTCTCCTATGGTGGCTACAGAGTGCTCACCTTCTAGAGGGCGGCAGGTTCGGCATTCAGGACTGGGTTCTGGTGACCACGGATGCGAGCCTCCGAGGTTGGGGAGCAGTCACACAGGGAAGAGACTTCCAAGGACTTTGGACAAGTCAGGAGGCTTGTCTTCACATCAACGTCCTGGAGCTGAAGGCCATATACAACGCCCTTCATCAAGCGGAGACCTTACTTCGCGACCTACCAGTTCTGATTCAGTCAGACAACATCACCGCAGTGGCTCATGTAAACCGCCAAGGCGGCACAAGGAGCAGAGTGGCAATGGCGGAAGCCACCAGGATTCTTCGCTGGGCGGAAAATGATGTAAGCGCACTGTCAGCAGTGTTCATTCCGGGAGTGGACAACTGAGAAGCAGACTTCCTCAGCAGGCACGACCTGCATCCAGGAGAGTGGGGACTTCATCAGGAAGTCTTCTCACAGATTGCAAGTCAGTGGGGACTGCCCCAGATAGACATGATGGCGTCCCGCCTCAACAAAAAGCTGCAGAGGTATTGCACCAGGTCAAGAGACCCTCAGGCGGTAGCTGTGGACGCCCTAGTGACACCGTGGGTGTTCCAGTCGGTTAATGTGTTTCCTCCTCTTCCTCTCATCCCAAAGGTGTTGAGAATAATAAGAAAAAGAGGAGTACAGACAATTCTCATTGTTCCAGATTGGCCGTGAAGGGCCTGGTATCCGGATCTGCAGGAGATGCTCACAGACGATCCGTGGCCTCTTCCTCTAAGGCAGGACCTGTTGCTACAGGGGCCCTGTCTGTTCCAAGACTTACTGCGGCTGCGTTTGACGGCATGGCGGTTGAACGCTGGATCGTAGCGGAAAAGGGCATTCTGGATGAGGTCATTCCTACTCTGATAAAGGCTAGGAAGGACGTGACAGCTAAACATTATCACCGTATATGGCGAAAGTATGTTTCTTGGTGTGAGGCCAGGAATGCTCCTACGGATGAATTCCATCTGGGCCGTTTACTACACTTTCTACATACTGGAGTGAATATGGGCCTAAAATTAGGCTCCATTAAGGTTCAGATTTCGGCCTTATCTATTTTCTTTCAGAAAGAATTAGCTTCTTTCCCAGAAGTACAGACTTTTGTGAAGGGAGTTCTGCATATTCAGCCTCCTTTTGTACCTCCGGTGGCGCCTTGGGACCTTAATGTGGTGTTGAGTTTCCTTAAGTCGCACTGGTTTGAGCCACTTAAAACGGTGGAGTTAAAATATCTCACTTGGAAGGTAGTCACGTTGTTAGCCTTGGCTTTGGCTAGGCGAGTGTCGGAATTGGCGGCTTTGTCTCATAAAAGCCCCTATCTGGTTTTCCATATGGATAGAGCGGAATTGCGGACCCGTCCTCAATTTCTGCCTAAGGTGGTGTCATCTTTTCATATGAACCAACCTATTGTGGTGCCTGTGGCTACGCTAGACTTGGAGGATTCCGAGTTCCTTGATGTGGTCAGGGCTTTGAAAATTTACGTGGCCAGAACGGCTAAAGTCATAAAAACAGAAGCACTGTTTGTCCTGTATGCAGCCAACAAGGTTGGCGCTCCTGCTTCAAAGCAGACTATTGCTCGCTGGATCTGTAACACAATTCAGCAGGCTCATTCTACGGCTGGATTGCCGTTACCAAAATCGGTCAAGGCCCATTCCACTAGGAAGGTGGGCTCTTCTTGGGCGGCTGCCCGAGGGGTCTCGGCATTACAGCTTTGCCGAGCTGCTACTTGGTCGGGTTCAAACACTTTTGCAAAATTCTACAAGTTTGATACCCTGGCTGAGGAGGACCTCCTGTTTGCTCAATCGGTGCTGCAGAGTCATCCGCACTCTCCCGCCCGTTTGGGAGCTTTGGTATAATCCCCATGGTCCTTACGGAGTCCACAGCATCCTCTAGGACGTAAGAGAAAATAAGATTTTAAACCTACCGGTAAATCTTTAACTCGTAGTCCGTAGAGGATGCTGGGCGCCCATCCCAAGTGCGGATTACTTCTGCAAGGCTTGTATATAGTTTTGCTTACTAATGGGTTATGTTATAATTTCATCGGTCTCGGACTGATGCTATGTTGTTTTCATACTGTTAACTGGTTAGTTTATCACAAGTTATACGGTGTGAATGGTGTGGGCTGGTTTGAATCTTGCCCTTGGATTAACAAAAATCCTTTCCTCGTACTGTCCGTCTCCTCTGGGCACAGTTTCTCTAACTGAGGTCTGGAGGAGGGCCATAGAGGGAGGAGCCAGTGCACACCCATACCTAAAGTTCATTCTTAAAATGCCCATGTCTCCTGCGGAGCCCGTCTATCCCCATGGTCCTTACGGAGTCCCCAGCATCCTCTACGGACTACGAGAAAAAGATTTACCGGTAGGTTTAAAATCTTTTCTGATGTCTTATTTTATTAAATTGCATCTTCTCTTTTAATTTTTGTATTTATTTTTTTTAACTCCAATTTGAATTGCTAAACGTTGACACGGAGTGCAAAGATAGAAGCCACAGCCCATCACAAGGGGAATAGATATGATAGCATCGAAATACAATTTCAGTACATAAACTGAGAGTTTAAAAGTTGAGCACATATAACATTACTTATATTTGAAGCCAAGAAAAATCTTAGCTGCTTCTTTTAATACCATAACTGTGTTTTGCTTAAGTGATTGCTTTATAAGTGGAGAGTAACAGTCTGGTACCATCTGGCAGTATATGAAAATACTTGGGCAAATACTAGAGCTCTTATCAGAATGACTAATCTAAAATCACACAAAGAATAATACCATCCCTTTGCCAGGTCTCCATGAATATAGCCTTTAATTTTGGGGTTTTTCTTTTTTTTTAAACTGCTGGACAAGAAACACATTTATGAGAAATAGGGTGTTGAGGAACTTTTTTATATTTGCTTGCTGTTTTTCAGAGATTGATACTTAAAGTTCTAAAGTACACACCAACATGTTATCTATTCTCAGCCAAGAAGCTCTTTATATTGTTATTTGCAGATTATATAAAATATTTGAAACAATAAAGAAAAGTTAAGTTGCCCTCATTTTTTTTCTGAACTGTACAGTAGTTAAATAATTCTGCATATGATTGGGGGCTTTGGGCCTTAATTAGTATCCATTTCACAATGTTTTAAAAGAGAAATGTTCATACATGAGCAGAATGAGAAATAATAATGATGGGAATGTTTTGAATTTCAAGAATGGTCCAAGAAATACTCAGAAGACAATATAGGTCAGAAGACAATTATAGGGTCTTTTATCCTAAAAGCTGATATGCAGAAAATTCAGGAAGGTGTTACTTATCTTGCTACTTTGTAATAGCAGAACACAGACACAGAGAATACATGAACACAGACATGACATGCTTCTTATACCTCTTTTAGACCAAAGTTCGTGGGTTGCAGCCAGGAGCCTGTCACGGGTGCTACCCGGTTGTGACCCACATCAGGCCCGTTTCACACCGCATTTGCCAACACGGCTTTTTGTCGGGTTGTTGACATCACTGATGACGCGGCGGGGGTGGCGCTTGGAAATCACATGATCTCTGAGCGCTGCCTGTACATTCACTGTAAACGAGAAGCCGGGTCGATGCGACCCAGCTACCGTTTACACAGCAGAGTTTGCCGGGTTGAACACACGTTCAATCCTGCAAACTACCCGAGTTGGAATACCGGGTCACTTGACCCATTATTCCAACTCTGCCCTTTTACACCAACCAGCAACACGGGTTATGCACGTTCATGTGCAATAACCCGTGTTATATGCTGGCGGTGTAAAAGGGGTATTACAGTCACTTGTAAACAAGTAAACTGTTATCATTGTTCAGGTAAAGGGTACAAAAATGTTCTCCAGTAGCACACAGTAGGGAATTATGGATCAGATTGATAAAGCCTTGGAGAGTGATAAATAGCACAGTGATAAGGTACCAGCCAATCAGCTCCTAACTGCCATGTTACAGGCTGGGTTTGAAAAATAACAGGAGCTGATTTTTTGGTACTTTATCACCGTGCAATTTATCACTCTCCAAGGCTTGATAAATCTGGCTTATATGTTATACATTAGGTAATAGAACAGCAAGAGAAGCAAAAACAAGCACTCTCATTGAGGCAAGATGGGAACAGAAACAAATACAGGGGGAAATAGGGCTTTGCCCATCTGAGTTTAGAATCTAATTGGGAGGAGAAATATTAATACAAGAACGGAGTGAGGGGGCCGACAAAGGAGAAAAGGGTACCACACCAAATGGAGAAATGGGTGAGATCTGTCCAGAAAGGGTTTAGGTGGGGAAACAGCAGACTTTCGATAAAAGACTATTGTTGTACATAGGCTGGGAGAGAATATGATTGGGTCTGTGGGAGCCTAAAGTTTACATAGGTGGGGTGTGGGGTGGTCTTCTGTATGCCGACGGTTGGGCTCCCGGTGCTCAGTATACCGGCGCCGGGAGCCCGACCGCCGGCATACCGACACTTATTTTCCCTCGTGGGGGTCCACGACCCCCATAGAGGGAGAATAAAATAGTGTGGCGCGCCACCGTGCCCGTGGCGAGCGCAGCGAGCCCGCAAGGGGCTCATTTGCGCTCGCCACACTGTCGGTAAGCCGGCGGTCGGCCTCCCGGCGCCGGTATGCTGGACGCCGGGAGCCCGACTGCCGGCCAGCCGTAGTGAACCCGGGGTGTGGAATGTAGGAATTTTTGTAGAGAAGGGTAACAAGTGGGGAATGTAAATCTCAGGTCAGTTGCTGAACGGAGACTGTGAGAGAGGGACTGTATTAGACCGTGGTTCCCAAACTTTTTTTGAATCACGATGCTCTAGACCACATGTTCTCTAACTCAGTCATCAGGACCCCACACAGTGCATGTTTTGTAGGTCTCACAGAATCACAAGTGAAATAATTAGCTCCACCTGTAGACCTTTTAAAATGTATCAGTGAGTAATGAATATAACTGTGCACCTGCTGGGTAACCTGCAAAATGTGAACTGTGAGGACTGAGTTTGACAACCACTGCCCTAGACTATTAATTTTTTTCACGGCACCCCTAAGCCAAAAGTTTATTATTAAGAGATTAAAAAGAAGAAGAAAAGGTTCAGTTATGTGGTGTGGGATAGGATTCACTTCAGTTTGTCCACATATTTATGACGCCATAAGCAGTGGTCTTTCCTATCACATTGACCATAAATAATTTAAATTGGTCCTGGACCACCAAACTGGGACACTCCTGCAAGTGCCCAAAAGCATCTCAGGGTGCCAGTATGGGAACCACTGGTATAAAATGAGAAGTGTATAATAAAATGGAGGAAACTTGGGTGAAAAACCTAAGTATTATGAATAATAGAATCCATTAGCTATATACCTTAGATTATTTGAAAGTGACAATACGTTGTATGCACAAAAAAATAAACATAAGTAAAAAAAAAACCTAGGTTCGGAGAGTTTATTTATATAAAACCAATATACATATATCCCACTGGTCCTTTTTTACAATTATTTCTGGAGAATTGTAATCATCATTTGGATAAAGTATCCTATTCTAACTACTTTGGTTTGTACCTATTCCTTCTAACGTTACTAATTATTACATTTTCATTAACCCTAGTTCTAAGTAAAAATATGACTTCTTTATCTCTGTAGAATTTGACTCTATTACCCCACACTGAATAGGATTGGTGATCAGAATTATAACAAAGTTCACACCGTATGTGAGAACTATGGCCCTCATTCCGAGTTGTTCGCTCGGTATTTTTCATCGCATCGCAATGAAAACCCGCTTAGTTCGCATGCGCAATGTTCGCACTGCGACTGCGCCAAGTAACTTTGCTATGTAGAAAGTAATTTTACTCACGGCTTTTTCATCGCTCCGGCGAACGTAATGTGATTGACAGGAAATGGGTGTTACTGGGCGGAAACACGGCGTTTCAGGGGCGTGTGGCTGAAAACGCTACCGTTTCCGGAAAAAACGCAGGAGTGGCCGGAGAAACGGTGGGAGTGCCTGGGCGAACGCTGGGTGTGTTTGTGACGTCAACCAGGAACGACAAGCACTGAACTGATCGCACAGGCAGAGTAAGTCTGGAGCTACTCTGAAACTGCTAAGTAGTTAGTAATCGCAATATTGCGAATACATCGGTCGCAATTTTAAGAAGCTAAGATTCACTCCCAGTAGGCGGCGGCTTAGCGTGTGTAACTCTGCTAAATTCGCCTTGCGACCGATCAACTCGGAATGAGGGCCTATATACCTTTTACATTGGTATGTATTTTAAGGAAGGAATTGATTGCACCTATCCTTGAATCAATGTATCCACCTTCTAATTCCTTTGTTCTTCCACCCAGTGTTCTTCATCTACCCTCGAGGAAGTCCGTTTGGACGAATGCGTAGGGTTGGTACGCAGTACCCACAAAACCAGGAGACTCTCACTCACCTGAATAAGACTCATATAATTTCTATGTCATCGGTGTAAACGTAGTACAGGTTGAGTATCCATATCCAAATATTCCGAAATACGGAATATTCCGAAATACGGTATTTTTTCAGTGAGGGTGAGATAGTGAAACCTTTGTTTTTTGATGGCTCAATGTACACAAATCTTGTTTAATACACAAAGTTATTAAAAATATTGTATTAAATGACCTTCAGGCTATGTGTATAAGGTGTATATGAAACATAAATGAATTGTGTGAATGTACACACACTTTGTTTAATGCACAAAGTTATAAAAAATATTGGCTAAAATGACCTTCAGGCTGTGTATATAAGGTGTATATGAAACATAAATGCATTCTGTGCTTAGACTTAGGTCCCATCGCCATGATATCTCATTATGGTATGCAATTATTCCAAAATACGGAAAAATCCGATATCCAAAATACTTCTGGTCCCAAGCATTTTGGATAAGGGATACTCAACCTGTATTATTGTCATCTGTTGTATTACTGCTACCTTCATGTAATAAATGTTTTTAATATTGTATTAATGGGAGAACGCGGAGCGCTGGTGACGGAAACCGGAAGGGAAGCGGCGGAAGTCGGGGCCGATCTGAGCGGGCAGAGCATCAAGAGGAGCGGAGCATTCAGCAAGAGGATTGCTGCTGCCGCCGGTGTATGTGTAGGAGTGAGTGAGAGTGAGTGTCGGCCGCTGCTGCCGCAGCTAGTGGAGTAAGTGTGATTAAGAGCGCATGTGTGGGAGAAGAAAGTGTGTGAGGAGACTGTGCTGATGCAGACTCAGTGTGTGAGGGCTGCTGGGGGAGAGTAAGTGTGTGAGGCTGCTGCTGCTGCTGAGTGAGTGAGAGTGTGCTGCTGCAGACACAGTGGGTGAGGGCTGCTGCTGCTGGGGTGAGAGGGGGAGAGTAAGTGTGTGAGGGCTGCTGCTGCTGGGTGAGTGAGAGTGTGCTGCTGCAGACACAGCCTGCGTGTGAAGGGACGGTGAACTGAGGATAAAGTAGGTGCCGTAAGTCGGGTGCACGGCAGCAAGTGAGAAGGAGGTGCGGAACAACTGCAAGGAGGAGTAGCGGTGTCACAGGAGAGGGCCCACTCAGCTAAATATTGATTACCTACTTCATAGTGTATGTGATTGAATTGGCTATTTATGCTGTGTTGTGAATATTGATTCTCTCCACAGCTAGGTCATAGTCAATATCATATTGCATTGTTTGTATTGCATTGCTTGCATTTTTTTGTATTATTCTGCATTGTTCTTCGGAAGGTAATAGGGAGTTGAGTTGTCAAGCAAATGGGAGGGGCCAAGTTTGAGAATCTCACTCAGTGCATGTCATGCAAGATGTATGCACACCTGGAGCTACCGTCCCAGTGTGAATACATCTGCGCAAGTTGCCCTTGAAGCCCAGGTAACTGATCTAGAGCAAACTGTTATGCGACTGAGAGATATTCACAATCTCGAGCAAAGTTTAGCTAGAACGTTGGAGGAGTTGCAGGGGGGGACACCGGTAGACGAGGATAATCAGGTAGCTAGGTGGGTCACTGTTAGAAGGAAGAAAAAAAGGGGGAGGAACGACATCTCTGAACTATCAAACCCGAACAAATTCGCCCGATTGAACGAAGATTCTGTGGATGATAGCGAGGAAATGACGGAGCCAGAGGTGACTGTTCCCTCTAGCAACCGGAGGAGTGGTCCCTCTGGCACAGATGGGATGAAAGAAAGAGAGGTACCCAGGCAGATTGTGGTGGTAGGGGACTCTATCATCAGTAAGACAGATAGGGCAATCTGCTACCGAGATCGTGATCGTCATACGGTCTGTTGTCTCCCGGGTGCTCGGGTGTGGCACATCGCGGACCGGGTAGATAGATTGTTGGGAGGGGCTCGGAAGGACCTGGTGGTCTTGGTGCATGTTGGCACCAGTGACAAAGTTAGTGGTAGGTGGGATGTCCTTAAGAAAGATTATAGGGATTTAGGCCAGAAACTAAAGGCAAGGACATCTAAGGTAATTTTCTCCAAAATACTATGTGTGCCACGCGCTAGCCCAGGGAGGCAGAGGGAGATCAGTGAGGTAAATGTGTGGCTTAGAGACTGGTGTAGGAAGGAGGGGGTTTGTGTTCCTGGAACACTGGGTGGACTTCTCAATCAGGCGCCATCTTTTTCTCCAGCAGGGTCCACAGGTTATCCACATGATAACAATGGGATATGATGGAGCGATAGCAGATTGGCACCAAACGATCACAAGCTTTCAGTCCTCCCAAGATGCAACGGGCCCGTCCATATATCCCTCGCACTGGCTCAGGCAAATCAGTTTTTTGTCTGGTGAGGCAGGAGCCGGACCATGGTCACAGGGCTGCTGTTTTTGGCAGTACTAAGCTTTCTTATTTTATTTTTATAGTCTTACTACGTTTTCTGAGTGATCTTTCCGAACAGCGTCTTACACGCATATTGGAAAGAGTCACTCTAACAACTCTCCGCCGGGTCGCAACAACGCTTACCCACGGTACAACTGCTGTCTCGACGGGCGTCTGTGTCGTATATACTAGCAGGTCCAGCAGACGTTACCAGTCTGTGGCCGGAGCACGGAGAGAAGGTAAGGCATTGGTTCCACTTAGAAAGGGAATAACGGACACAGCCGCACTGTTTTGGGAGGAGACTACCAAACAGTAGCTGGCGCGCCGCCACCACGGGTGCTCCAGCGCTAGGCCTTAGGGATCATAAGGCACCAGGTATAGTATGAGGCTGCGATCCCTAGGGTTGATGTCAGCGGTGGGGAGTCAGACGCTCTCCTGGTTGCCCCTCCCCCCAGTTCATGACCAGTTTCCGTCGGTCTCCCACCATGAACTGATTGCCTCACTTCCGTCTCAGACGCTACCATGAGGGGTCTCGGTCGCAGCATAGCCGCTGCGTCTGTGTACACTAAGTGCTACCGCGAGGAGACCCGGTAACAGTACAGGCGTCTGTATGACCGGTGCGTCTGCATGCACAGTGCGTCTGTGTTCACTAAAAGTTCCCAGAGCGGCAGTGTACACTAGTAGCGTCTGGATCCATTCAGCGTTCGCTAACGTATTGATCGATCTTGGAAGTGAGGTGAGTCCCTGTATCCCACTCTACTGAGTACGGGTTATACAGCACTAAATTGCTATCTACTTTTTGTCAGTATGTATAGTTAAGTTTAGTGCCTTTGCATATGAATCTGTGTACATTACTGTGGTTTTCTTCGCAATGCGTCTGAATACGTTAATATCTGTAAAAAACAGAATTCAGTAATATGTACTCCTACATACTTTGAAATGTGTTTGTAATTGATAATATGCTCATATGACTAATATATAACATGTGACTGACTGCTAGTGTGATTGCTGACTTTATATATGTTTGTCAGTGGTTTCTTCTGAGCCTCAATGCTGGTGCACGGAATGGGGTCAGATTGATATCACTTTAATAACTAAAGTGATTACAGTCACAAATTGTGTAGTACACTGTGAAAAGCTGATTATTTTTCATGTCTAAGAGCGGTAAATGTGACGAGGCTACATTAACAGTAACACCAATATTAATAACATGTTTGTCCTGCAAAGTGGGATTATCCTCTCAGGATCTGGCACATGATGGTTTATGTACAAATTGTTTTGCGTTTCAGCAGATTGCAAGGCAGATCCCTGGTCAAACGGCAGGTAGATCCACCTTGGGCTATGTTTGCACAGACCTTGTCCAGTATAGCTGAACGGGTAATCCCTACAGCTTCAATCCCAGGAGTAGGGTACACTATTAACCCATACATGCAGCTCTCTTCTTATGGTATATCCCCAACAGCTTCTCCAAGGAAACAAGCTGATAAACCGAGTGTAAATATATCATCAAATTCACAGGCTAAACAGGATGATACATCAGATGACGATAGCTCTATATACTCTGCTTCAGCATATGAAGAACAGGTAGAAGGTATCAGCTCAGAGGATATAGCTGAATTAATTGGAGCAATGAAGGCTATTCTATCCTTACAGGATTCAGCAGAGCCAGTGTTACAAACTAAGGCACCTGTGTTTAAACGTCCCAAAACAGGGTCGAGTTTCCAGGGTCAGATCAGCTGACGGAAATCATTTAAAAAGAGAAGTGCCTCCTGAGGTAGATACACATGTCATTCGATTAGTGCGAAAATCTATATTGCCTTTACCGTCAAAATCATTAAGTGATGTCACAGACAGAAGAGTGGATGGGTTTTTGAAAACCATATTTTCTATGTCAGGGGCAGTAAAAAGGCCAGCTATGACTTGAGCTTGGATGGCAAAGGCGGTAGCTGAATGGGCTGAGGTACTGGAAGACGGGCTTTCAGCACCTACTAGGGAGCAGGAATCACATATAGCTCACATGAAGCAGGCTGCGGTATTCTTAGAAGAAGCGGCAATAGATATGGGTACTATTGCTTCCAAAGCGTCAGCCTTAACGTTAGCTACTGCAGAGCAATTTGGCTACGTACATGGAAAGCTGATTCAGAATCTAAGAAGGTTCTGGAATCTTTGCCTTTTGTTGGGAATATTCTGTTTGGTAAGGAATTGACAGATATTCTGGCGTCAGAAGCAGAATCCAAGAAGGTCAGGTTTCCTGCCAATTATAACCCCAGGCCTAAGGGTTCGATTTTTCGTCCATTTCTGTCGAAAAGAAAAACAAAAGGAAAAAGTGATTCTAAGCAGCCCCAATACAATAAGTTTGGTAAGGCAAAGAAGCAATGGGCCACCAGAGGGCCAGCTTCCAAACCAGAAGATAAGCCATCAGCCTGATGGTGCGGGCCTCCGCCTGGGGGACCCCAGGGGTAGGGGGCCGACTTCCTCAGTTTGCACACATATGGCAGCAGTCGACAACAGATGCTTGGATGCAAGAAGCGGTATCTCTGGGTTATGTTTTCCCTTTCAAGAAGCAGCCTCCTCGAAGGTTCTTCTGCACCAGTCCATCTCAAATAGAGGCGAAGACCAGAGCCCTGCACGAAGCAGATCAGAAATTACTTTCAGTCAGGAGTAATTATTCCAGTACCCTCTGCACAACGGGTACAGGGTTTTTCTCTATCGTCCTAGTGGATGCTGGGGTTCCTGAAAGGACCATGGGGAATAGCGGCTCCGCAGGAGACAGGGCACAAAAAGTAAAGCTTTCCGATCAGGTGGTGTGCACTGGCTCCTCCCCCTATGACCCTCCTCCAAGCCTCAGTTAGATTTTTGTGCCCGGCCGAGAAGGGTGCAATCTAGGTGGCTCTCCTAAAGAGCTGCTTAGAGAAAGTTTAGCTAGGTTTTTTATTTTACAGTGAGTCCTGCTGGCAACAGGATCACTGCAACGAGGGACTTAGGGGAGAAGAAGTGAACTCACCTGCGTGCAGGATGGATTGGCTTCTTGGCTACTGGACATCAGCTCCAGAGGGACGATCACAGGTACAGCCTGGATGGTCACCGGAGCCTCGCCGCCGGCCCCCTTGCAGATGCTGAAACATGAAGAGGTCCAGAATCGGCGGCAGAAGACTCCTCAGTCTTCTAAAGGTAGCGCACAGCACTGCAGCTGTGCGCCATTTTCCTCTCAGCACACTTCACACGGCAGTCACTGAGGGTGCAGGGCGCTGGGAGGGGAGCGCCCTGGGAGGCAAATGAAAACCTATTTGGCTAAAAAATACCTCACATATAGCCTCCGGGGGCTATATGGAGATATTTAACCCCTGCCAGAATACACTAAAGAGCGGGAGACGAGCCCGCCGGAAAAGGGGCGGGGCCTATCTCCTCAGCACACAGCGCCATTTTCCTTACACAGCTCCGCTGGTCAGGACGGCTCCCAGGTCTCTCCCCTGCACTGCACTACAGAAACAGGGTAAAACAAGAGAGGGGGGGCAAAATAGTGGCAAAAATTATATTATAAAAGCAGCTATACAGGGAGCACTTATTATAAGGCTATCCCTATCATATATAGCGCTTTTGGTGTGTGCTGGCAAACTCTCCCTCTGTCTCCCCAAAGGGCTAGTGGGGTCCTGTCTTCGTTAAGAGCATTCCCTGTGTGTCTGCTGTGTGTCGGTACGTGTGTGTCGACATGTATGAGGACGATATTGGTGTGGAGGCGGAGCAATTGCCAAATATGGGGATGTCACCTCCTAGGGGGTCGACACCAGAATGGATGCCTTTATTTATGGAATTACGGGATAGTGTCAACACGCTAAAGCAGTCGTTTGACGACATGAGACGGCCGGACAATCAGTTAGTGCCTGTCCAGGCGCCTCAAACACCGTCAGGGGCGGTAAAACGCCCTTTGCCTCAGTCGGTCGACACAGACCCAGACACAGGCACTGATTCCAGTGGCGACGGTGACGAATCAACCGTATTTTCCAGTAGGGCCACACGTTATATGATTTTGGCAATGAAGGAGGCGTTACATTTAGCTGATACTACAGGTACCACTAAACAGGGTATTATGTGGGGTGTGAAAAAACTACCTATAGTTTTTCCCGAATCAGAAGAACTAAATGATGTATGTGATGAAGCGTGGGTTGCCCCCGATAAAAAGATGCTAATTTCAAAGAAGTTATTAGCTTTATACCCTTTCCCGTCTGAGGTTAGGGCGCGCTGGGAAACACCTCCTAGGGTGGACAAGGCGCTCACACGCTTATCTAAACAAGTGGCGTTACCCTCTCCTGAGACGGCCGCACTTAAAGATCCAGCAGATAGGAGGATGGAAAATATCCAAAAAAGTATATACACACATACAGGTGTTATACTACGACCAGCTATAGCGACAGCCTGGATGTGCAGTGCTGGAGTAGCTTGGTCAGAGTCCCTGATTGAAAATATTGATACCCTGGATAGGGACAATGTTTTACTGTCTTTAGAGCAAATAAAGGATGCATTTCTTTATATGCGTGATGCACAGAGGGATATCTGCACACTGGCATCACGGGTAAGTGCTATGTCCATTTCAGCCAGAAGAAGTTTATGGACGCGACAGTGGTCAGGCGATGCGGACTCAAAACGGCATATGGAAGTTTTGCCGTATAAAGGGGAGGAGTTATTTGGAGTCGGTCTATCAGATTTGGTGGCCACGGCTACAGCCGGGAAATCCACTTTTTTACCTCAAGCTACTCCCCAACAGAAAAAGACACCGACTTTTCAACCGCAGCCCTTTCGTTCCTTTAAAAACAAGAGAGCAAAGGGATATTCATATCTGCCACGAGGCAGAGGAAAGGGGAAGAGACACCAACAGGCAGCTCCTTCCCAGGAACAGAAGCCCTCCCCCGCTTCTACAAAAGCCTCAGCATGACGCTGGGGCTTCTCAAGCGGACTCGGGGGCGGTGGGCGGTCGTCTCAAGAATGTCAGCGCGCAGTGGGCTCACTCGCAGGTAGATCCCTGGATCCTGCAGATAATATCTCAGGGGTACAGGTTGGAACTAGAGACAGATCCGCCTCGCCGTTTCCTGAAGTCTGCTTTACCAACGTCCCCCTCCGAAAGGGAGACGGTTTTGGAAGCCATTCACAAGCTGTACTCTCAGCAGGTGATAGTCAAGGTACCTCTTCTACAACAGGGAAAGGGGTATTATTCCACTCTATTTGTGGTACCGAAGCCGGACGGCTCGGTAAGACCTATTCTAAATCTGAAGTCCTTGAACCTGTACATAAAGAAGTTCAAGTTCAAAATGGAGTCACTCAGAGCAGTGATAGCGAACCTGGAAGAAGGGGACTTTATGGTGTCCTTGGACATCAAGGATGCGTACCTCCACGTTCCAATTTACCCCTCACACCAGGGGTACCTCAGGTTCGTTGTACAAAACTGTCACTATCAGTTTCAGACGCTGCCGTTCGGATTGTCCACGGCACCTCGAGTCTTTACAAAGGTAATGGCCGAGATGATGATTCTTCTTCGAAGAAAAGGCGTATTAATTATCCCATACTTGGACGATCTCCTAATAAGGGCAAGGTCCAGAGAACAGCTAGAGAGGGGATTAGCACTGTCTCAAGAAGTGCTAAAACAGCACGGCGGGATTCTGAATATTCCAAAATCCCAGTTAATGCCGACAACTCGTCTGCTGTTCCTAGGGATGATTCTGGACACGGTTCAGAAAAAGGTTTTTCTCCCGGAGGAAAAAGCCAAGGAGTTATCCGAGCTTGTCAGGAACCTCCTAAAACCAGGAAAGGTGTCTGTACATCAATGCACAAGAGTCCTGGGAAAAATGGTGGCTTCTTACGAAGCAATTCCATTCGGCAGATTCCATGCAAGAGGGATCTGTTGGACAAATGGTCAGGGTCGCATCTTCAGATGCACCAGCGGATAACCCTGTCTCCAAGGACAAGGGTATCTCTTCTGTGGTGGTTGCAGAGTGCTTATCTATTGGAGGGCCGCAGATTCGGCATACAGGATTGGATCCTGGTGACCACGGACGCCAGCCTGAGAGGCTGGGGAGCAGTCACACAAGGAAGAAACTTCCAGGGAGTGTGGACGAGCCTGGAAACGTCTCTTCACATAAACATTCTGGAACTAAGAGCAATCTACAATGCTCTAAGCCAGGCAGAACCTCTGCTTCAAGGAAAATCGGTGTTGATCCAGTCGGACAACATCACGGCAGTCGCCCATGTAAACAGACAGGGCGGCACAAGAAGCAGGAGTGCAATGGCAGAAGCTGCAAGGATTCTTCGCTGGGCAGAGAATCATGTGATAGCACTGTCAGCAGTGTTCATCCCGGGAGTGGACAACTGGGAAGCAGACTTCCTCAGCAGACACGACCTTCACCCGGGAGAGTGGGGACTTCATCCGGAAGTCTTCCACATGCTGGTAACCCGTTGGGAAAGACCAATGGTGGACATGATGGCGTCTCGCCTCAACAAAAAACTGGACAGGTATTGCGCCAGGTCAAGAGATCCGCAGGCAATAGCTGTGGACGCGCTGGTAACGCCTTGGGTGTACCAGTCGGTGTATGTGTTTCCTCCTCTGCCTCTCATACCAAAAGTATTGAGAATTATACGGCAAAGAGGCGTAAGAACGATACTAGTGGTTCCGGATTGGCCAAGAAGGACTTGGTACCCGGAACTTCAAGAGATGATCACGGAAGATCCGTGGCCTCTACCTCTAAGGAGGGACTTGCTTCAGCAGGGTCCCTGTCTGTTTCAAGACTTACCGCGGCTGCGTTTGACGGCATGGCGGTTGAACGCCGGATCCTAAAGGAAAAAGGCATGCCGGAAGAAGTCATTCCTACTTTGATTAAAGCAAGGAAGGAAGTAACCGTGCAACACTATCACCGCATTTGGCGAAGATATGTTGCGTGGTGCGAGGATCGGAGTGCTCCGACGGAGGAATTTCAACTGGGTCGATTCCTACATTTCCTGCAATCAGGATTGTCTATGGGTCTCAAATTGGGATCTATTAAGGTTCAAATTTCGGCCCTGTCAATTTTCTTTCAAAAAGAATTGGCTTCAGTTCCTGAAGTCCAGACTTTTGTTAAGGGAGTGCTGCATATACAGCCTCCTGTGGTGCCTCCAGTGGCACCGTGGGATCTCAATGTGGTTTTGGAATTTCTAAAATCTCATTGGTTTGAACCACTAAATAAGGTGGATTTAAAATATCTCACATGGAAAGTGACCATGTTACTAGCCCTGGCTTCGGCCAGGAGAGTGTCAGAACTGGCAGCTTTATCTTACAAAAGCCCATATCTGATTTTCCATTCGGACAGGGCAGAACTGCGGACTCGTCCGCATTTTCTCCCTAAGGTGGTGTCAGCATTTCATCTGAACCAGCCTATTGTAGTGCCTGCGGCTACAAGTGACTTGGAGGACTCCAAGTTACTGGACGTTGTCAGAGCATTAAAAATATATATTGCAAGGACAGCTGGAGTCAGAAAATCTGACTCGTTGTTTATATTGTATGCACCCAACAAGATGGGTGCTCCTGCGTCTAAGCAGACGATTGCTCGTTGGATCTGTAGCACAATCCAACTTGCACATTCTGTGGCAGGCCTGCCACAGCCTAAATCTGTAAAGGCCCACTCCACAAGGAAGGTGGGCTCATCTTGGGCGGCTGCCCGAGGGGTCTCGGCATTACAACTTTGCCGAGCAGCTACGTGGTCAGGGGAGAACACGTTAGTAAAATTTTACAAATTTGATACTCTGGCTAAGGAGGACCTGGAGTTCTCTCATTCGGTGCTGCAGAGTCATCCGCACTCTCCCGCCCGTTTGGGAGCTTTGGTATAATCCCCATGGTCCTTTCAGGAACCCCAGCATCCACTAGGACGATAGAGAAAATAAGAATTTACTTACCGATAATTCTATTTCTCGGAGTCCGTAGTGGATGCTGGGCGCCCATCCCAAGTGCGGATTATCTGCAATAATTGTACATAGTTATTGTTAACTAATTCGGGTTATTGTTTAGGAAGCCATCTTTCGGAGGCTCCTCTGTTATCATACTGTTAACTGGGTTTGATCACAAGTTGTACGGTGTGATTGGTGTGGCTGGTATGAGTCTTACCCGGGATTCAAAATTCCTCCCTTATTGTGTACGCTCGTCCGGGCACAGTACCTAACTGAGGCTTGGAGGAGGGTCATAGGGGGAGGAGCCAGTGCACACCACCTGATCGGAAAGCTTTACTTTTTGTGCCCTGTCTCCTGCGGAGCCGCTATTCCCCATGGTCCTTTCAGGAACCCCAGCATCCACTACGGACTCCGAGAAATAGAATTATCGGTAAGTAAATTCTTATTTTACTCCAACCTGTTTTTGGTTCAGAAGCCAAATGGGTCGTTTCGGCCCATTCTCAATCTCAAAATATTAAACAAATACATTTGGGTACCACGGTTCCACATGGAGACGTTACGCTCCATAGTTTTGGCCATGGAACCAGGGGATTACATGGTATCTCTGGATATACAGGATGCTTACCTGCATGTTCCTATAGCATTGTCTCATCACTGTTACCTCAGGTTCGCCATCCTCCAGCAACATTTTCAGTTCCAGGCCTTACCCTTTGGGTTAGCCACAGCCCCCAGAGTATTTACCAAGATTATGGTGGCTATGGCAGCTTATCTCCTCAAGCAGGGGATAAGAATTTTTCCATACCTCTGCGATCTTTTAATCCTTGCACAATGCCAGGAATTGCTTTTGGGCCATCTCCAACAGACAATAACTTGTCTACAAAAGCATGGATGGCTCATAAATTGGGCAAAGTCATCTCTGATTCCATCACAACGGATGATTCACTTGGGGACTGTATTGGATTTAAGTCTGCAGAAAATATTTTTACCTCGGAACAAGATATCCAAGGAGCAATTAAGGACTCAGGAGTTGTTACACAGTCAAACAATATCAATTCACGCAGCAATGCGAGTGATGGGTTTGATGGTGTCAACATTCGATGTGGTGGAGTATGCATAATTCCACTTAAGACCTCTGCAGCGTCTGATTCTGGCCAGATGGAATGGAGTACATCAGACAATAAAGAAACAGACCATAGTACTTTCAGAAAAGGTAAAAAGGTCATTAGCCTGGTGGCTGCAGACATCCCATCTAGACAAGGGGAGACCCTTTTGGATATCAGATTGGGAGATCCTGACAACGGATGCCAGTCTTCAGGGCTGGGGAGCAGTGTCCGGAAAATTATGGTTCCAAGGACAGTGGACCACAGAAGAAAGTTGCCTGCCAATAAACCTGTTGGAACTTCGGGCCATATACATGGCACTGATTCAGGCAAAGGACACTGCAAGGAAAACCAGTCCAAATCCGCTCGGACAATGTGACTGCAGTAGCGTACCTCAACCATCAGGGAGGAACTCGCAGCAAAAAAGAAATGGAGGAGGTAAATCACATACTAAAATGGGCAGAACTTCATCTTCCAGCATTGTCCGCAGTGTTCATTCCGGGAGTCCTAAACTGGGAAGCGGATTTTCTCAGTCGACACGTTATTCAAGCAAGTGAATGGGCTCTACACCTGGAAGTCTTTCTGACTCTGGTAGACAAGTGGGGTTTGCCATAGATAGATCTCATGGCGTCCCATCTGAACAACAAAGTACCAGCATACGGGTCAAGAACAAAGGATCCCGGAGCGATCTTTGTGGACGCACTGTCAGTGAAATGGGACTTTCATCTGACATATTTGTTTCCTTCGATCATCCTGCTATCCAGGGTGGTGAGGAAAATAAAACAAGCAAAGGGTGCCGTGATTCTAATAGCTCCGGCTTGGCCCAGAAGGCATTGGTACATAGATTTGCAGAGGATGTCGATGGATGCTCAAATTCTACTCCACCAACATCCAGATCTACTGATGCAGGGTCCTTGTTATCACAGGCATCTGGATCGACTGTCTTTGACGGTGTGGCTATTGAAACCTCTATCCTGAAGTCAAGAGGATTCTCACAACAGGTAATTCAAACTATGCTCAGAGCAAGGAAACCCTCCTCAGCTCGCATTTATCACCGAATATGGCAAGCCTATATTTATTGGTGCAGTGAAAGAAGTATGGACCCAAAATCTTTCAGAGTATCCAGGGTCTTAGATTTCCTTTCAGCAGGAATGGATAAGGGTTTGAAGATGGCTTCCTTGAGAGTGCAAGTATCAGCATTGACTGTATGGTTTCAAAAGAAAATTGCCAATTTACAGGATGTGCATACTTTTTTCCAGGGAATGCTGCGCATTCGACCGCCTTTTGTTCCTCCTGTAGTGCCTTGGGACTTAAGTCTGGTTCTCAAAGCCCTTCAAGTTGCTCCATTTGAACCACTTAATAAAGTGGATCTTAAATGGTTGACAGCTGAAGTTCTCTTTCTACTGAGTATGGCATCAGCTAGAAGAGTGTCAGATTTAGGAGCGCTGTCATGTAAATCTCCTTTTCTGATTTTTTTTATCCAGATAAAGCAGTTTTCCGAACTAGGTCTGGTTATTTTCCTAAGGTGGTATCTAAATTTCACCTTAACGAAGAAATTGTAGTTCTGGCTTTTCAGGTATCGGGACTTTCTGTGGGAGAAGCGTTACTGGACATTTTCCGTGCATTAAGAATCTACATGGATCGTACCAGTGCCATCAGAAAGACAGATCCTCTCTTTACTCTCTACGGATTTCACAAGAGGGGATGGCCTGCTACTAAACAGACGCTAGCAAGATGGCTTCGAATGACGATTTCAGAAGCATATTCTCGAGCTGATCTCCCTGTTCTGGCTAATGTCTCTGCTCACTCTACTTGTAAGGTAGGTCCTTCATGGGCAGCACAACATGGTGCTTCAGTAGAACAGATATGTAAGGCAGCCACATGGTCTTCCATTAACACATTCATTAGACATGATGCCTTGGATACGTTTGCCTCTCATGATGCTGAATTCGGGCGTAAGGTTCTCCTGTCTAATCAGGAGCGTCCCCACCACTAAAAATTGCTTTGGGAAATCCCATTGTTATCCTGTGGATAACCTGTGGACCCTGCTGGAGTAATATACGTTATGGTAAGAATTACCATTGATAACGGTATTTCTCCTATGTCCACAGGTTCCACAGGGATCCCACCCTGACGCACTTGACTTGAGGATCTTTATACTCACTAAACTCTTCCCTCTTGCATGTGTGTTCTCGCCTGAATAGGGTTCTACATAATGCTCCTGCCTAAATGCTTTGGAATCCAACTAATTTGCCTGAGCCACTGGGCGGGGATATATGGACGGGCCCGTTGCATACTGGAAGGACTGAAAGCTTGTGATTGTTTGGTGCCAATCCGCTATCGCTCCATCATATCCCATTGTTATCCTGTGGAACCTGTGGACATAGGAGAAATACCGTTATCAACGGTAAGTTCTTAACCATAACGTATATTTTGTCGCAATGGATTGCACCTGAATGAGGAGGGGGCTGTGGTGCTGGGGGGAAGGATGGTTGGAAAGTTGGAGGAGCTTTTAAACTAGGTGCCTCGGGGGAGGGTTTACCTAGAAACTGTGGGTCATGCAGTGAGAATAGTAAGGATGGTGTTAGTGAACTAAATGGGGGTGGAGAAGGGGGAGGGAAAGAGCTGCCGGCAAGGGTACTTACATGGGTATTAACAAAGGTATTGCCAAAACATTAACTAACAACAATTGTGGTTCATCATTACAGCATATTGAAATTGATGTAAATACTTATGTCGGGCGGAGAGTTTAGAAGGACTAAATGAGTGGATCAAAAAGAATAGTAAGATGGGGGTGGAGAGGAAGTGAGGAGAAGAACTGGCAGTAAGAGTAACTCAATGATAGGATTCCCTTAAAAAACAAATGGACAAGGGAAACACTAAACTAAAATGTATGCTTGAGAATGCAAGAAGCCTAGCAGGTAAAATGGGGGAATTGGAGTTGTTAGCATCAAAGGCTCAGTATGATATTATAGATATTATGGAAACATGGTGGGACGACTCTCACTTTGGTTGCAAACTTGGAGGAGTATTCTCTTTCCACGAGGGACAGGTCTAACAAAAGAGGAGGAGGTGTATGTCTTTGTTAAACCATCTCTTAAACCATACTTAAAGGAGGTTATTTACGAGGGGACTGGAGATAATGTGGAGTCACTGTGGGTTGAAATTTCAAGTGGGGGTATTGATGCAAAAATCTAGTCATAGGTACGTGCTACAAACAGCCGGATATTAGCATACATGAGAAAGAACAACTCTTGCAGCAAATTGAAAAGGCTGCGGGATTGGGGGACATCCTAGTGATTGGGGATTTTAATTATCCTTATATAAACTGGAGTAATGATTCGTGTGTTAAAGATAGGGGCAACAGGTTTTTAAATACGTTAAAGGATCACTACTTGTCTCAATTAGTCGAGGACCCAACTAGAGGTAAAACTACTCTGGATCTAATAATTACTAATAATGTGGACATTATATCAAGCACTAAAGTTGGGGATACCTTGGGTAACAGTGATCACTATATGATCACATTCGACATCCGTTTCAAGAAACATCACTACAAGGGATCAACCAAAACATTTAACTTTAGCAAGGCTAACTTCAGTATGCTGAGAAGTGCACTAAACAGCATTGACTGGGAAGTTTTGTTTCATGGCAAGAACACTACATAAAAGTGGGATGCTTTAAAAGGGTTACTAGATAGCAATATTCACAAATTCATTCCCATGGGCAGTAAACGCAGGAGTTCCAAACTCAAACCGTTGTGGCTTAATAAGAAGGTCAAGGAAGAAATGGATAAAAAGAAGCGTGCTTTCAAAGCATGTAAATCTAATGGAAAGGAGGAGTCATTTCAGTACTACAAGGAATGCAATAAAAGATGCAGAAAAGCAATAAGAGCAGCTAATATTGAAAAGAAAAGCAAATCGCTACAGAGAGCAAAACCAATCCTAAAAAGTTTTTTAAATACATAAACAGTAAAAGGTTAAAAAAAGAGAACGTAACTCCTATAATAGATGAATTCAGAGTATTGATGAATGATGATGAAATAAAAGCAGAAATACTGAACACATTTTTTTTATTTTCATCAGTGTTCACCAGAGAAGAACTGACGGTGGGAGTAGTGCATAACGTTAGTGACAGCAATGATTCGTGGCTAGATACTTGTTTAAGTGAAGAAGTAGTCTGGGAGAGACTAAGCAAAATTAAGATTAATAAATCACCTGGCCCAGATGGACTTCACATGAAGGTTCTTATGGAGCTTAAGTCACAACTAGCAATTCCCCCTATACTTGATTTTCAGTATTTCAATTAGATCAGGCATGGTACCGTGGCGTATAGCTGAGGTAGTGCCATTAATTAAAAAGGGATCTAAAAATCATCCAGATAACTACAGATCAGTTAGTTTGACATCTGTAGTGGGGAAAATATTGGAAGGAATTTTAAGGGATGGCATACATGAGTATCTGCAGACCGCTAAGATTATTAGCAAGAACCAGCATGGGCTTGTGAGGGACAGATCATGTCAAACTAACTTAGTTAGCTTCTATGAGGAAGTGAGCGACAATCTTGACCAGGGAAAAGCGGTGGATGTGGTCTATTTAGATTTTGCAAAAGCCTTCGATACAGTGCCTCACAGGAGACTGATCATCAAATTAAAGGAGCTTGGCCTAGGAGAAACTATTTGCACATGGATAAGTAACTGGCTGAATAACAGGGTACAGCGAGTAGTGGTCAATGGGATGTCCATTGACACCAGTAGTCAGCAGTATACCTCAAGGGTCCGTTCTCGGGCCACTGCTGTTCAACACATTTATCAATGACCTAGAAATAGGCCTGGAAAGCACAGTGTCAATCTTTGCAGATGATACTAAACTGTGTAGGGTAATTAATTCAAAAATAGATGTGGAGGCTCTACGGAATGACTTATCTAAACTTGAAATGTGGCCGTCTAAATGGAGAATGAGGTTTAATATAGAAAAATGCAAAGTTATGCATTTCGGGACTAAAAACAAACTTGCTTCCTACATATTAAATGAGGAAAATCTAGGGGTAACAGTATTGGAAAAATATTTGGGGGTGCTCATAGACTTAATAACAGTACACAAAGTCAAAATGCAGCAAAAAATGCATGTAAGGTGCTATCGTGCATAAAACGGGGAATTGAGACAAGGGATGAGAGTTTAATCCTGCAGCTGTACAAATCATTGGTACGTCTACACCTGGAATATTGTGTTCAATTTTGGGCACAACATTATAAAAAAAGATATCTGTGAACTCGAAAGGGTTCAATGGTGAGCTACTAAATTGATTAAAGGGTTAGAGGGATTGGTTTACGATGAAAATGCTTACTAGGTTGAATATGTATACACTGGAAAAGAGGCATCTAAGAGGAGACATTATTAATATCTTCAAATATGTAAAGGGACACTTCAAAGAGTTGTCAGAGGAATTGTTTATTAAAAGAACTCTGTATAGGACACAAGGGCACTCGCTGAGGCTAGAGGAGAGAAAATTCTGTACGCAACGTAGGAAGGAATTGGACTACCCTGCCAGAGAAGGTGGTAATGGCGGACTCTGTAAATGCATTTAAAAACGGATTGGATACATTTCTGACTGAAAACGATAATCAAGGTTATAGCATTTAAAATGTTGACATTGATAATCTGGGAGGAACATGAGTTATAGTTGATAACTAGACATAAAACTTTACTTCAGCAGGAACATTACAATGAATTTGGCTTAAGACAGAATACAGGTTGAACCAGATGGGCATTTGCCTCTTTTCAACCTCATTAACTATGTTACTATGTATGAAGAATAAATGAAAAATATTCTTTTATATTTCTGATTCACTAATTTGATCGTTGACTGGGTGGACACTAATTCAGTTTTATGTATATTGAAAAGGGAATTGGCTAATCCCATTTCCGCTAGCATCCTCTAAAAACAATACTTCTGTATATTTATCGATTGGTTCTTGCTAACAAGGAACCGTTTAAGAGGTGCTGCCTACACACTAGTGACGCAAGATAAGAGCATTCCTGTTTTATATATATATTTCTCTGACGTCCTAGTGGATGCTGGGAACTCCGTAAGTTCCATGGGGAATAGCGGCTCCGCAGGAGACTGGGCACAACTAAAGAAAGCTTTAGGTCACCTGGTGTGCACTGGCTCCTCCCACTATGACCCTCCTCCAAGCCTCAGTTAGATTTTGTGCCCGGCCGAGGTTGGATGCACACTAGGGCTCTCCTGAGCCCTTAGAAAGAAAGTATAGATTTAGGTTTTTTATTTTCAGTGAGACCTGCTGGCAACAGGCTCACTGCAGCGAGGGACTAAGGGGAGAAGAAGCGAACTCGCCTGCTTGCAGCCGGAATGGGCTTCTTAGGCTACTGGACACCATTAGCTCCAGAGGGATCGACCGCAGGCCCAGTCCTTGGTGTTCGGTCCCGGAGCCGCGCCGCCGTCCCCCTTACAGAGCCAGAAGCAAGAAGAGGTCCGGAAAATCGGCGGCAGAAGACATCAGTCTTCACCAAGGTAGCGCACAGCACTGCAACTGTGCGCCATTGCTCCTCATGTACACCTCACACTCCGGTCACTGAGGGTGCAGGGCGCTGGGGGGGGGGCGCCCTGAGCAGCAATATTAACACCTTGGCTGGCAAAAATACCACAATATATAGCCCCAGAGGCTATATATGTGGTAAATACCCCTGCCAGAATCCAGAAAAAAGCGGGAGAAAAGTCCGCGAAAAAGGGGCGGAGCTATCTCCCTCAGACACACTGGCGCCATTTTCTCTTCACAGTGCAGCTGGAAGAAAGCTCCCCAGGCTCTCCCCTGTAGTTTTCAGGCTCAAAGGGTTAAAAAGAGAGGGGGGGCACTAAATTTAGGCGCAATATTATATATACAAGCAGCTATTGGGGAAATTTCACTCAGTTATAGTGTTAATCCCCACATTATATAGCGCTCTAGTGTGTGCTGGCATACTCTCTCTCTGTCTCCCCAAAGGGCTTTGTGGGGTCCTGTCCTCAGTCAGAGCATTCCCTGTGTGTGTGCGGTGTGTCGGTACAGCTGTGTCGACATGTTTAATGAGGAGGCTTATATGGTGAAGGAGCAGATGCCGATAAATGTGATGTCGCCCCCTGTGGGGCCGACACCAGAGTGGATGGTTAGGTGAAAGGTATTAACCGACAGTGTCAACTCCTTACATAAAAGGGTGGATGACGTAACAGCTGTGGAACAGCCGGCTTCTCAGTCCGCGCCTGCCCAAGCGTCTCAAAGGCCATCAGGGGCTCAAAAAAACGCCCGCTCACTCAGATGGCAGACACAGATGTCGACACGGAGTCTGACTCCAGTGTCGACAAGGTTGAGACATATACACAATCCACTAGGAACATCCGTGACTTAATCCCGGCAATAAAAAATGTGTTACACATTTCTGACATTAACCCAAGTACCACTAAAAAAGGGTTTTATGTTTGGGGAGAAAAAGCAGGCAGTGTTTTGTTCCCCCATCAGATGAATGAATGAAGTGTGTGAAAAGCGTGGTTTCCCCCCGATAAGAAACTGGTAATTTCTAAAAAGTTACTGATGGCGTACCCTTTCCCGCCAGAGGATAAGTTACGCTGGGAGATATCCCCTAGGGTGGATAAGGCGCTCACACGGTTGTCAAAAAAGGTGGCACTGCTGTTTTAGGAACGGCCACTTTGAAGGTACCTGTTGATAAAAAGCAGGAGGCTATCCTGAAGTCTGTATTTACACACTCAGGTACTAGACTGAGACCTGCAGATCGTGCTGAGAACATATTAAAGGCGTCGTCTTATATATGAGGGATGCACAGAGGGATATTTTGCCGGCTGGCATCCAAAATGAATGTAATGACCATTCTGTCAGGAGGGTATTAGAGACCTGTCACTGGACAGGTGATGCTGACTTTAAAAGGCGCATAGAGACTCTGCCTTATAAGGGTGAGGAATTATTTGGGGATGGTCTCTGGGACCTCGTATCCATTACCTCAGGTTTCCTCACAGACTAAGAAAGCACTGTATTATCAGGTACAGTCCTTTCGGCTTCAGAAAAGCAAGCGGGTCAAAGGCGCTTCCTTTCTGTACAGAGACATGGGGAGAGGGAAAAAGCTGCACCAGTCAGCCTGTTCCCAGAATCAAAATTCTTCTCTCGCTTCCTCTGAGTCCACAGCATGACGCGGGGGCTCCACAGGTGTAGCCAGGTACGGTGGGGGGCCGTCTCAAAAAAATTTCAGCGATCAGTGGGCTCGCTCACAGGTGGATCCCTGTTTCATTCAAGTAGTATTTCAGGGGTACAAGCTGGAATTCGAGATGTCTCCCCCCCGCCGTTTCCTCAAATATGCCTTGCCGACAACTCCCTCAGGCAGGGAGGCTGCGCTAGATGCAATTAATAAGCTGTATTCCCAGCAGGTAATACTCAAGGTGCCCCTACTTCAACAAGGACGGGGTTACTATTCCACACGGTTTGGAGTACCGAAACCGCATGGTTCGGTGTGACCCATTTTATATTTAAAATCCTTGAACACATACATAAAAAAATTCAAGTTCAAGATGGAATCGCTCAGGGCGGTTATTGCAAGCCTGGACGAGGGGGATTACATGGGATCCCGGGACATCAGGGATGCTTACCTGCATGTCCCCATTTACCATCCTCGCCAGGAGTACCTCAGATTTGTGGTACAGGATTACCATTACCAAGTCCAGACACTGCCGTTTGGACTGTACATGGCACCGAGGGTGTTTACCAAGGTAATGGCCAAAATGATGATACTCCTTCGAAAAAAGGGAGTTTTAATTATCCCGCACTTGGACAATATCCTTATAAGGGCAAGGTCCAAGGAGCAGTTGCTAGTTGGGGTAGCACTATTTTGGAAAGTGCTAAAACAGCACGGTTGGATTCTAAACAGTCCAAAGTCACAGCTGGTTCCTACGACACGTCTACTGTTCCTGGGGATGGTTCTGGACACAGAACAGAAATAAGTGTTTCTCCCGGAGGAGAAAGCCAAGGAACTGTCATCTCTAGTCAGAGACCTCCTGAAGCAAAAACAGGTATCGGTGCATCATTGCACGCGAGTCCTGGGAAAAAATGGTAGCTTCCTACGAAGCAATCCCATTCGGCAGGTTCCATGCAAGAGGGCCGCAGGTTCGGCATACAGGACTAGGTCCTAGTGACCATGGATGCCAGCCTTTGAGGCTGGGGGGCAGTCACACGGGGAAAAAACTTCCAGGGACTTTGGTCAAGTCAAGTGACTTCCCTACACATAAATATTCTGAAACTGAGGGCCATTTACAATGCCCTGAGTCAGGCAAGGCCTCTGCTTCAAAACCAGCCGGTACTGATCCAATCAGACAACATCACGGCAGTCGCCCATGTAAACCAACGGGGCGGCACAAGAAGCAGGATGGCGATGGCAGAAGCCACAAGGATTCTCCGATGGGCGGAAAATCATGTGTTAACACTGTCAGCAGTGTTCATTCCCGGAGTGGACGACTGGG
This sequence comes from Pseudophryne corroboree, assembly GCF_028390025.1. Classification (NCBI taxonomy): domain Eukaryota; kingdom Metazoa; phylum Chordata; class Amphibia; order Anura; family Myobatrachidae; genus Pseudophryne; species Pseudophryne corroboree. Next base: position 1,122,290,396 of record NC_086444.1, read on the forward strand.
AAGCAGATCTTCTCAGCGGACACGACCTCCACCCGGGAGAGTGGGGATTTCATCCAGAAGTCTTCCAAAGGATTGTACACCATTGGGAAAGGCCACAGGTGGACATGATGGCGTCCCGCCTCAACAAAAAGCTATAAAAGATATTGCGCCTGGTCAAAGGACCCTCAGGCGATAGCTGTGGACGCTCTGGTAACACCGTGGGTGTACCAGTCGGTTTATGTGTTCCTCCCTCTGCCTCTCATACAAAAGGTACTGAGAATAATAGGAAGGCGAGGAGTAAGAACGATACTCGTGGTTCCGGATTGGCCAAGAAGAGCTTGGTACCCAGAACTTCAAGAAATTATATCAGAGGACCCATGGCCTCTGCCGCTCAGACAGGACCTGCGGCAGCAGGGGCCCTGTCTGTTCCAAGACTCACCGCGACTACGTTTTGACGGCATGGCAGTTGATCGCCGGATCCTAAAGGAAAAGGGCATTCCGGAGGAAGTCATTCCTACGCTGATTCAAGCCAGGAAAGATGTAACTGCAAAACATTATCACCGCATATGGCGAAAATATGTTGCTTGGTGTGAGGCCAAAAAGGCCCCAACAGAGGAATTTCAACTAGGTCGATTTCTGCATTTCCTACAAGCAGGAGTGTCTATGGGCCTAAAATTAGGCTCCATTAAGGTACAGATCTCGGCTCTGTCGATTTTCTTCCAAAAAGAACTAGCTTCAGTACCTGAAGTTCAGACATTGTAAAAGGAGTGCTGCATATTCAGCCCCCGGTTGTGCCTCCAGTGGCACCTTGGGTTCTCAACGTGGTGTTGAGTTTTCTTAAAATCACATTGGTGTGAGCCACTAAAAACCGTGGATCTAAAATATCTCACGCGGAAAGTGGTCATGTTATTGGCCTTGGCTTCGGCCAGGCGTGTATCAGAATTGGCGGCTTTGTCATATAAAAGTCCTTATCTGATTTTCCATATGGATAGGGCAGAATTGAGGACTCGTCCCCAGTTTCTCCCTAAGGTGATATCAGCTTTTCACTTGAACCAACTATTGTAGTGCCTGCGGCTACTAGGGAATTGGTGGATTCCAAGTTACTGGACGTAGTCAGGGCCTTGAAAAATTATGTTTCCAGGACGGCTAGAGTCAGGAGAACTGACTCGCTGTTTATCCTGTATGCACCCAGCTAACTGGGTGCTCCTGCTTCTAAGCAGACTATTGCTCGCTGGATTTGTAGCACAATTCAGCTGGCACATTCTGCGGCTGGACTACCGCAGCCAAAATCTGTAAAAGCCCATTCCACAAGGAAGGTGGGCTCATCTTGGGCAGCTGCCCGAGGGGTCTCGGCTTTCCAACTTTGCCGAGCTGCAACTTGGTCAGGGGCAAACACGTTTGCTAAATTCTACAAAATTGATACCCTGGCTGAGGAGGACCTGGAGTTCTCTCATTCGGCGCTGCAGAGTCATCCGCACTCTCCCGCCCGTTTGGGAGCTTTGGTATAATCCCCATGGTCCTTACGGAGTTCCCAGCATCCACTAGGACGTCAGAGAAAATAAGATTTTACTCACCGGTAAATCTATTTCTCGTAGTCCGTAGTGGATGCTGGGCGCCCATCCCAAGTGCGGATTGTCTGCAATACTTGTATATAGTTATTGCCTAACTAAAGGGTTATTGTTGAGCCATCTGTTGAGAGGCTCAGTTATATTCATACTGTTAACTGGGTATAGTATCACGAGTTATACGGTCTGATTGGTGTGGCTGGTATGAGTCTTACCCGGGATTCAAAATCCTTCCTTATTATGTCAGCTCGTCCGGGCACAGTGTCCTAACTGAGGCTTGGAGGAGGGTCATAGTGGGAGGAGCCAGTGCACACCAGGTGACCTAAAGCTTTCTTTAGTTGTGCCCAGTCTCCTGCGGAGCCGCTATTCCCCATGGTCCTTACGGAGTTCCCAGCATCCACTACGGACTACGAGAAATAGATTTACCGGTGAGTAAAATCGTATTTTATATATATATATATATATATATATATATATACTGCTCAAAAAAATAAAGGGAACACTAAAATAACACATCCTAGATCTGAATGAATGAATTATTCTTATTAAATACTTTGTTCTTTACATAGTTGAATGTGCTGGCAACAAAATCACACAAAAATTATCGATGGAAATCAAATTTATTAACCCATGGAGGTCTGGATTTGGAGTCACACTCAAAATTAAAGGGGAAAAACACACTACAGGCTGATCCAACTTTGATGTAATGTCCTTAAAACAAGTCAAAATGAGGCTCAGTAGTGTGTGTGGCCTCTACGTGCCTGTATGACCTCCCTACAGTGCCTGGGCATGCTCCTGATGAGGTGGCGGATAGTCTCCTGAGGGATCTCCTCCCAGACATGGACTAAAGCTTCCGCCAACTCCTGGACAGTCTGGTGCAACGTGGCGTTGGTGGATGGAGCGAGACATGATTTCCCAGATGTGCTCAATTGGATTCAGGTCTGGGGAACGGGCGGGCCAGTCCATAGCATCAATGCCTTCATCTTACAGGAACTGCTGACACACTCCAGCCACATGAGGTCTAGCATTGTCTTGCATTAGGAGGAACCCAGGGCCAACCGCACCAGCATATGGTCTCACAAGGGGTCTGAGGATCTCATCTCGGTACCTAATGGCAGTCAAGCTACCTCTGGCGAGCACATGGAGGGCTGTGTGGCCCCCCCCAAAGAAATGCCACCCCACACCATTACTGACCCACTGCCAAACCGGTCATGCTGGAGGATGTTGCAGGCAACAGAACGTTCTCCTTGGCGTCTCCAGACTCACGTCTGTCACGTGCTCAATGAGAACCTGCTTTCATCTGTGTAGAGCACAGGGCGCCAGTGGCGAATTTGCCAATCTTGGTGTTCTCTGGCAAATGCCAAACGTCCTGCACAGTGTTGGGCTGTAAGCACAACCCCCACCTGTGGACGTCGGGCCCTCATACCACCCTCATGGGGTCTGTTTCTGATCGTTTGAGTAGACACATGCACATTTGTGGCTTGCTGGAGGTAATTTTGCAGGGCTCTGGCAGTGCTCCTCCTGTTCCTCCTTGCATAAAGGCGGAGGTAGCGGTCCTGCTGCTGGGTTGTTGCTCTCCTACGGCCTCCTCCACGTCTCCTGATGTACTGGCCTGTCTCCTGGTAGCGCCTCCATGCTCTGGACACTACGCTGACAGACACAGAAAACCTTCTTGCCACAGCTCGCATTGATGTGCCATCCTGAGCTGCACTACCTGAGCCACTCGTGTGGGTTGGAGACTCCGTCTCATGCTACCACTAGAGTGAAAGCACCGCCAGCTTTCAAAAGTGACCAAAACATCAGCCAGAAAGCATAGGAGCTGAGAAGTGGTCTGTGGTCACCACCTGCCAAACAACTCCTTTATTGGGGGTGTCTTGATAATTGCCTATAATTTCCACCTATTGTCTATTCCATTTTCACAACAGCATGTGAAATTGATTGTCAATCAGTGTTGCTTCCTAAGTGGACAGTTTGATTTCACAGAAGTGTGATTGACTTGGAGTTACATTGTGTTGTTTAAGTGTTCCCTTTATTTTTTTGAGCAGTGTATATATATACACTGCTCAAAAAAATAAAGGGAACACTAAAATAACACATCCTAGATCTGAATGAATGAAATATTCTTATTAAATACTTTGTTCTTTACATAGTTGAATGTGCTGACAACAAAATCACACAAAAATTATCAATGGAAATCAAATTTATTAACCCATGGAGGTCTGGATTTGGAGTCACCCTCAAAATTAAAGTGGAAAAACACACTACAGGCTGATCCAACTTTGATGTAATGTCCTTAAAACAAGTCAAAATGAGGCCCAGTAGTGTCTGTGGCCTCCTCGTGCCTGTATGACCTCCCTACAACGCCTGGGCATGCTCCTGATGAGGTGGCGGATGGTCTCCTGAGGGATCTCCTCCCAGACCTGGACTAAAGCATCCGCCAACTCCTGGACAGTCTGTGGTGGATGGAGCGAGACATGATGTCCCAGATGTGCTCAATTGGATTCAGGTCTGGGGAACGGGCGGGCCAGTCCATAGCATTAATGCCTTCGTCTTGCAGGAACTGCTGACACACTCCAGCCACATGAGGTCTAGCATTGTCTTGCATTAGGAGGAACCCAGGGCCAACCGCACCAGCATATGGTCTCACAATGGGTCTGAGGATCTCATCTCGGTACCTAATGGCAGTCAGGCTACCTCTGGCGAGCACATGGAGGGCTGTGCAGCCCCCCAAAGATATGCCACCCCACACCATTACTGACCCACTGCCAAACCGGTCATGCTGGAGGATGTTGCAGGCAGCAGAATGTTCTCCTTGGCGTCTCCAGACTCTGTCACGTCTGTCACATGTGCTCAGTGAGAACCTGCTTTCATCTGTGAAGAGCACAGGGCGCAAGTGGCGAATTTGCCAATCTTGGTGTTCTCTGGCAAATGCCAAACGTCCTGCACGGTGTTGGGCTGTAAGCACAACCCCCACCTGTGGGCGTCGGGCCCTCATACCACCCTCATGGAGTCTGTTTCTGATCGTGTGAGTAGACACATGCACATTTGTAGCTTGCTGGAGGTCATTTTGCAGGGCTCTGGCAGTGCTCCTCCTGTTCCTCCTTGCACAAAGGCGGATGTAGCGGTCCTGCTGCTGGGTTGTTGCCCTCCTACGGCCTCCCCCACGTCTCCTGATGTACTGGCCTGTCTCCTGGTAGCGCCTCCATTCTCTGGACACTACGCTGACAGACACAGCAAACCTTCTTGCCACAGCTCGCATTGATGTGCCATCCTGGATGAGCTGCACTACCTGAGCCACTTGTGTGGGTTGCAGGGAGGTCATACAGGCACGTGGAGGCCACACACACTACTGAGCCTCATTTTGACTTGTTTTAAAGACATTACATCAAAGTTGGATCAGCCTGTAGTGTGTTTTTCCACTTTCATTTTGAGGGTGACTCCAAATCCAGACCTCCATGGGTTAATAAATTTGATTTCCATTGATAATTTGTGTGATTTTGTTGTCAGCACATTCAACTATGTAAAGAACAAAGTATTTAATAAGAATATTTCATTCATTCAGATCTAGGATGTGTTATTTTAGTGTTCCCTTTATTTTTTTGAGCAGTGTATATATATATATATATATATATATATATATATATATAAAATTCCTCCTGAGGAAGTCCAGAACTTTGAAAGTGGACAAATCACGTTGAAGCTTATCCTGCTGGTTCTCCTGTTGGTTGGCTGCATCTGGGACTGCTATCTGATTACTGATGTTCAGATAAGCTGTACTTATTGAACCTATTGTATGTTTACAGTGTCTGTGTGTTAATGTTTTTAAGTTTATCCTGATTCCTTCTATATATTATCTTTATTTTCCCATACTCCTTACACTGGAGAGGTGTTTCTGAAGGCTGGACCCGGTCTCTGCATCTGGGGATGAGGATATCCTATATGGTTGATATAATGCATACTGTTTCCTTAACTTTGAGTATATGTAGAATAGAGCATACTTTGATTACATCTAAGTTAGTGCTGCTTTAATTATTTGCTCGATCGAGGAAGCCTGCTCATTCTACCTCTTGTAAATACTGTCAGGCACACATGGTACTGTGCCTTTTACTGGAAACTGTGTTACTCAATGATAATGGTGGAGTATGATCCAACGTCAAAAGTATTCTGCCGGTGCAATACAGAAGCTAGACATTGTAAAGGATTGATAGTCATTAGGTCGACAGCATTAGGTAGACAGTCAAAAGACATGACAAAGGTCAACACAAAAAAAGTTGATTAGGTTACTCAAGGTAATAGTCTATGGGGTATATGCAATTGCGGTCGAATTCGCGGCAATTTTCGCCGTTTTTTAATTCGACTCAATTCGACAGGTGAATCCCGGAAGGTGGCTTCCGGAATTCACCATATTCAATGAAAAACGGATTCGCCAGAGTCGCGGGCGAAAATCGGCCGATTTGGCGGATTTTGCCGCGATTTTAAAAAACGGTAAAAAAACGTGAAAAACCCGGAAAAAAAATGGCGTGGGGTCCCCCCTCCAAAGCATAACCAGCCTCGGGCTCATCGAGCTGGTCCTGGTTCTAAAAATGCAGGGGAAAAATTGGCCAGGGATCCCCCGTATTTTTAAAACCAGCACCGGGCTCTGCGCCTGGTGCTGGTGCCAAAAATACGGGGGACAAAAAGAGTAGGGGTCCCCCGTATTTTTAACACCAGCATCGGGCTCCACTAGCTGGACAGATAATGCCACAGCCGGGGGTCACTTTTATGCCGTGCCCTGCGGCCGTGGCATTAAATATCCAACTAGTCACCCCTGGCCGGGGTACCCTGGGGGAGTGGGGACCCCTTCAATCAAGGGGTCCCGTCCCCCCAGCCACCCAAGGGCCAGGGGTGAAGCCCGAGGCTGTCCCCCCCCATCCAATGGGCTGCGGATGGGGGGGCTGATAGCCTTTTGTGATAATAAAAATATATTGTTTTTTCCAGCAGTACTACAAGTCCCAGCAAGCCTCTCCCGCAAGCTGGTACTTGGAGAACCACAAGTACCAGCATGCGGGAGAAAAACGGGTCCGCTGGTACCTGTAGTACTACTGGGGAAAAAATACCCAAATAAAAACAGGACACACACACCTTGATAGTAAAACTTTATTACACACTACCGACACACACATACTTACCTATGTTGACACGCCGACTGCCACGGTCTCCGACGATCCGAGGGTACCTGTGAAAAAATTATACTCGCCTTCCAGCGTCCAGAGATAAATCCACGTCCAGAGAGTAAAATCCACGTACTTGTTTAAAAAAAAAAACACGCAAAAACCCGCTCCATACCGGACTAGAAAGGGGTCCAATGCTTTCACATCAGACCCCTTTCTCCCGAATGCCGGGACATCACGTGACTCCTGTCACTGACGTCCCTTCAGCCAATCAGGAAGCGCTACTTCCGTGGCGCTCACCTGATTGGCTGTGCGCTGTCTGTACTGTGACAGCACATCGCAAAGCCGCTCCATTACTTTCAATGGTGGGAACTTTGCGGGTAGCGGTGGGGTCACCCGCCGGTCAGCGGCTGACCGGCGGGTGACCTTACCGCTAGCCGCTAAGTTCCCACCATTGAAAGTAATGGAGCGGCTTTGCGATGTGCTGTCACAGTACAGACAGCGCACAGCCAATCAGGTGAGCGCAACGAAGTTGCGCTTCCTGATTGGCTTAGAGACCTTTCTGTGACAGCTGTCACTGACAGGTCTCATTCGTGGAAAGGTGTCCCATGTGTCAGCATGGGACCCCTTTCAGTCCGGCATGGAGCGGGTGTTCGGTTTGTTTTTTTGCCAAGTACGTGGATTTATCTCTGGACCATGGCTGAGGTGAGTATATTGATCTTTTCTTTTCAGGTATCCGTGGATTCTACATGGAGAAGAGGACCGATGTCGGCGTGTGAACATAGGTAAGTATGTGTGTGTCGACGTATGAAATAAAGTTTTACTGTCGACGGTGTGTGTGTCCTGTTTTTATTTGGGTATTTTTTTCCCAGTAGTACTACAGGTACCAGCGGGCCCGTTTTTCTCCCGCATGCTGGTACTTGTGGTTCTCCAAGTACCAGCTTGCGGGGGAGGCTTGCTGGGACTTGTAGTACTACTGGAAAAACAATATCTTTTTATTATCACAAAAGGCTATCAGCCCCCCCATCCGCAGCCCATTGGATGGGGGGGGACAGCCTCGGGCTTCACCCCTGGCCCTTGGGTGGCTGGGGGGGGGGACCCCTTGATTGAAGGGGTCCCCACTCCCCCAGGGTACCCCGGCCAGGGGTGACTAGTTGGATATTTAATGCCACGGCCGCAGGGCACGGCATAAAAGTGACCCCCGGCTGTGGCATTATCTGTCCAGCTAGTGGAGCCCGATGCTGGTGTTAAAAATACGGGGGACCCCTACTCTTTTTGTCCCCCGTATTTTTGGCACCAGCACCAGGCGCAGAGCCCGGTGCTGGTTTTAAAAATACGGGGGATCCCCTGTCAATTTTTTCCCCGCATTTTTAGATCCAGGACCAGCTCGAAGAGCCCGAGGCTGGTTATGTTTTGGAGGGGGGACCCCACGCCATTTTTTTTTTATGATTTCACCGTTCCAGCATAAAATAAAAAAAATATAATATTTTAAAAAATATATAAATAATATTTGTGCCTCCAAAAAAAAAAAAAAAAGTACCTAATCCCTTCTAATATAAATAGATCTGCTATTCCCCCCCAAAAAAACACAAAAAAAAACATGTTTAAAATTTTTTTATTTGTTTTCACCCTCCAAAGTGTGGCGGATTGAAAATGACGAATTTGCTGTCTAAAAGCACTGCTGTCGAATTTCCAAACTTGAATTGAATATGCTTTGGTCGAATTGCAGCACTTGTATCATTGCAGAAAAGTCGAATTTGCAAAAAGTCGAATTTCAAAAAGTCGAATTTTGAAAGTCCGTTTTTTGGTCGGAAAGCACTGAATTGCATAGGCGATTTTTTTTTTTTGGTCGAAAATGACCCGAAATTCGACAATTTCGGGAATTCGACCGCAATTGCATATACCCCTATGACATGTATAGTAAATGCAGCAAAAGTTATAAAAACATAAACACGTGTCATTCTTTTTCATGTCGGCCTTTTTTCGTGTCGACCTTTTGACGGTCAACCTTTTGACCTTGTCAACCTAGTGAATGTTGACCTTGTAACCGTCTTATCTATTAACCACCTACTTTTCTTCCCAAAGTTCCTGCATTTTATAAATGATATAAGAATAGGTTAGATAAATTCCTATTGGATAAAGATATTAAGGGTTATGGTGTGTAGACACGCATTATAGTTAATATAACTAGTCCTAACATAAAAATAATTAGTCCTATAATAAGACTGCATAGGAGACCACAAATAGGTTGAACTCGATGGACAATTGTCTTTTTTCAACCTTAGTTACTATATCTTCACCTGGCAACAACTAGATCTAGTGTAATAATTGCACAGATCAGCTGACTCTCTGCAGTGTGCTTTGTAAGCATTGCTGGAGCATATTGTTGCTGAGTTAAAATAAAGGTTTACAATGTTTTCTTAATCTGATTAATCCAGATTGTATTTTGGCCCCACACTCAGCACTGTTAGACTGGGTACTCACGGCGCAATTTTTTGCACTATATCACACACTATCTAGCTAGAGTGCGATATAGTAGACTATATTGCACCTTGTATACGCACTATATTGTATGCGATATAGTGTAGGGATCGCTCCCGCGGGTCGTATCCGATGTTCTACAGTATGTCGGATGAACATGCAGCTCAATTTTAGCTAGATAGTTCACTATCCAGTGCATATTGTACTGTGTGTATGTAACGTACGCTATTGTATCCAATTTGAGTCATCACAATAAAGTGAGAAGCCATATCTTATGATATATGTTATGCTAAATCTGTTTTGCTAAATCTTATGCTATATCTTACCGTGTGTATGCACTATTTCATTTATTCAGGAGCTCAGGGAATTTCAAGGGAAATAGTGTAGGATATCTTAACATAGCCAAAATCTTACCGTGTGTACCCAGCATTAGGATAATTTAGGTGAAAAAGACAAATCTCCTAATAAAGACTTACATTTATTTATGCCTTTTATAGTTTATTTTCAAATGTAGATTACATTTTGCACCATGAAAATAAAGGTCAACATTTTTACAAAGATTTGGCTTATGTAATTTTAAGCTTCTAAAAAAAAAAAAACTAGTCTGCAGATTTTGTGTGGTGTTGTAAAAGTGTGGATATGTTTCATAAAAACATTAAAGTTTATTGTACATATATTATAGGTAAAATGTACATATCACAATTTCTAATGGCACTATTGGGTTCCATAGACCTCAGGTTTATGGGCCTACAAGTCAGCAAGTAGACCTACAGCTGTTGTTATTAATTTAGAGGAACCACTAAATCCCCAAATTGAAATGTTTAGATACAGACCATGGAGGTAAAATATATTGCTTAATGTTAAACTAATTTTTTTTTGTTTCTCTGTTCAAATGTAAAGCATTATACTCCCGGGTGTGGTTCAAAGGGTCGACCACACTTAGGTCGACAGTGTCTAGGTCGACCACTATTGGTCGACAGTAACTAAGTTGACACTTAAAATAGGTTGACACAAACATTAGGTCGACATGAGTAATGTCGAAGTGACAAAAGGTCGACGTGGGTTTAAATTTAAAAAATGGTGTTGTTTTCTTTGTAGAGTGACCGGGAACCCCAATTAGTGCAACGTGTCCCATCACATATCTCGCTTCGCTCACCATGCTTCGGGCAAGGTTACCGTTCCCAATTGTAGTCCACATGGATCGTAAAGTATGAAAAAGTTCACAAATTAAAAAAATGTTGAAAAACTCATGTTAACCTTTTGTCATGTCGACCTAGAAACCATGTCGACCTAATGCATGTCGACCAATAGTGGTCAACCAAATGTATGTCGACCTAAGTGTGGTCAACCTAGAGAACGGATACCATACCCCCTTCCCCACCCTCTTTCCATGACAGGCACCTGAATCTTTTTCCACATTTTTAGGACATTGCTATACAAATTATGAAGCAGCATGCATTCATTTGAAAGATAGTATGGTGACACATATATACCATAATAAACAGTATGTATGTATAGATACACACTGTATCTAGGGTAAGCTAGCTGCATTCAATCCAAAAATTTGTGTGTACACTTAAAGGTCGATTCAATTCGGCAACATATGAATAGCGCCGGGAATTAGGTCCCGACGCTATTCAATTCAGCTAAAGTTAAGTTGGCGAATGCACGTTCTCGCCGACTTAACAGGTAGTTTTGTCGGGAGAACGGGCATTCTCCGACTTAACTACCCGCAGCGATGCTGATTCCAGACAGAATCAGCCTCGCGCCAGCACTTTTGTCGGTTTTCTTCTCTCACCACCCGGGGGTGAGAGAAGAATTCCCGACAATTGAGCTAATTCCCGGCGCTATTCATCTGTTGCCGAATTGAACCGACCCCTTAGAAAAAAATTATTGGACACGCCCACACAAGCAAAATAGTGTGCTCCTGCAGCAGGCACGTGTTCGTGAAGGTATAAAATGGGTAGAGTGCCAGTTTCGACAAGAACACCTTGTAGGGAGGCCCAGGCACTTGGATATTATGGTCAAGCAGCTGCTCATAAACCTTTAATCACAAAGAAGAATGCAGCCCAGTGCTTATGATGGTGTAAAGAGAGCAAAAACTGGACAGTGGAACAATGGTGGCGAGTGTTATGGAGTGACGAATCACGATCTACACTTTTCAGATCAGCTGGACATGTTTGGGTTTGGAGATTACAAGGGGAATGTCTGATGCCAGAGTGTGCAGTGCCTACAGTAAAACATGGAGGTGATGGCGTTATGCTGTGGGGCTGTGAACTTGTGGACAGTTTGCCAAGAAGGATGTCTGCAGTAATCACTGCACATGGTGGACCTACAAAGTACTGATGTCAATAAAATCTAGTTGATCTATTTGCTGTCCGTGTCCAATCACTTTTGCCTACATAGTGTATTTGTGATGCAGGGATCCATTTACAAAATATAAAGACTCACCCTTTGCTGGACAAGAACAATAGAAGAGCCCACACTCACTATTTGAAAGAAATTTGATAAATAGGAAGGAAATAAATAATTTTTGTACACATAAAACTATAATGAAGTCCTATTTTTTTAAGCTGTTCGATCCCCATCTGATTGGGTTAAATGCTCCCAGTCAGCCAAGCGGTGTGTATCAAGCTGTGAACCCTGTTAAGCGGCAGCAGCAGGGAGGTAAGCGACTTCTCTATAGGGATCGGAAGGTCGGCTGTGCAGCACATGAGATGCTACCTCCTGGTTCCGAGCGTGCAGGAGCGTTATAAGCCATTTATCAGCGAATGCATCTGCATCTGCAATGTATACACACCTATACAATTAACGACTGTTCACCTGATTTCGGGAGAACGGGATGACTATTGTATATGTGTGTAACTAGCATTAGAAAGTCATATAACCTTCTAACCTGCTAACATGAAGTTGTACTGTGCACAGTACATCTCTAAGTCAGAATCTGTTTTCATTAGTGTATGTTCATTTGTAGCATGTAGCAGAGACCGCAATGGATTGGATCTTATTTGTATCCATATAATTGTAATGAGGCGTCAGATTGGAGTGTACATGGCAGCTGGAATATAAACACACGTTCATGATCAAATTAATGTGTTTCATCTGTCTACAACTAATAACAATCTGTCATGCTATCTATCTGAGCAAGGGCATAAACAGTTTATTTTGTGTTTGGACTAACTTCCTGGAGGTTGTTAATGTGACACATAGTTTGTCTAAAATGAGTAAAACCAGATCAACGCTCAAGATGTTTTCCTGATAACTAAAAAAAAATAATGTCCGCGATCTGTGCTAAAAAATTTTTTTTTTTAATTGCTAGATTATTTCCATCTCGGAACAAAGTGAATATTTAATAAATCTTGGGCAGACTTGCTAGTTTTTAGCTTTCTTGTTCCCTCATGAGCTAGTTTTACTGGCAATCATTCAAGGCTTTGAAATTCTCGATTGACATTTTATGATCCGTAATCTTTTTGATTCTGTCATAATTACCTGATAACTATAACAATAACATTATTCCCCAAGAGCTCAGCTTTGCCACTTTACTCCAGTTTCATTTAATTTTACTTATTTGATTGCTTATTATAAAAATTCAATACATATTTAAAGTATGGTAATGTTAACCCCTCCACAGACGATAAATGTATAATAAAAAATAAAAATCTTGAAACTAAGCAAAAGATCATACTTTGGTGATCAATGTGCTGCAATTGAATTATCATTATTGTATGTTTTGTAGAAAATATCAGTCAACCCCGGTCAGCTGCTAAGATGTCCCTCTGTGCAAGAGCTGATGCCACCTGTGCTCCCTGGGTGTGGCCACGCCCCTCTCAGTACTCGGGCCCGTGGCTGCTCTCGATGGCCCTGGTTTTATGCCACCATGGCCTAATAATTGGTGCGCAGCATATTTCTGCAGCTGGTGTAAAAATAATATTCATTATCTGTGCATTTTGATATTATATAAAAATGTAATGGTCAATTTCAAAACTTTAAAAGCCAGGGACTGTCAATGGAAACTGGATTCAGTTGGTTACTTTGGTGTCTCTATGGTGTGATAGAAGGATTTATTAGGGATGCAGTTAAAACACCGTCTGTCTGGATCCTGGCGTTCTAGATACCGACTCCAGGATCCTGACAGCCAACATTATAATGGAGGCCAGAATCCTGACACCCGCCCAGAATTCCCACTCAGTTGGTGAGTCCACGTCACCAACCGAGTGGGAATAGACCCTTGGCAAGAGAGTGCATCAAGCCCATGAGGGGACTTGCTGCCGGAATTCCGGCAGACGGGATGTCGCTGTCGCTATACTGACAGCCACCATCCCGTCTGCCGGTATATTATACCGGATCCATTTATTCTTTCTATTAGTTTGCTTGAATACACTTTGGTTATTCTATAAGCTAGCTGAATATGTGTACTGTAGATACTTTATTTAGCATTGTGTTCTTCTAACTTGAGCACACTACTTTGCTTCATTGTATATAAGTTGGCCAGTAGCCACGGTGACGTCATCACTTTCAAAACTTCTAACAATATGACCAAGAACTCCACTTACAAAGAGGATAATCAAGTTCAATTAACATTACCCATCAGATAATTGGACTAGCCCATTGGTACTGAGTTATACAAAACAAGTGAAAATGGTTTGAACTCAATCTGGTTAATCTACAATGTCTTCAAAGGCATCCCCACAAAAAGTGTAAATTGAAGTGATAAAAAACAACCCTAAAATATTCTATGGCCTGCTAATAAATCCTAATCCATGGGGATTTTTGTATGATTTGCACCCCATGGAAAAAATGCTAAATAAAGATTGTAGTAAAGAAATTGGTATATCCTTGGTCCTTCAAACTATGACCCCCTGTGTATTTTTAGAAGAGAAAATATGTAGATAATTTTAAGCACATGTAAATCAAATTAATAAATTATTAGTGCATTTTACTTGTCATTCCTGTGTGGGCTAATCATGATAGGTCATTATTTAAGCATTATGTAATTTCACAACTTGTATGAACAGCTGCAAGTACTTTGCGGGGAGAGATTCGGACCCACAAATCATAGCAGAACACACTCTATTCCACAGCAGTGTTTTTATAACATTATTTTATTGCGAGTATAAAATGTATATGCTTTTAGTTTACCATCCAAATAGGTTTAAACACATGTGCTGAGAGACCTAACTAGGCGGTTTATTCCGATTCAGTCCAAGGAGTTGTTTTCATTAGTAAGTTTCAGTTTGTACAGCGTTTAGGTTAGTGTTTAGTTTAAATGTTTACTTGACTCTTTTTCATGAAACTGCTTTGTGAGTGATCCTGTGTGACAGACCAGGCACTCCAGGAGTTACGGGTCCGTCCTAGAATTCATGCGACATATGTACCTAAACATTTTGTTTTCTGATGAAGAAACCTCTATGACACCACTAAATGCATTACCCGGTGTGATTAATCAAACAGGGGTGCATTAATGAGCAGTGGCAGTATTTGGATAATTTGGGATACATTTGGCTGTCAGTCATTCAGTCTGACTCAAAAGCCCTTTGCTTATGTTTTGCTATGCAAAGGTTAAGGAGAGAGAATGAGTTAAGTGAAGCTGATGCATCAGTAATTACATGTCAATCAGAAGAGCTCTGCAAATTGCATCAAAAAAGCCGAACGATTCATTTCATTATGTGTCTACCTTCTAAAAAGGAAGGACTGGAAAACAGTTGGAGGTTACAGCAAAAATCTAAACTTTTTCTTAGGTTTTACACTTGTTTATCTTTATTGGGCATTATTTTGTAAACAAGTGTTTTACATGCTTCGTTTCTTATTTAGATGTTTAGATGATTTCTTTTAATGTGTGATGTGTGCTATCAATTAAAGACTACTCTTCAGCACATAAAATAGACCAGCTGCCTGCCAGAATTTTATTTAGCACACCACAATACAAGCAATGCAGATGGGCTTATTGAAAAGTATTTAACAAACTTAATTTATCTGCATATTAGCTTGGAAAGGAGTTTTGGGTTCTCCGTTTATTTAAAGGGGTAATTCAATTGATCGCAGTACATTTAACAGAAGAAAAAAACCAGGCTTAATCGTGATATTTTTTACCAAATGTCTTTATCATGCAATTCAATTAATGCCCCTTTTTTCGTGGTAAAATTTACCCGCTATTGTGGGAAAAACACAGAATCCGGAATAAGTTCTCAGATCCATGTGTTTTCACTTCTGCAAAAAAAGAATGCACTTATCACAGATTTTGTTTCTCCTACCCCTGGGCAGATGAAACAAAATCCCAGATTGTGTCGGCTATCGGGGTAAATTACCGTGACTAATTGAATTCCCCCCTAAGGATCATCCAACAGTGGTGATAGGATTGGTGAAAATGGTGCTGTTCTCACTCACAGGGTGTACAATTGTGTTAATCGACATGTTAATATCTTCATAACACAATCATAAGTATACATTGTTTTTGGTGTAATGTCCTTTTAATATTTTTTCTTTTGATAATTAAAATATTAAAGAGCAAGTTATGAAAATTAGAGATGATCGGTTTGGATTGTAGTTAGTCCTGCCTGCCAATATTGAAACTGAAAACCAGGAAACATTTAATTTTTACGGAAAGCTCAGATCTGGCTTGTTTTGGATTGCATGTCATTTATATGCGATCAATAACGAGCGATAGCTGAGAATTTTGAAAAAATAAGGTTTTGCCACATGTTCAGTTCAGAACTTGGCGGGAAGAACCAATCAAATTTGAATCGCTCATCTGTATACAAAGTATTATATATTGTTTTGCAGGACATACAGTACCTGTAGCTGCTTTTGAAACTGATAAACTACTTTTAAAAAAAAAGTAAGTGTGGTGGCTTGTCTTCCATGAAATATAAATATAATAAATGCATATAGTTTTCTTTTACCTGCGCTAGATGATTTGCTGCTGTATAAGTTGTTTATAACATTTCAGAGTCTTATACACAGTCATTATAAGGCTGTTTATGCACAAATCAATGTAAGATTTCTACCCTGTTCATATATGTCACACACTAATCCAATGGGTACTTTGTAGGAGAGAAAGATGTGTATGATTGTAGTAATTCACCCTTTGTCTATTTAAAAATGCCATTTGCCTTTGTCCTAATGTAAGCAAGTACCATTACACCCAAGGATTTATTGTTCTAGCTCTGTCTTATCTAAAACCTCTACTAATGGCTCGCCCTTACAGTTTAACTATTGAACACATTTGAAATATTACTTTTTTTCTGGGACTTCTTTCCATGCGGGAGGTTTTATACTCAGGACATACATATTTCAGAGTTTTCCTTAAAAAAACAAGAATAGGTGGAATTGCGTTGGTTAATAGTAGAAATTGAAAGAATAAATGTGACCTATTTTGTATTAACATATAGCTGTATCATTAACTAGCGTTTATGACCCGTCAATTGCCGGTTTTGTCGCCCCACACATATCGGCTACAGAGTATTTTTTCACCAAGTTCTTTTTTGGTTGTCCCAATATGACCATGACTTCTGCTGAGACTTTCTCTAATGAGGTGCCCATCTTTTGGCCGATCCACAGCTCCCGCCCTTGCCCCTTACTCCTTGCTACCCTTTCACTCCATCCGTCGCAGTGCGAGCTGTTAGTGGGCAGCTCCCACTGCGCTTGACAAACACAGTACAGCCCTTTAACATTATATTACAGATATCTAAATAATAGGTATTTGTACCTATATTATTTTAACAATAATAATACTACAGGTATTATAATAATAGTAGTATTATTATTATTATTATTATTATACACCATAGTGGCACTTGTCTAGAAAAACATTATTGAAAATCTAGTTTATTAATGCACAAGTTACTGGGGACAAAAAACAGACACATAGTGCAGTGGTTCTGAAACTGTGTGCCGTGGCACCCTGGGGGTGCCTTGGGAGACTTGCAGGGGTGCCGTGGTGGCTTCCAATAATAAAATATGTGGACAAACAGAAACCTGTCCCTCACTGAACCTAAGGATGACATATAAACACAATTTACTTACGGTAATTTAATATTTCTTTCTAAATTCCTCAGTAAGAAACGATTGGCCTAGGAGGTGCAGTGAAAACAATTCTCTAGAGCGCCGTGATTCATAAAAGTTTGGGAACCACTGACATAGTGTATCATGTCATGCCATACTAATTTCCACTGAGCAGGCAAAAAGCTATTAGATAGGGAGGCGGTCGTTAGGTCGACAAGCATTAGGTCGACCACTGAAGGTCGACATGCATTAGGTTGACATGGTCATTAGGTCGACATGCAAACAGGTCGACCTAATGAACCACACCCATTAGATCAGCCCAGTTAATGGTGTTTCCGCTGAGCACTTACACTCATATATAACCAACCACTATATACAGTCTGCCTTTACTATTGCGTTTGTCACAGGGGGCCGGATGTAATGAAGTCCATGTTCGGCAGCCGCGCGGGATGCTGGCTGAACTCAGACTTTTTTTTTTTTTTTAAAGGGGCAATCATGTACGGTTTAACCTTGTACATGATTGCCCCTTTAAAAAAAAAAAAAAAGCCATCCTACACAACCGTCGAACTCTGACTTCATTACATCCCAGCAAATGTGTTGCATTGGTAAGGTACAGTATACATCAAAACCTGATGTACATAAATCCCAGCATGGCCCTAACTGTGTGGAGTTTGTATATTCTCCCCGTACTTGCGTGGGTTTCCTCCGGGTTCTTTGGTTTCCTCACACAATACAAAAGTATACTGGTAGGTTTATTGGCTCCCAAGAAAATTAACCCTAGCGTGAATGTGACTGTGTCTGTATGAGGTAGGTAATATAGATTGTAAGCTCCACTGGGCCAGGGTCTGATGTGAATGGCCAAATATTCTCTGTAAAGCGCTGCGGAAAATGTGTGCGATATATGAATAACTGGTAATAAAAAAATAATAATAAATCCATTAAATAATCTTTATTTCCAGGATTGGCTTACTGGTTATCTGGTAACAGAAATTACCTGTACTAGTTATGGGACAAAACCATCGCTACTGTACATAGTTTTAGGGTACTCTTTCCATTCTGTGTTACATGGTAAAGAAATAACATAATTACACTTTTTATTTTATTATTGGTTTTTAAGTCTATGCTGGAAATTTCTTCGCCATTTTATGTAGTGTTCTTTTAAGGCTACGTTTGTGTAATAATCTGTAAATGCATTTACGTGGTTTGATACCAATGACCTCTTCACAAAACACTAAATGCGGTCCTCTTGCTCGTTACAGTCCTTTTAAAATGCGAAGCTGCTGAGCCGTAGCCAGGCTAACCCAGCAACGCTTTATGATGCCGCAGCATGTTGCAGAAAAGCCCTGTTAGCTAATTCACACCGTGAAGTATGACTTAGGAATGCCTTGCAAGAATAACATATGTCCCCAGAGAGTACAAATTAAAGACCTTCAATATCATTTTTAAATAAAGCTTTTTATGGAGTAAGTGAACATTTTAGTTGATAATCAAATGACACCATTATGCAGACTTACTAGATTTGCAAATTTACAGGTTTTTACAAGTCAGTTGGGTCCCTTCCTCAGGAAATCAGTTTAAGGTCCCGTCCCGTCCCCCCCCCAGCCCCCCTTTTATTTACTCAAAGAGCCTGGTTGTCCTTAAACGCTTGTGAATATATTTGCCCTATAATTTGACGGCATAGAGTCAACACCATTATAAAGACTGCAGTGCAATAAAAGGAGAAACTGTTCAGTGTAGCTTCCAGTCACCTCAGGATCAGATTTGGAGAAATTGGAATGTGCACAATAAAAACTGCTCATTGCTCGAGAGCCATACCCTTTCCTATGAAACATGGCATTATTTGTTAGGCTTGGCTCCCGTTCCAGTGGGTATATAATAGTAAAAACTAAATAATATACCTCACACTTAAATTATGCATTTTCTGTTTTAATACAACTTTTTTGGAGCATTGGCTTATGGGATTAACATTTGCCCTTGGAAATAAAGTATGTTGACTGCTACAAGTGTTTCTAAAGAGCTTACACAGCATTTCCTCCTTTTTTTTTTTTTTTTTTGCCTATACATTGCTGGCTAAATCCACATGAAAATATCTCAGACATTAACATATGCTCAGTCCGGTAGTGTGTTTTACGCGGAATGTGTACCACCGCAGGAATTTGATTTGGAAAAACAACTGGTACATAAATACTGTTAAACCTAACTGCAGCATTAATTAGCACAGTATGACTCGGCCGAACTTTTATATCAACTGATTTTTCCGAAAGGAAAGACTGCATACTGTATATATTTATTTGTGATGTTTTAACATTTTTATATATTTTTTATGTCATTTTATAATGTGTGCTAATCTTCCGCCTCGGTAGAAGAACCCCCTAAGTAGAGGTTAGTGGGGGGTCTCCCTCACAATTAGGCAGGTCCTCTAGTTTGGCCCTGGGCTGAGCTCCCATGTTACTTAGGGGGAGATGCATCAATAGTCATAAAGACTGGAAAAGTTGCCTATTGCAAACAATCCACTTTTACTATTATTTTAGAGAAGGTACTTGCTAAAAGCTAGGTAGAAGCGAATTGGTTTCTATGTGCAACTTGCCCACTTCTTAGCTCTTTAGGGTGTTTAATATAGCTCCACCTTAGGGTCGTCAGAAGATGTGGGTTGCTTAATATTGACTTAATTGATTTCAATGAGATCATTCTTAGGCTGATGTGGTGCAGAATTCACTGCCGTCCATTCTCATCTTCTGATTGGATGTGCTGCATGACCTCCCCGCAGTGTGCAGACTGCCTCAGTTAAGCCTTTCTCTCTTCTTTAAGCGAAAGCAGAGAATAAGTCAGAATGGGAAACAAAGCTTTAGCCACAAAACGTTGCACACCACTGATGTACAGGGGTAACCGGGAGCAATGTAGCACAATAGGGATAGATGGAAACTTAACTAAAATGGACTGGTAGGTTGGATCGACAGTCACTATCTCAACAGTGACTGTGTCGATCCTGGAATGCAGATGTCGACAAGGTTAACATACTACTTACAGCATGATAACTGGATCAGCATTACAACTGTAAATGTGCTGGTAAAGCAACATGTTTAAAGTTGTGCTGCCAATATGGCAATCCATGCTGTAAGTAGCATATATAAACCTTGTTGACATGCCAACGCCTGCATTCCGCGATCGACAGTCGCTGTGTTGATCCCGGAATGCAGGCACTGGAATGTTGATAAGGTTGATATGGGTGTGATAAAATATGTCGACATTCACAGTGTCGAAATTCATCATGTTGACATAATCATAGTGTCGCCATTGACCCTGTCAAAAGTCATCATGTAGACAGAGATGAAATGTCAACATGTTAGAGTGTCGACATACAGATGGGTCCATGTTTATCTTGACCTTTAATAGGATTAACTGAGACTGGGTAGTCAGACTTAATCCCCTGCTGTAATGACTTAATCCCCTGCTGTATTGTTCTCTGTATTGTATTGCATCTGAGAACAATAGATGAAGGGTTTATGTTAATAAACCATGTTGTGCCTAGGCGCAGCAAACTAGCCAAGATAACCGTGGACCCATCTGTATTGTTCCTGGGGCTCCAGTGCTGACTTACAGGTGGTCATGTGATGATCATTTACAGGTCAGACCTCCAATGTTCTGGTGTTCTGTTGAGTATTTTGCCCTAACTCTAATTCCTAACCCTCCCTCTAGTGCCTAACGCTAACCTCCACCCCATGCCTAACCCTAACTCTTCTGCCCACCGCCTAATTTTAATCCCAATAAATTGACAATGTTGACATTTCACCTAACATTCTGTCAGTGTTGACCTCATAACTGTGGACATTTTGACTACATCCGTTTATACGCAAATTACAACATGATTACTGTATGTGCGGTACAACGATAACTGCTTCCCTATCCAAAATAGCCATGGTACCCAGATGTGGGTCATGCTACGTTTACTTGATTTGTAAAATAATTATAATTTATTTAATGTCCGTATATATTGCATTGATCACCACCACAAGTAAGAGGCACCTGCTTCCAGCTTTATTACAGTTATGTATTTATTACACGCTAAGCCTGTACATACTGCGATTTCCTCATCAGCTGCTCCATGAAACATTTCATGTACACTGAATGTGTTGATTTCAGCCAACTGTGCAGCTATATTTTATGCTTTTGCTATTTTCAGATCAAAGAATTTACAGTTATGTCTCAAATGTATCTCACAGATGTATAAACCTGCGTGTGAGCAACTAGAAGAAAGCAGGATACAGGGTTTTTTTTTATCTTGGTCAATGTATAAAACTGCAAAAGACTGCTTATTAATTTCCTGCATTGGCTGCGCATCAAAGTATCAAAATGTGGCACAATGCAGGAGGATTGACATCATTTATTGCTTTAAAAAATCTATATATTTATGTGTATATCTATATATGTGTATATGTTCCTGTGTTTATTCCGCATATTTATTTTTTAGTTGATTTGGAGCACATGCGAACAGTAAAAGCAGATAAACACCAGAGATTTTGCCAAGAAAATGGTCTTGGAAGCTTCTTTGTTTCTGCAAAGACTGGAGATTCTGTAAGTAAAATATATAGAATGCATCCAACAATGCTTGTTTAATGTTTCTTGTGTATGTATGTATGTATAATATGTATATGTGTATGTATAATATGTATATGTGTGTGTGTATATATATATATATATATATATATATACACAGGTTGAGTATCCCATATCCAAATATTCCGAAATACAGAATTCTTTGGAGTGAAATAGTTAAACCTTTGTTTTCTGATGGCTCAATGTACACAAACTTTGTTTAATACACAAAGTTATTAAGAATATTGTACTAAATGACCTTCAGGCTGTGTGTATAAGGTGTATATGAAACACAAATGAATTGTGTGAATGTAGACACACTTTATTTAATTTACAAATTTATTACAATTTTTAGCTAAAATTACCTTCAGGCGGTGTGTATAAGGTGTATATGAAACATAAATGCATTCTGTGCTTAGACTTGGGTCCCATCACCATGATATCTCATTATAGTATGTAATTATTCCAAAATACGGAAAAACCGATATCCAAAATACTTCTGGTCTCAAGCATTTTGGATAAGGGATACTCAACCTGTATGTATATATACATATATATATATATTTCTCTGACGTCCTAGTGGATGCTGGGAACTCCGTAAGGACCATGGGGAATAGACGGGCTCCGCAGGAGACTGGGCACTCTAAGAAAGAATTAGGACTACTGGTGTGCACTGGCTCCTCCCTCTATGCCCCTCCTCCAGACCTAAGTTAGAATCTGTGCCCGGCTCGAGCTGGTTGCACACTAGGGGCTCTCCTGAGCTCCTAGTAAAGATAGTATTTATTAGGTTTTTTATTTTCAGTGAGATCTGCTGGCAACAGACTCACTGCTACGAGGGACTTAGGGGAGGGAAGCGAACCTACCTGCTTGCAGCTAGCTTGGGCTTCTAGGCTACTGGACACCATTAGCTCCAGAGGGATCGAACACAGGCCCAGCCTCGGTCGTCCGGTCCCGGAGCCGCGCCGCCGTCCCCCTTGCAGAGCCAGAAGCAAGAAGAACGTCCTAGAAATCGGCGGCTGAAGACTCCGGTCTTCATTAAGGTAGCGCACAGCACTGCAGCTGTGCGCCATTGCTCCCCATGCACACCACATACTCCAGTCACTGATGGGTGCAGGGCGCTGGGGGGGGGGCGCCCTGGGCTGCAATTAGATTACCTTAAAATGGCAAAAAACACATAATATAGTCTAATAAACTATATATGTGTAAAAATCCCCTGCCATAATATTAATATAAAGAGCGGGAGAAGCCCGCCGAAAAAGGGGCGTGGCTATCTCCCTCAGCACACTGGCGCCATTTCCTCTTCACAGCTCCGCTGGAAGGACGCTCCCCAGGCTCTCCCCTGCAGTTTCCAGGCTCAATAGGGTAAAAAAGAGAGGGGGGGCACTAAATTTAGGCGCAATACTGTGTATTATAGCTGCTATAGGGAAAATCACTTTGTGTAGTGTAAATCCCTGTTTATATAGCGCTGTGGTGTGTGCTGGCAAACTCTCTCTCTGTCTCCCCAAAGGACTTTGTGGGGTCCTGTCCTCAGTCAGAGCATTCCCTGTGTGTGTGCCGTGTGTCGGTACGGCTGTGTCGACATGTTTGATGAGGAGGCTTATGTGGAGTTGGAGCAGGTGCCAATAAATGTGATGTCACCCCCTGCGGGGTCGACACCAGAGTGGATGGATATGTGGAAGGTATTAACCGACAGTGTCAACTGCTTACATAAAAGGTTCGATGACATAACAGCTGTGGGACAGCCGGCTTCTCAGCCAGTGCCTGCCCAGGCGTCTCAAAGGCCATCAGGGGCTCAAAAACGCCCGCTACCTCAGATGGCAGACACAGATGTCGACACGGAGTCTGACTCCAGTGTCGACGACGACGAGACTAATGTACATTCCACTAGGGCTATCCGTTGCATGATTACGGCAATGAAAAATGTGTTGCACATTTCTGACATTAACCCAGGTACCACTAAAAAGGGTATTATGTTTGGGGAGAAAAAGCAACCAGTGGTTTTTCCCCCTTCAGATGAGTTAAATGAAGTGTGTGAAGAAGCGTGGGCTTCCCCTGATAAAAAACTAGTGATTTCTAAAAAGTTACTAATGGTGTACCCTTTCCCGCCAAAGGACAGAGTACGTTGGGAGACATCCCCGAGGGTGGATAAAGCGCTCACACGCTTGTTAAAAAAGGTGGCACTACCCTCTCAGGATACGGCCGCCTTAAAGGAGCCTGCGGATAGAAAGCAGGAGGCTATCCTGAAGTCTGTATATACACACTCAGGTACTATACTGAGACCTGCTATTGCTTCAGCATGGATGTGCAGTGCTGCAGCAGCGTGGTCTGATTCCCTGTCTGATAATATTGATTCCCTTGACAGGGACACTATATTGCTAACCATAGAGCATATTAAAGATGTAGTCTTATACATGAGAGATGCACAGAGGGACATTTGCCGGCTGGCATCTAGAATAAATGCAATGTCCATTTCTGCCAGGAGAGTATTATGGACTCGGCAGAGGACAAGTGATGCGGATTCTAAAAGGCACATGGAGGTTTTGCCTTACAAGGGTGAGGAATTGTTTGGGGATGGTCTCTCGGACCTCGTTTCCACAGCTACTGCTGGGAAGTCGACATTTTTACCCCAGGTTCCCTCACAGCCAAAGAAAGCACCGTATTATCAGGTACAGTCCTTTCGGCCCCAGAAAGGCAAGCGGGTTAAAGGCGCTTCCTTTCTGCCCAGAGGCAGGGGTAGAGGGAAAAAGCTGCACCATACAGCCAGTTCCCAAGAACAGAAATCCTCCCCTTCTTCCACTAAATCCACCGCATGACGCTGGGGCTCCACTGGTGGAGCCAGGTGCGGTGGGGGCCCGTCTCCGGAACTTCAGCGACCGGTGGGTTCGCTCACAGGTGGATCCCTGGGTTCTACAAGTGGTATCTCAGGGATACAAGCTGGAATTCGAGACGTCTCCCCCTCGCCGTTACCTCAAATCAACCTTGCCAGCTACTCCCCCGGACAGGGAGGTAGTGCTGGCGGCAATTCACAAGCTGTTCCTCCAGCAGGTGATAATAAAAGTTCCCCTCCTTCAACAGGGACGGGGTTACTATTCCACAATGTTTGTGGTGCCGAAACCAGACGGTTCGGTGAGACCCATTCTAAATTTAAAATCCTTGAACACTTATATAAGAAGGTTCAAGTTCAAAATGGAATCGCTCAGGGCGGTTATTGCAAGCCTGGAAGAAGGGGATTACATGGTATCACTGGACATCAAGGATGCGTACCTGCATGTCCCCATTTACCCACCTCACCAGGTGTACCTCCGTTTTGTGGTACAAGACTGCCATTACCAATTCCAGACGTTGCCGTTTGGTCTGTCCACGGCACCGAGGGTATTTACCAAGGTAATGGCCGAAATGATGATACTCCTTCGGAAGAAGGGAGTTATAATTATCCCATACTTGGACGATCTCCTTATAAAGGCGAGGTCCAGGGAGCAGTTGTTGGTCGGAGTAGCACTATCTCAGGAAGTGCTACAACAGCACGGCTGGATTCTGAATATTCCAAAGTCGCAGCTGGTTCCTACGACGCG
The DNA here is from genome assembly GCF_028390025.1 of Pseudophryne corroboree. NCBI lineage: Eukaryota > Metazoa > Chordata > Amphibia > Anura > Myobatrachidae > Pseudophryne > Pseudophryne corroboree. The sequence continues at coordinate 1,122,315,737 of NC_086444.1, forward strand.
TCTGCTGTTCCTGGGTATGATTCTGGACACAGAACAGAAGAAGGTGTTTCTCCCGGAGTAGAAGGCCAAGGAGTTGTCATCTCTGGTCAGAGACCTCCTGAAACCAAAACAGGTGTCGGTGCATCACTGCACGCGAGTCCTGGGAAAGATGGTAGCTTCTTACGAAGCAATTCCATTCGGCAGGTTCCATGCAAGGATCTTTCAGTGGGATCTGTTAGACAAGTGGTCCGGATCGCATCTTCAGATGCATCGGCTGATCACCCTGTCCCCGAAGGCCAGGGTGTCTCTGCTGTGGTGGCTGCAGAGTGCTCATCTTCTAGAGGGCCGCAGATTCGGCATACAGGACTGGGTACTGGTAACCACGGATGCAAGCCTCCGAGGTTGGGGGGCAGTCACGCAGGGAAGAAACTTCCAAGGACAATGGTCGAGTCAGGAGGCTTCCCTACACATAAATATTCTGGAACTAAGGGCCATTTACAATGCCCTAAGTCAGGCAAGACCCCTGCTTCAAAACCAGCCGGTGCTGATTCAGTCAGACAACATCACGGCGGTCGCCCATGTAAACCGACAGGGCGGCACAAGAAGCAGGATGGCGATGGCAGAAGCCACAAGGATTCTCCGATGGGCGGAAAATCACGTGATAGCACTGTCAGCAGTGTTTATTCCAGGAGTGGACAACTGGGAAGCAGACTTCCTCAGCAGGCACGACCTCCACCCGGGAGAGTGGGGACTTCATCCAGAAGTCTTCCAACTGATTGTAAACCGTTGGGAAAGGCCACAGGTGGACATGATGGCGTCCCGCCTAAACAAAAAGCTAAAAAGATATTGCGCCAGGTCAAGGGACCCTCAGGCGATAGCTGTGGACGCTCTAGTGACACCGTGGGTGTACCAGTCGGTTTATGTGTTCCCTTCTCTTCCTCTCATACCAAAGGTGCTGAGGATAATAAGAAAGAGAGGAGTAAGAACTATACTCATCGTTCCGGATTGGCCAAGAAGGACTTGGTACCCGGAACTACAAGAAATGATCTCAGAGGACCCTTGGCCTCTGCCTCTCAGACTGGACCTGCTACAGCAGGGGCCCTGTCTGTTCCAAGACTTACCGCGGCTGCGTTTGACGGCAAGGCGGTTGAACGCCGGAACCTGATGGAAAAAGGCATTCCGGTTGAAGTCATTCCTACGCTGATAAAGGCTAGGAAAGAGGTGACAGCAAAACATTATCACCGCATATGGCGAAAATATGTTGCTTGGTGTGAGGCTATGAAGGCCCCCACAGAAGAATTTCAGCTGGGTCGATTTCTGCACTTCCTACAGTCAGGAGTGACTATGGGCCTAAAATTGGGATCCATTAAAGTCCAGATTTCAGCCCGGTCTATTTTCTTTCAAAAAGAACTGGCTTCTCTGCCTGAAGTTCAGACGTTTGTTAAGGGAGTGCTGCATATTCAGCCCCCTTTTGTGCCCCCAGTGGCACCTTGGGATCTTAACGTTGTGTTGGATTTCCTAAAATCACATTGGTTTGAGCCACTTCAGACCGTGGAATTAAAATATCTCACGTGGAAAGTGGTCATGCTTTTGGCCTTGGCTTCGGCTAGACGGGTGTCAGAATTGGCGGCTTTGTCCTGTAAAAGCCCCTATCTGATCTTCCATATGGACAGAGCAGAATTGAGGACGCGTCCCCAATTCCTCCCTAAGGTGGTATCAGCGTTTCATATGAACCAACCTATTGTGGTGCCTGCGGCTACTCGGGACTTGGAGGCTTCCAAGTTGCTGGACGTAGTCCGGGCCCTGAAAATCTATGTTTCCAGGACGGCTAGAGTCAGAAAGACTGACTCGCTGTTTATCCTGCCTGCACCCAACAAGTTGGGTGCTCCTGCTTCTAAGCAGACTATTGCTCGCTGGATCTGCTCCACGATTCAACTTGCACATTCTGCGGCTGGACTGCCGCATCCTAAATCAGTCAAAGCCCATTCCACGAGGAAGGTGGGCTCTTCTTGGGCGGCTGCCCGAGGGGTCTCGGCTTTACAACTTTGCCGAGCTGCTACCTGGTCGGGATCAAACACGTTTGCAAAATTCTACAAGTTTGATACCCTGGCTGAGGAGGACCTTGAGTTTGCTCATTCGGTGCTGCAGAGTCATCCGCACTCTCCCGCCCGTTTGGGAGCTTTGGTATAATCCCCATGGTCCTTACGGAGTTCCCAGCATCCACTAGGACGTCAGAGAAAATAAGAATTTACTCACTTGTAATTCTATTTCTCGTAGTCCGTAGTGGATGCTGGGCGCCCATCCCAAGTGCGGATTGTCTGCAATACTTGTATATAGTTATTGCCTACCTAAAGGGTTATTGTTTTGAGCCATCTGTTCGTGAGGCTCAGTTGTTATTCATACTGAGCCTTATTCATACTGTTAACTGGGTATAGTATCACGAGTTGTACGGTGTGATTGGTGTGGCTGGTATGAGTCTTACCCGGGATTCCAAATCCTTTCCTTATTGTGTCAGCTCTTCCGGGCACTTAACTGAGGTCTGGAGGAGGGGCATAGAGGGAGGAGCCAGTGCACACCAGTAGTCCTAATTCTTTCTTAGAGTGCCCAGTCTCCTGCGGAGCCCGTCTATTCCCCATGGTCCTTACGGAGTTCCCAGCATCCACTACGGACTACGAGAAATAGAATTACCAGTGAGTAAATTCTTATTATATATATATATATATATATATATATATGGAGGCAGGGGAGAAGAACAAGCGCCGTATGGTGTAGTATTTTAGATAAATGGGAAGTTTGTAGACACATATACGAATTGTAAGTACCGGATGAATTCTTGGAATCAGGCCTATCTGTCTCTCTTTATCCTCAGTGGCTGTTCCCCACCTGTTTGGTGATGTTGCTCAGTGTTTGGTATTTTTTTTTTTTTTACTAATCAGGAATCACAGTCTGTCCTTTACACCACGACTACACCTCACTCTGCAATCTGTCCTGGATCCTGTGTCTTTTCTGTTCTCTGGGATAAACAGCTCACCAGTACCAGGACTGGTACTGGTGAGCTGTTTATCCCAGTGAGCAGAAAAGACACAGGATCCAGGACAGATTGCAGAGTGAGGTGTAGTCGTGGTGTAAAGGACAGACTGTGATTCCTGATTAGTAAAAAAAAAAATACCAAACACTGAGCAACATCACCAAACAGGTGGGGAACAGCCACTGAGGATAAAGAGAGACAGATAGGCCTGATTCCAAGAATTCATCCGGTACTTACAATTCGTATATGTGTCTACAAACTTCCCATTTATCTAAAATACTACACCATACGGCGCTTGTTCTTCTCCCCTGCCTCCACAGAATTGCATGACTGAATATACCCGGGTCATTTCTTGAAGAACTGAGCAGCCACCAAAGAAGTTTGGGAGGTGTCTATAGAGCATGAAGTTTTTGCCAGAAAGCTACTGATACGGTCTATCCAAGACCAATTAAGTCCTAATATTTTGACATTTGGCGCCCCCTTCCTTTGAAGGAACATTCGAACGTTGGATAAGCGCACTTACCTAAAAAAAACTCTTTCCATATATATATATATATATATATATATATATATATATATATAAAGAAGCAGAAAGTTCAGCACTCACCAAAGCAAGCTCACTTATTTTCACAACATCATTAATTAAATGATGGGGGTTTAGTTAGTGAATTGGCCAATGCACGGAAGCCTGCAAACCGCTCGCCAAGGTACCCCATCTTCATGCAGGTCCTACACTATCACAGAGTCTCAAAAATTAAAACCTAGCAACTGTGTCACACATAATATAACTGCAAATATGCCCACTTGGTTTACTGTGTATCTGCCAAATACTCCATGGCTTTTAAAGGTACACTAGTCACCTGACACTGGCTGATAAATTGCTAAAGAACAGCTGATTCAGGTTTAAGATAATTGGGCTTGCATAGGGGTGCATGAACAAAGCTTGTGGCCACAGTTAATGAGTTAACCAAAGATTAACCCTACAATATACCAACAAATATAAAACCACAGCACTCACCACCCCAGAAGCGGGGTGCAGTGTCTGCACTCACCACTCATAGGGTGGGGTGCATGTAGCCCATGGCCACCTACTTAAAAATATACAAACAGAAAGTTCAGCACTCACCAAAGCAAGCTCACTTATTTTCACAACAATATATACAGGCTGTTAACAGCGCTCCGTGACAGAGCGTCTAACTGTTGCCACGCTGCCCAGGACAGTCGTCTATGTTTCACTATGCAGCTACGCTACTGCTCACAGAAGCCCTAACATTATGATCTGGAGTCTAGGTACATTGATTTATACAGCCTCAATTATTCTCAAGAACCATATGATACAATAGTGACATCTTCAAAGTATGTAAGATTGATATGAAAATGATTGACAGTAATGCAGGAGAGCACACTTTACTCCCGGCGCATCACTCCGATGCGCATTTCGCCCGTGGCTTAATCATGGAGCCAAACGTGGCTTAATCATGGAGTATAAAACTGAACAGAAAGAAAAGCTGGGGATCAGGTCTACTGGCGACACACCAAAAACAAAAATTACACTGGGTAGACACCTTATGGGTGTGTTGAAAGAGCTATTAACCTACTAATTAATTGACTATGTTGACAGTTACTGTACATCCAACTCAGTGATAACTTAATAACTGGAAAATTTAAACCCGGGCAACGCAGTGTAAATCACAGCAAGCTGGTTCAGCAAGATGTGTGTGGACATTCAATTACTACTGCCACAAGATAGATTGATATATATATATATAATTTATATATATATATATATATAATATACAGGTTGAGTATCCCTTATCCAAAATACTTGGGACCAGAGGTATTTCGGATATCGTATTTTTCCGTATTTTTGAATAATTGCATACCATAATGAGATAGCATGGCGATGGGACCTAAGTCTCAGCACAGAATTTATGTTACATATACACCTTATACAGACAGCCTGAAAGTAATTTTAGCCAATATTTTCAATAACTTTGTTCATTAAACAAAGTGTGTGTACATTCACACAATTCATTTATGTTTCATACACACCTTATATACACAGCCTGAAGGGCAGTAAATACAATTTCTCTTACGTCCTAGAGGATGCTGGGGACTCCGTAAGGACCATGGGGAAAGACGGGCTCCGCAGGAGACATGGGCACCAAGAAAGAACTTTAGGTATGGGTGTGCACTGGCTCCTCCCTCTATGCCCCTCCTCCAGACCTCAGTTGATTACTGTGTCCAGAGGAGACTGGGTGCATTACAGGGAGCTCTCCTGAGTTTTCTGGAAAGAAAGTATTTTGGTTAGGTTTTTTATTTTCAGGGAGCCTGCTGGCAACAGACTCCCTGCATCGAGGGACTGAGGGGAGAGAAACAGACCTACTTTAATGTTAGGCTCTGTTTCTTAGGCTACTGGACACCATTAGCTCCAGAGGGAATGGAACGCAGGTCTCATCCTCGCCGTTCGTCCCAGAGCCGCGCCGCCGTCCTCCTCGCAGAGCCGGAAGATAGAAGCCGGGTGAGTATGTGAAGAAAGAAGACTTCAGATCTTCATAGAGGTAACGCACAGCGGTAACGCTGTGCGCCATTGCTCCCACACAGCACACACACAGCAGTCACTGTAAGGGTGCAGGGGGGCGCAAGGGGGCGCCCTGGGCAGCAATAAGGACCTCCAAATCTAGCAATAAGCATATATACAGGCTGGGCACTGTATATAAAAGAGATCCCCCGCCAGTTTTTGAATTTTTCAGCGGGACCGAAGCCCGCCGCTGAGGGGGCGGAGCTTGTTCATCAGCACTCACCAGCGCCATTTTCTCCACAGCACACCGCTGAGAGGAAGCTCCCCGGACTTTCCCCTGCTTACCACGGTGAAAGAGGGTTTTAAAAAAAGGGGAGGGCACATAATTTGGCACAAATAGATAATTACAGCGCTACCTGGGTAAACATATAGTGTGTTTTTTTTTTCCTGGGTCATTAGCGCTGGGTGTGTGCTTGCATACTCTCTCTCTGTCTCTCCAAAGGGCCTTGTGGGGGAACTGTCTTCAGATAAGAGGTTTCCCTGAGTGTGTGGTGTGTCTGTACATACGCGTGTGTCGGCATGTCTGAGGTAGAAGGCTTTCCTAGCGAGGAGGTGGAGCAAATGAATGTGGTGTCTCCGTCGGCAACACCGACACCTGACTGGGTGGATATGTGGAATGTTTTAAGTGCTAATGTGAATTTATTGCACAAAAGGCTGGACAAAGCTGTCCAGGAATTATGCAGAGAGTCAGGCCCTGCCTGCCCCTATGTCGCAGTGACCCTCGGGGTCTCAAAAGCGCCCACTATCCCAAATAGTAGACACTAATACCGACACGGATTCTGACTCCAGTGTCGACTACGATGATGCAAAGTTACAGCCAAAATTGGCTAAAAGTATTCAATATATGATTATTGCAATAAAGGATGTTTTGCATATCACAGAGGAACCCCCTGTCCCTGACACGAGGGTACACATGTATAAGGAAAAGAAACCTGAGGTAACCTTTACCCCTTCTCATGAGCTGAACGAGTTATTTGAAAAGGCGTGGGAATCTCCAGACAAGAAACTGCAGATTCCCAAAAGGATTCATATAGCATATCCTTTCCCGGCTAAGGACAGGGTACGGTGGGAATCCTCCCCAAGGGTGGACAAAGCGTTGACACGCTTATCCAAAAAGGTAGCACTGCCATCCCAAGATACGGCTACCCTCAGGGATCCCGCTGATCGCAAGCAGGAGGCTACCTTAAAGTCCATTTGCACACACTCTGGTACCTTACTCAGACCGGCAATAGCGTCGGCTTGGGTTTGTAGCGCTGTAGCAGCGTGGACAGATACCTTATCAGCGGAATTGGATACCCTGGTTAAGGATACCATTTTATTGACCCTGGGTCATATTAAAGATACTGTCTTATATATGAGGGATGCTCAAAGAGACATTGGCCTCCTGGGTTCTAGAGTCAACACTATGTCGATTTCTGCTAGACGAGTCCTATGGACCCGGCAATGGACAGGTGATGCCGACTCAAATAGGCATATGGAGGTTTTACCTTACAAGGGTGAGGAATTGTTTGGGGAAGGTCTCTCGGACCTGGTCTCCACAGCTACGGCAGGTAAATCAAATTTTTTGCCTTATATTCCCTCACAGCCTAAGAAAGCGCCACATTATCAAATGCAGTCCTTTCGGTCAAATAAAAACAAGAGAGTACGAGGATCGTCCTTTCTTGCCAGAGGTAAGGGCAGGGGAAAAAAGCTGCCAACCACAGCTAGTTCCCAGGAGCAGAAGTCCTCCCCGGCCTCTACAAAATCCACCGCATGACGCTGGGGCTCCGCTGAGGGAGTCCGCCCCAGTGGGGGCACGTCTTCGACTTTTCAGCCACATCTGGGTTCACTCACAGGTGGATCCCTGGGCAGTAGACATTGTTTCCCAGGGTTGCAAGCTGGAATTCGAAGAGGTGCCTCCTCGCCGGTTTTTCAAATCGGCCCTACCAGCTTCTCCCCCAGAAAGGGAGATAGTTTTAAATGCAATTCACAAATTGTGTCTTCAACAGGTGGTGGTCAAAGTTCCCCTGCTTCAACAAGGGAGGGGGTATTACTCAACCCTATTTGTAGTCCCGAAACCGGACGGTTCGGTCAGACCCATTTTAAATTTAAAATCCTTGAACCTATACTTGAAAAGGTTCAAGTTCAAGATGGAATCGCTCAGAGCGGTCATCGCCAGCCTAGAAGGGGGGGATTTTATGGTATCCCTGGACATAAAGGATGCATACCTTCATGTTCCCATATATCCACCTCCTCAGGCGTACCTGAGATTTGCGGTACAGGATTGTCATTGCCAATTTCAGACGTTGCCGCTTGGGCTTTCCACGGCCCCGAGGATTTTCACCAAGGTAATGGTGGAAATGATAGTGTGTCACGAACCGGTCTCTCACCTTTGCGGGTTCTGGGGTTCATCCGTTGCCAGTGCGGTTGCTCGCGGTGCTGTGCGCCCGTGTGGGGACACGGCGTGATCAATGGCACAGGTAATGCAGAGTCTGGGAACTGTGAGTGCGGGGACCAAATGGCCTAAGGCACTGCGGTGTGTCTGCTGTATAGGAGGTGGCCATGTTGGAGACCAAATAGCTAATACTGAGCACTTGTGACAACACCTGTGGGCAGGTGTAAGCCAATCCCGTGCTTGTGCTGCCTTTAAGTAGGCTGGGATTATGTCACTCTGGGCCAGTGCTTTGTTGTATCAAAGCTGTGCTCTAGCTCTGAGCTCTCTCCGTGCATTCCTGTGTGATTCCCGTGGTCCAGATATCGCCTCCGTTCCCAGAGGTCCGTCTGCAGCCTTCACTGCTGAAAGATCCACCGGCTCTCTGCTGTGCTGTCAGTTAATTGCACTCCTATTGGAAATAGTTGGATTCCCAGTGTCCTGCATGAGGTTACCTTGTCAGTCTGCCTATCATTCAAAGTCTGGAGGATTCTGTTTCTCTCAGCTGTTCGTTTGTTCAACTCTGCATTTAACCCATTCATCACCTTGTCTTCTACTACAGTTTCACAGTGATCTCCGGAACCCGCAAGTAACCCAATTCAGTACTTTTATTTGCTATGTTGTCATTACAAGGATAATTCATCACAGTCTCTCAGTTAACTCTCAAAGCTCCATTGCCAATTCTTACAGTTAATTCTCCATGTCTGCATTAACCAGTTAAACACAATCTGCAGTTCAGCATCAAAGCTTGTTTATATTTGCTATGTTGTCATAACAAGGATAATTCTTCAGTCTCTCAGTTAACTCTCAAAACTCCATTGCAAATCCTTACAGTTATCTCTTCATGTCTGCATTATCCAGTTAATAACATTCTGCAGTTCAACATCAAAGCTTGTTTATATTTGCTATGTTGTCATAACAAGGATAATTCTTCACAGTCTCTCAGTTAACTCTCAAAACTCCATTGCAAATCCTTACAGTTATCTCTTCATGTCTGCATTACCCAGTTAATCACATTCTGCAGTTCAGCATCAAAGCTTGTTTATATTTGCTATGTTGTCATAACAAGGATAATTCTTCACAGTCTCTCAGTTAACTCTCAAAACTCCATTGCAAATCCTTACAGTTATCTCTTCATGTCTGCATTATCCAGTTAATCACATTCTGCAGTTCAGCATCAAAGCTTGTTTATATTTGGACAATCCAACATTTATTCATCAGCTTGTTTTGCATATGTTTCCATGAACATTTCTTTTATTTATTTTTGAGTTTTCTCTTGCATATTATTCCTGCTATACTTCAGTATAATATGATGATTAACAACTTGTCAGTTAACTCTTTACTGAATTGTTATTTTGAATAAATATATGAAGCGGAACTTTCTTCGTCCTCCCTGCTTTCTTCATAGCCCAGCACCTACACCTGTGGTTGGTCCCGGGTTAACGGATTCACAAAAACACCCGGACCTGACAGTAAGCACTGGCCACATGGATCCGTCAAGTGACCAATTCGCAGGAGGCGGTGCTACGTCAGATATCCTTTCCCGTCTGGAAAACCAGGAGTCTATACAGACACAAATAGTGCAGTTTATGCAAACTATGGCAGACCGTTTAGAGACTCTCCATACGGCTATTAAAACGTCCCAAGTCCAGATTCCAACCCCGGATGTCCCAGTTACCACTACAGCTTCTCCTGTGACGCTGCCTACGTCCCGCTTGCAGTTACCCTCTCCGAGTAAGTTTGACGGAACTCCAAAACTTTGCAGAGGATTCCTGAATCAATGCGAGATCCAGTTCGAACTGATGTCCGCCAGTTTCCCATCAGCTCGTTCTAAGGTCGCATATATTATTGCCCTCCTCTCCGGTCAGGCTCTGGAGTGGGCATCACCATTATGGGAGAGAGGTGATCCTATCCTCTCGAATTACAAAGAGTTCGTATCTTCCTTCCGGAGAATCTTTGACGAACCAGGCAGGACCACCTCAGCATCCTTGGAGATTCTCCGTCTACGTCAAGGTTTACGTCCTGTCAGTCAATATATTATTCAGTTTCGCACGTTGTCTTCAGAGTTAAACTGGAATGAGGAGGCCCTGATCGCCGCGTTTTGGAATGGACTTTCAGAAAGAATCAAGGATGATTTAACTATCCGGGATGTGCCAATTAAACTGGATGAATTGATTTCTCTCTGTAACAAACTTGATCTACGTTACAGGGAGCGATGTTTAGAGAAATCCAGGGCAGAGCGATCCAGTCCACGTGATCATCCTAGACCTCGACAAGATTCTCCATCACAGTCTCCAGTAATGACTGAAGAACCTATGCAGATTGGGCGCTCTCGCCTCACAGAGGAGGAACGACTTCGTCGTCGACAGGGTAACCTCTGCATGTACTGTGGGTCCTCCGAACATTTAGTTAAATTCTGCAAACTCCGACCGGGAAACTCTCGCCTCCTAGCTTATTCAAGAGAGGTTAAGCTAGGAGTTACTTTAGAATCACGTTCTGGGAAAGAGCCGACCTTGTCTATTCAATTAGAAGTTCCAAGTTCTACAGTGAAAGTTTCAGCTCTCCTAGATTCCGGGGCAGCCGAGAACTTCATCTCCTCAGCCTTTGTCATACGGTCTAAAGTTCAAACCATGCCTCTGGAAGCAGCAGTTGCCGTTACAGCAGTGGATGGAAGTCGAATTCCAGATGGTATAATTACTCATCGAACCGTATGTCTCAAGATGAAAGTTGGTGAGCTCCATTCCGAATACCTCTCCTTCTACGTGATTCCCAAAGCCTCTCAAGATGTGATACTTGGTTTACCTTGGCTGCAGAAACATAATCCTCAACTTAATTGGCAAACCATGGAAGTCCTTTCATGGGGTAAATCTTGTACCAAGGACTGTGTAGCTACAATTGTACCTTTTCGGTCAATTAGCCTTTCCGATCTACCTCCGGTGTATCAATCCCTTGCGGATGTTTCCAGTAAGCAAGCAGCAGACTCTCTACCTCCTCATCGTGATTGGGACTGCCCAGTCGTCCTGGTTCCGGGCAAGACCCCTCCTAGGGGACAAATTCATCCGCTATCCATCCCAGAGACGCGAGCTATCCGGGATTGGTCCACTCCTACAACTCTCAAGGGGATTCAGCGATTTCTTGGCTTTGCTAATTTCTATAGGAGATTCATTAAGAATTATTCTACGTTAGCTGCTCCTATCACAGCCCTAACTCGCAAGGGAGCAAATCCTACGAACTGGTCTTCTGAAGCAATCAAAGCCTTCTCTGATTTAAAGCAAGCCTTTGTGTCAGCCCCCATTCTTCGACAGCCTGATTTGAATCGTCCCTTTCTACTAGAGGTGCATGCATCTACAGAAGCAGTAGGAGCTGTGTTGTCACAAGTCTTTGAAGATAAAAAGGTCCATCCCTGCGGATATTTCTCCCGTAAGTTCCTCCCGGCAGAACGTAATTATGCAATCGGTGAGCAAGAGTTACTTGCCATCAAGTTGGCATTTGAGGAGTGGAGATACCTTCTAGAAGGAGCTCAACATCGCATTACAGTTTATACTGATCATAAGAATCTTCTGTATCTGCAGTCAGCTCAGTGTTTGAATCCACGACAAGCTCGATGGGCGCTTTTCTTCTCACGATTTGATTTCAAACTCACCTATCGTCCAGGGTCTCAGAACAAAAAGGCAGATGCCCTTTCCCGGTCCTTTGCTTCTTCTGAATTAAATGATGCTACCACGAATCAAGCCATTGTGAATCCTACGTCCTTTTTAATGACTCGAACCTCTCCAGTTCCTCCGCCTGGCAAGACCTTTGTCGCCACAAGTCTCCGAAAACGGCTGCTTACCTGGGCTCACTCCTCTTCCTTCATGGGTCATCCTGGGGTTCTAAAGACTCTCAAATTTATTCAACAGTCTTATTGGTGGCCACGTCTCAAAGCCGATGTCCAAGAGTTTATAGCAGCATGTCCTAAATGTGCCCAACATAAGAGTCCAAGAAGTTCTCCACCAGGGTTTCATCCATTGCCAGCCCTAGAGGTTCCAGCAGCAGATCAAGAGCTTCAACGTCTATCTAGCATCTGAAGTTGTGTACGTAAGTCCTTGGTCAAAACTTCCGCTCGTTATAAATCTTTTGTAGATAGAAAACGTAAAACTGTACCGAATTACAAAGTGGGAGACCAAGTTTGGATTTCTACGCGCAATCTCAAGTTCAAAGTTCCTTCTAAGAAATTTGCTCCCAAGTTCATTGGTCCATTTCCCATTGTAAATGTACTCAACCCTGTGTCATACAAAGTCAAGTTGCCACCGTCTTTGAGAATTCCTAACGCCTTTCATACATCTTTACTGAAGCCTTTGATTCTCAATAAGTTCCGTACTACCCAGTCCAAATCTCCTAAAGTTCACTCTTTGCAGAATGAGGAATTTGAAGTTAAAGAGATTGTGGACTTACGTTTCCGATATGGACGTTTACAGTTTCTGGTCGACTGGAAGGGTTACGGTCCGGAGGAGAGATCCTGGGTTTTCTCTGAAGATGTTCAAGCTCCAAGTCTGGTACAGAAATACTTCTCCAAAAATCCTGACAAGGTTCAAAGGTGTTCGGAGACCACCCGTAGAAGAGGGGGTACTGTCACGAACCGGTCTCTCACCTTTGCGGGTTCTGGGGTTCATCCGTTGCCAGTGCGGTTGCTCGCGGTGCTGTGCGCCCGTGTGGGGACACGGCGTGATCAATGGCACAGGTAATGCAGAGTCTGGGAACTGTGAGTGCGGGGACCAAATGGCCTAAGGCACTGCGGTGTGTCTGCTGTATAGGAGGTGGCCATGTTGGAGACCAAATAGCTAATACTGAGCACTTGTGAAAACACCTGTGGGCAGGTGTAAGCCAATCCCGTGCTTGTGCTGCCTTTAAGTAGGCTGGGATTATGTCACTCTGGGCCAGTGCTTTGTTGCATCAAAGCTGTGCTCTAGCTCTGAGCTCTCTCCGTGCATTCCTGTGTGATTCCCGTGGTCCAGATATCGCCTCCGTTCCCAGAGGTCCGTCTGCAGCCTTCACTGCTGAAAGATCCACCGGCTCTCTGCTGTGCTGTCAGTTAATTGCACTCCTATTGGAAATAGTTGGATTCCCAGTGTCCTGCATGAGGTTACCTTGTCAGTCTGCCTATCATTCAAAGTCTGGAGGATTCTGTTTCTCTCAGCTGTTCGTTTGTTCAACTCTGCATTTAACCCATTCATCACCTTGTCTTCTACTACAGTTTCACAGTGATCTCCGGAACCCGCAAGTAACCCAATTCAGTACTTTTATTTGCTATGTTGTCATTACAAGGATAATTCATCACAGTCTCTCAGTTAACTCTCAAAGCTCCATTGCCAATTCTTACAGTTAATTCTCCATGTCTGCATTAACCAGTTAAACACAATCTGCAGTTCAGCATCAAAGCTTGTTTATATTTGCTATGTTGTCATAACAAGGATAATTCTTCAGTCTCTCAGTTAACTCTCAAAACTCCATTGCAAATCCTTAGTTATCTCTTCATGTCTGCATTATCCAGTTAATAACATTCTGCAGTTCAACATCAAAGCTTGTTTATATTTGCTATGTTGTCATAACAAGGATAATTCTTCACAGTCTCTCAGTTAACTCTCAAAACTCCATTGCAAATCCTTACAGTTATCTCTTCATGTCTGCATTATCCAGTTAATCACATTCTGCAGTTCAGCATCAAAGCTTGTTTATATTTGGACAATCCAACATTTATTCATCAGCTTGTTTTGCATATGTTTCCATGAACATTTCTTTTATTTATTTTTGAGTTTTCTCTTGCATATTATTCCTGCTATACTTCAGTATAATATGATGATTAACAACTTGTCAGTTAACTCTTTACTGAATTGTTATTTTGAATAAATATATGAAGCGGAACTTTCTTCGTCCTCCCTGCTTTCTTCATAGCCCAGCACCTACACCTGTGGTTGGTCCCGGGTTAACGGATTCACAAAAACACCCGGACCTGACATAGTGCTCCTGCGCAAGTAGGGTGTCACAATTATCCCGTACTTGGACGATCTCCTCATAAAAGCGAGATCGCGAGAGCAGTTGTTGAACAGCGTGTCTCTTTCACTGAGGGTGTTACAACAACACGGCTGGATTCTCAATATCCCGAAGTCACAGTTAGTTCCTACGACTCGTTTGACCTTCTTAGGCATGATTCTGGATACGGACCAGAAAAGGGTTTATCTTCCGATAGAAAAGGCCCAGGAACTCATGACTCTGGTCAGGGACCTATTGAAGCCAAAACAGGTGTCAGTGCATCACTGCACTCGAGTCCTGGGAAAGATGGTGGCATCTTACGAGGCCATTTCATTCGGCAGGTTCCATGCGAGGACCTTCCAATGGGACCTACTGGACAAGTGGTCCGGGTCACATCTACAGATTCATCAGTTGATCACCCTGTCCCCCAGGGCAAGGGTGTCTCTCCTGTGGTGGCTACAGAGTGCTCACCTTCTAGAGGGTCGCAGGTTCGCCATTCAGGACTGGATTCTGGTAACAACGGACGCGAGCCTCCGAGGTTGGGGAGCAGTCACACAGGGAAGAAACTTCCAAGGTCTTTGGTCAAGCCAGGAGACTTGTCTTCACATCAACGTCCTGGAGCTGAGGGCCATATACAACGCCCTTCGTCAAGCGGAGACTTTGCTTTGCGACCTACCGGTTCTGATTCAGTCAGACAACATCACCGCAGTGGATCATGTAAACCGCCAAGGCGGCACAAGGAGCAGAGTGGCAATGGCAGAAGCCACCAGGATTCTTCGCTGAGCGGAAAATCATGTAAGCGCACTGTCAGCAGTGTTCATTCCGGGACTGGACAACTGGGAAGCAGACTTCCTCAGCAGACACGATCTACATCCAGGAGAGTGGGGACTTCATCAGGAAGTCTTCGCACAGATTGCAAGTCAGTGGGGACTGCCCCAGATAGACATGATGGCGTCCCGCCTCAACAAAAAACTACAGAGGTATTGCGCCAGGTCAAGAGACCCTCAGGCGGTGGCAGTGGACGCCCTCATGACACCGTGGGTGTTCCAGTCGATCTATGTGTTTCCTCCTCTTCATACCCAAGGTGTTGAGAATAATAAGAAAAAGAGGAGTACAGACAATTCTCATTGTTCCAGATTGGCCACGAAGGACCTGGTATCCGGATCTGCAGAAAATGCTCACAGAAGATCCGTTGCCTCTTCCTCTAAGACAGGACCTGTTACAACAGGGGCCTTGTCTGTTCCAAGACTTACCGCGGCTGCGTTTGACGGCATGGCGGTTGAACGCCGGATCCTAGCGGAAAAGGGCATTCCGGATGAGGTCATTCCTACTCTGATAAAGGCTAGGAAGGACGTGACAGCTAAACATTATCACCGTATATGGCGGAAGTATGTTTCTTGGTGTGAGGTCAGGAATGCTCCTACGGAAGAATTCCATCTGGGCCGTTTCCTTCACTTCCTACAGACTGGGGTGAATTTGGGCCTAAAATTAGGCTCCATTAAGGTTCAGATTTCGGCCCTATCCATTTTCTTTCAGAAGGAATTGGCTTCTCTCCCAGAAGTACCTACTTTTGTGAAGGGAGTGCTGCATATTCAGCCTCCTTTTGTACCTCCAGTGGCACCTTGGGACCTGAACGTGGTGTTGAGTTTCCTTAAGTCACACTGGTTTGAACCACTTAAAACGGTGGAGTTAAAATATCTCACTTGGAAAGTGGTCATGTTGTTAGCCTTGGCTTCGGCTAGGCGAGTGTCGGAGTTGGCGGGTTTGTCTCATAAAAGCCCCTATTTAGTTTTCCATATGGATAGAGCGGAATTGCGGACCCGTCCTCAATTCTTGCCAAAGGTGGTTTTGTCTTTTCATATGAACCAACCTATTGTGGTGCCTGTGGCTACGCGAGACTTGGAGGATTCCGAGTCCCTTGATGTGGCCAGGGCTTTGAAAATTTACGTGGCCAGAACGGCTAGGGTCAGGAAAACAGAAGCACTGTTTATCCTGTATGCAGCCGACAAGGTTGGCGCTCCTGGTTCCAAGCAGACTTTTGCTCGCTGGATCTGTAACACGATTCAGCAGGCTCATTCTATGGCTGGATTGCCGTTACCAAAATTAATAAAGGCCCATTCCACCAGGAAAGTGGGCTCTTCTTGGGCGGCTGCCCGAGGGGTCTCGGCATTACAGCTATGCCGAGCTGCTACTTGGTCGGGTTCAAACACTTTTGCAAAATTCTACAAGTTTGATACCCTGGCTGAGGAGGACCTCATGTTTGCTCATTCCGTGCTGCAGAGTCATCCGCACTCTCCCGCCCGTTTGGGAGCTTTGGTATAATCCCCATGGTCCTTACGGAGTCCCCAGCATCCTCTAGGACGTAAGAGAAAATACGATTTTAAACCAACCGGTAAATCTTTTTCTCCTAGTCCGTAGAGGATGCTGGGCGCCCGTCCCAAGTGCGGACTACTTCTGCAAGACTTGTATATAGTTTTTGCTTACATAAGGGTTATGTTACAGTTTTCCTCAGTCTTGGACTGATGCTGTGTTGTTTCATACTGTTAACTGGTTCGTATATCCCAAGTTATACGGTGTGGATGGTGTGGGCTGGTATGAATCTTGCCCTTAGATTAACTAAAATCCTTTCCTCGTACTGTCCGTCTCCTCTGGGCACAGTTTCTCTAACTGAGGTCTGGAGGAGGGGCATAGAGGGAGAAGCCAGTGCACACCCATACCTAAAGTTCTTTCTTGGTGCACATGTCTCCTGCGGAGCCCGTCTATCCCCATGGTCCTTACGGAGTCCCCAGCATCCTCTACGGACTAGGAGAAAAATATTAAACAAAGTTTGTGTACATTGAGCCATCAGAAAACAAAGGTTTCACTATCTCACTCTCACTCAAAAAATTCCGTATTTCGGAATATTTGGATATGGGATACTCAACCTGTGTGTGTGTATATATATATATATATTAAAGTGAGAATTGTGCGTAGAATGTATTTAGCCTGAGGACAACTATTATTGGCTGCCATCAACAGTATTTCAGATTGCGTACACATGTATCATTGAATCAGTATCGAACCCCACACATCAGAAACATATGAGGGGTGTATTGTTGAGGCAGTCTGAGTAACACACTCACGAGGCTTTATCCTATTGCTGACACTTTGAGAATTAGACTAAGAAAGATACATTGTTAATGTGACTAAATGCAACAGGGATACATTTGTATATAAATTGGCCTACGTGGGTAACATAGTGCAGAGCTCAGAGAATACATGATTGTTAAATCATAACTGCACAGTTTATTGCAATCACTGGCTATCTGTATAATCTGATGAGCATTTGTATTCACACTGAAAGTATGAAGCTTATCCTGGACAATGCGGCAATAATTCAGTGAGACGCCCTGTCATGGAGCGCTATTAACAACTAATACCACTTTTACACTCGCAGGAAAGTTCATTCCCGGGAATGTGTCCCGGTATATTTGCCGGGACACATTCCCGGGAATGACCCTTTCACATTAGCGGGCTGACCCGGCATATTGCCGGGTCAGTGACGTCACCGCCGAGTCTCCCAGAGGCGGTGCTTGGAGATAATCTTCTCCAAGCACCGCCTCCTCCTATGAAGAGAACGGGTGCCGGGTCGCCTTGACCCGGTATACCCGTTTACACTGGCAGCTTCCCGGGACGGTCCCGGGTTCAACCCTGCTTTTGACCTGGGATGAAATCCCGGGATGCTCGTCCCGGGAAATTGTCCCTGTACCCATTTACACTGAGAAGAATCCCGGGATGATGCGCGTTCACGTGCAATATCCCGGGATTTTTCTGCGAGTGTAAAAGGGGTATTATTTACATTGAAATAACCAGTAACAATTAAAGTGGGCACAATTCTACTGTGACAAAATACAACATGGATACATTTGTATACAAACTGGCTTGTGTGGGCAAACACAGTGTAGAATTCAGAGAACAGAGGATTGTTGAACCATATCTACACAGCTAACTCTAATCACTTGATATCTTCATAAGTATATGAGCAGTTGTATTCACACTGACAGCACGAGATTGATATTAAGAATCTGACTCCTGGGAACAGTCATTATTAAAAATTAAGACTGCAAGAGAACTGATTTATATACATTCTAATTAGGCTGATATTACAGCGAATAATAGAGTGTAAATACATTAATTTTGTGATTGACAGTATAGTTATCGATATTTGGAATCACTAAGTAATTAGCAGGAGTGTTCATTGACATCCCGATGCTATATATTTTAATACTTTTTTCTTTACTTTATATCTACTGTATCTTTTAATACAGGTTGAGTCTCCCTTATCCAAAATGCTTGGGACCAGAGGTATTTTGGATATGGGATTTTTCCGTATTTTGGAATAATTGCATCCTATAACGAGATATCATGGCGATGGGGCCTAAATCTAAGCACAGAATGCATTTATGTTACATATACACCTTATACACACAGCCTGAAGGTAATTTTAGCCAATATTTTTTATAACTTTGTGCATTAAACAAAGTGTGTGTACATTCACACAATTCATTTATGTTTCATATACACCTTATACACACAGCCTGAAGGTCATTTAATACAATATTTTTAATAACTTTGTGTATTAAACAAAGTTTGTGTACATTGAGCCATCAGAAAACAAAGGTTTCACTATCTCACTCTCACTCAAAAAAGTCCGTATTTCGGAATATTCCGTATTTCGGAATATTTGGATATGGGATACTCAACCTGTATTTCGCCTTTTTAGCTTCAATAGATGGGAATTTATTAATTGCATATATCTAATAAAAGTTATGTTTTATAATTGATCATTAAATTAGAGTGTTGTTGTGGGTGGGGAATAATTAATTAATTCATTATTTAACTATATATATTTATTAAAGACATATTTGATATTGATTGTGAAACTTCAATCGACGTTGTGCACCATAATGCTACCACCTTCCCCTGTTTGTAACTTAATTGTTCAATAGGTAGCAGGTAGCACGCCCCCATACATGGCTACAATTTCTTCTGGGCTGACATTGTGAATGGGACGTAACCGTCGATTTGAACTTGTGCGGGAACATTTGTCTGTTTATCGTGTTCAGTTTTATAATCACTTTTCCATTGCAAGATGGTTTTAATGTTTTCAGTCTATTTTCAATATTGCTATTCCAAGGCTTTTGGGTACACAACATTTTTTGTCTTCCCACCCGTCAGTTATTTTAGTTAATTGATTTATGGTTATTTCAGTCAGTTATTTCAGGTCATTGAATTGTGGTAATTTCTGTCTGTTGTTACAATTCATTAAAGTTTTCATCCAAATCCATCCAGTGGAAAGCCCAGAACAGGCTCTCGGTGTCAAAGTTCTGCCCAGCGTACACACACGGGAGGTCCGACTGGGATCCCAACACCCTAGTATGTCTTCTTAGATCCAATGTTACCACTTTGTGAAATTTTCTTCTAAATCCATCCAGTGGAAAGCCCAGAACAGTCCTGGCTAGTAAGCGGCCACTAACTGGCATTGGTCGACCCGCCCCAAACACAAAACCAGAACCTATACCTCCTGCCGAAGCACTCACCATCTAATTATTCACACCCATGTGATGCACCTCTGCAGTTGTGTTATGTAAGGAATTAGCCCTGTCTTGAACATAAGCGTGTAATCTCTTAGAGTAAGCTTTAGTCTCTTTCACAAGATACATAGCCTAATACAAATTACAATACATAATACAAATGCAGCGTCGGCTGAATTCAAAGGTTCTGCGCTGCTGTTGGCAGTGGGAAAGAGATGATGAGGGAAGGAAAAGCACATGAGGGAAGAGGGCCCTGTATGTGAGAACTTTACACTCTCTAAAGTAGAGGGAAAGACGGGTTTGGTTCGGGATCCCAGCAGTCGGGATCCAGGTGGTCAGCATGCCGATGCTGGGATCCCAGTCGCCAGAATGCCAGCAGGGGGGCAAGCGCAACAAAGGTTCTGTTCCCACTCTATGGGTGTCGTGGATACCCACGAGTGGGAATAGCCCTTGGCATTCTGGCAGCTGGGATCCCAGCGTCAGTATGCTGATCGCTGGGATCGTGACTACTTCCCAAAGACAGACAGATGACACAGAGAGAAGAGACAATGAGTTAGGAATATAGCATGGTGAATATGGATGAGAGCTTGAAGTCTTTAATAAAGAATAGGTTTTTAAAAGTCTGTTTGAAGCTTTGCAAAGAGATGGATAACTAGTATGGAAGAGGGAGAGAGTTCCAGAGGTGGGGAGTGGCATGGGTAAAATGTTGGAGTCAGAAGAAAGAGGAGGCAGTCACGTGGGAGGAGATACAGCAGTCTGTAGAGAGAACTGGGCAGGAGTATGGAGGGAGATGATTTAGTCAGTTCCTCCTTATGCCCAAGTCATGCTTATATCAGGAGAAGCCATGCACCTTATAGCTGCCGCACATTGGTACTGTTTTCCATACTGTACCGGGAAGCACTAATAAGTCTGAAACAAAACCTCATTTGGACAGGTCCATCTTTACTTTCTGTTTCATGGCATTCTATGTAATAAGTTTGGGTCATGGTTCCATTCTTAGTCGAATCACTCGAAGCTTCTGTTTTGTTGTTCTCACTCAGTTTGTGCAATGTTAGCACAGCTCTCATGTAGCAGTATCTAACTACAATCACGACTCTACTTGTGGTCATCATCAGATAAAGGTATACTGATGTGTACAGTGTTATTACAATATTTTACATTTCTTCTGTGGCCCTGAGTTGTTATGCCAGTTTGCCATTACTGATCTTCCCTTCCCCATTATACCTAAGACAGTGACTGATGCGTTTAGCCGCTTCTCTGCCCACCATGAATGCCGAGACCTTCATTCCCTGTATCAGACAGAACTGGTCTTTGTATAGTTATATTGGCAATGTTGGTTATGAACTAGTAAATGTCATGTGTCATGATGTCACCTGTATATAGGCGACAGGTGCAGGTATGTCTTTTTTCACTTTATATTTCTTAGAATTGTATGTGCAGTTGTCCTCAGTGGATTCCATGCTTATGTCCTCATGTCCAATCTTCACGTGGATTGCCATTTTCATTGTAAAACAGTGAGACAAATGTATGTTCCGTGAAACAAATCTGGTATATGTATTGGAATTTGATTGCTAAACACAACACTTTTCTGTATTAAAAAGACACCAGTTTCAAAGCGTAAGTTATTTTAAGGACTGTTGAGTATAAATTCTGTGTTTACATATCGGCAGTGTTTACAGTCCAGGAAAGACTTGATTTATTTGAAAGTAACTGGAGGATGTCTGCTTTTAATCATTTAAACTCCCATTTTTTTTTTCCTTTGTAGGTTTTCCTGTGTTTTCAGAGAGTCGCTGCCGAGATCCTCGGAATCAAATTAAACAAGGCAGAAATTGAACAATCTCAGGTAATGATACTTCAATGTGTAGGAAAATGTTTTTAATGTATTGAAAATCTTAAGCACAAAAACTAGAGGCTTCTAGAGTACTGTATGTGCAGAATTTCAAGAATCCTTTTGTCATTTTATTTATTTTGTGCCTAAACCAATGCCAGTGAAATTGATATTTTGGCGTCAGTTTACCTAGATTATACCAGATTTGTGGGGTGTTTTTTTTTACAAAATAGAATCCATGATGTTCCATCCTGCTGCCTGTCCAGGTAACTAGCCATGATTGTTGGTAGGGTGGCCAATCCCGAGATTTGTATCTGTGGGATCCCGGTATTCCAGCCTAAAATTGGCTTCAATCCCGGGATTGGAGCTTGCAATCCCGGGGATTTTGGTATTGGCCATCACCTTAGTTTCTCTGACGTTCTAAGTGGATGCTGGGGACTCCGTCAGGACCAAGGGGATAGCGGCTCCGCAGGAGACAGGGCACAAAAATAAAGCTTTAGGATCAGGTGGTGTGCACTGGCTCCTCCCCCTATGACCCTCCTCCAAGCCTCAGTTAGGTTTTTGTACCCGTCCGAGCAGGGTGCAATCTAGGTGGCTCTCTTAAGGAGCTGCTTAGAAAAAGTTTTTAGGTTTTTTATGTTCAGTGAGTCCTGCTGGCAACAGGCTCACTGCATCGAGGGACTTAGGGGAGAGAAGTTCAACTCACCTGCGTGCAGGATGGATTGGCTTCTTAGGCTACTGGACACCATTAGCTCCAGAGGGAGTCGGAACACAGGTCTCACCCTGGGGTTCGTCCCGGAGCCGCGCCGCCGACCCCCCTTGCAGATGCTGAAGATTGAAGGTCCAGAAACCGGCGGCAGAAGGCTTTTCAGTCTTCATGAAGGTAGCGCACAGCACTGCAGCTGTGCGCCATTGTTGTCACACACTTCACACCATAGGTCACGGAGGGTGCAGGGCGCTGCTGGGGGCGCCCTGGGCAGCAATGTATAATACCTTTTATGGCTAAAAAATACATCACATATAGCCCTTGAGGCTATATGGATGTATTAAACCCATGCCAGATATCTCAAACTCCGGGAGAAAAGCCCGCCGGAATAGGGGGCGGGGCTTATTCTCCTCAGCACACAGCGCCATTTTCCTGCTCAGCTCCGCTGTGAGGAAGGCTCCCAGGACTCTCCCCTGCACTGCACTACAGAAACAGGGTAAAACAGAGAGGGGGGGGCACTTTTTTTGGCGATATTTGATATATTTAAGCTGCTATAAGGATACAACACTTATATAAGGTTGTTCCCATATATATTATAGCGCTTGGGTGTGTGCTGGCAAACTCTCCCTCTGTCTCCCCAAAGGGCTAGTGGGGTCCTGTCTTCGATAAGAGCATTCCCTGTGTGTCTGCTGTGTGTCGGTACGTGTGTGTCGACATGTATGAGGACGATGTTGGTGTGGAGGCAGAGCAATTGCCGATAATGGTGATGTCACCCCCCAGGGAGTCGACACCGGAGTGGATGGCTTTGTTTATGGAATTACGTGATAATGTCAGCACATTACAAAAATCAGTTGACGACATGAGACGGCCGGAAAACCAGTTGGTACCTGCCCAGGCGTCTCAGACACCGTCAGGGGCTGTAAAACGCCCTTTACCTCAGTCGGTCGACACAGACCCAGACACGGACACTGAATCTAGTGTCGACGGTGAAGAAACAAACGTATTTTCAAGTAGGGCCACACGTTATATGATCACGGCAATGAAGGAGGCTTTGCATATCTCTGATACTGCAAGTACCACAAAAAGGGGTATTATGTGGGGGGTGAAAAAACTACCTGTAGTTTTTCCTGAATCAGAGGAATTGAATGATGTATGTGATGAAGCGTGGGTTAACCCAGATAGAAAAGTGCTAATTTCAAAAAAGTTATTGGCATTATACCCTTTCCCGCCAGAGGTTAGGGCACGCTGGGAAACACCCCCTAGGGTGGATAAGGCGCTCACACGCTTATCAAAACAAGTGGCGTTACCGTCTCCTGATACGGCCGCCCTCAAGGATCCAGCTGATAGGAGGCTGGAAACTACCCTAAAAAGTATATACACACATACTGGTGTTATACTGCGACCAGCCATCGCCTCAGCCTGGATGTGCAGTGCTGGGGTGGTCTGGTCGGATTCCCTGACTGAAAATATTGATACCCTGGATAGGGACAGTATTTTATTGACTATAGAGCAATTAAAGGATGCTTTTCTTTATATGCGAGATGCTCAGAGGGATATTTGCACTCTGGCATCGAGAGTAAATGCGATGTCCATATCTGCCAGAAGAAGTTTATGGACGCGACAGTGGTCAGGTGATGCGGATTCTAAACGACATATGGAAGTATTGCCGTATAAAGGGGAGGAATTATTTGGCGTCGGTCTATCGGATCTGGTGGCCACGGCAACTGCCGGAAAATCCACCTTTTTACCTCAGACCCCCTCCCAACAGAAAAAGACACAGTCTTTTCAGCCGCAGTCCTTTCGGTCCTATAAGAACAAGCGGGCAAAAGGACAGTCATATCTGCCCCGGGGCAGAGGAAGGGGTAAGAGAGGACAGCAAGCTGCCCCTGCCCAGGAACAGAAGCCCTCCCAGGGTTCTGCAAAACCCTCAGCATGACGCTGGGGCTTTACAAGCGGACTCAGGAGCAGTGGGGGGTCGACTCAAGAATTTCAGCGCACAGTGGGCTTGCTCACAGGTGGACCCCTGGATCCTGCAGGTAGTATCTCAGGGTTACAGGTTGGAATTCGAGAAGTCTCCCCCTCGCCGGTTCCTAAAGTCTGCTTTGCCAACGTCTCCCTCAGACAGGGCGACGGTATTGGAAGCCATTCACAAGCTGTTTTCTCAGCAGGTGATAGTCAAGGTACCCCTCCTACAACAAGGAAAAGGGTATTACTCCACGCTATTTGTGGTACCGAAGCCGGACGGCTCGGTAAGACCTATTCTAAATCTGAAATCTTTGAATCTGTACATACAGAAATTCAAATTCAAGATGGAGTCACTCAGAGCAGTGATAGCGAATCTGGAAGAAGGGGACTTTATGGTGTCCCTGGACATAAAGGATGCTTACCTGCATGTCCCAATTTGCCCTTCACATCAAGGGTACCTCAGGTTCGTGGTGCAAAACTGTCATTATCAGTTTCAGACGCTGCCGTTTGGATTGTCCACGGCACCTCGGGTCTTTACCAAGGTAATGGCCGAAATGATGATTCTTCTTCGAAGAAGAGGCGTATTAATTATCCCTTACTTGGACGATCTCCTGATAAGGGCAAGGTCCAGAGAACAGCTGGAGGACGGAGTAGCACTAACCCAATTAGTGCTGCAACAACACGGGTGGATTCTGAATTTTCCAAAATCTCAGTTGACACCGACAACACGTCTGCTGTTCCTGGGAATGATTCTGGACACGGTTCAGAAAAAGGTGTTTCTTCCGGAGGAGAAAGCCAAGGAGTTATCCAAACTTGTCAGGAACCTCCTAAAACCAGGAAAAGTGTCTGTGCATCAATGCACAAGAGTCCTGGGAAAGATGGTGGCTTCTTACGAAGCGATTCCATTCGGCAGATTCCACGCACGAACTTTTCAGTGGGATCTGTTGGACAAATGGTCCGGATCGCATCTGCAGATGCACCAGCGGATAACCTTATCACCACGGACAAGGGTGTCTCTTCTGTGGTGGTTGCAGAGTGCTCATCTGTTAGAGGGCCGCAGATTCGGCATACAGGACTGGGTCCTGGTGACCACGGATGCCAGTCTGAGAGGCTGGGGAGCGGTCACACAGGGAAGAAACTTCCAGGGAGTATGGTCAAGCCTGGAGATGTCTTTTCACATAAACATACTGGAGCTAAGAGCGATTTACAATGCTCTAAGTCTGGCAAAACCCCTGCTTCAGGGTCAGCCGGTGTTGATCCAGTCGGACAACATAACGGCAGTCGCCCACGTAAACAGACAGGGCGGCACAAGAAGCAGGACAGCAATGGCAGAAGCTGCAAGGATTCTTCGCTGGGCGGAAGATCATGTGATAGCACTGTCAGCAGTGTTCATTCCGGGAGTGGACAACTGGGAAGCAGACTTCCTCAGCAGACACGATCTACACCCGGGAGAGTGGGGACTTCATCCAGAAGTCTTCCACATGATTGTGAACCGTTGGGAAAAACCAAAGGTGGATATGATGGCGTCCCGCCTCAACAAAAAACTGGACAGGTATTGCGCCAGGTCAAGAGACCCTCAGGCAATAGCTGTGGACGCTCTGGTAACACCGTGGGTGTTCCAGTCAGTGTATGTGTTCCCTCCTCTGCCTCTCATACCAAAAGTACTGAGAATTATACGGCAAAGGGGAGTAAGAACGATACTCGTGGCTCCGGATTGGCCAAGAAGAACTTGGTACCCGGAACTTCAAGAGATGCTCACGGAGGATCCGTGGCCTCTACCTCTAAGACGGGACCTGCTTCAGCAGGGACCGTGTCTATTCCAAGACTTACCGCGGCTGCGTTTGACGGCGTGGCGGTTGAACGCCGAATTCTAAGGGAAAAAGGCATTCCGGAAGAGGTCATTCCTACACTGGTAAAAGCCAGGAAGGAGGTGACGGCACAACATTATCACCGCATTTGGAGAAAATATGTTGCGTGGTGTGAGGCCAGGAAGGCCCCCACGGAGGAATTTCAATTGGGTCGATTCCTACATTTCCTGCAAACAGGATTGTCTATGGGCCTCAAATTGGGGTCCATTAAGGTTCAAATTTCGGCCCTGTCGATTTTCTTCCAGAAAGAATTGGCTTCAGTTCCTGAAGTCCAGACTTTTGTAAAAGGAGTACTACATATACAGCCCCCGGTTGTGCCCCCAGTGGCTCCGTGGGACCTTAATGTAGTTTTGGATTTTCTCAAATCCCATTGGTTTGAGCCACTCAAATCGGCGGATTTGAAATATCTTACATGGAAAGTAACCATGCTACTGGCCCTGGCTTCAGCAGGAGAGTGTCAGAATTGGCGGCTTTATCCTATAAAAGCCCATATCTGATTTTCCATTCGGACAGGGCAGAACTGCGGACGCGTCCTCATTTTCTGCCTAAGGTGGTGTCAGCGTTTCACCTGAACCAGCCTATTGTGGTGCCTGCGGCTACTAGCGATTTGGAGGATTCCAAGTTGTTGGACGTGGTCCGGGCATTGAAAATATATATTTCAAGAACTGCTGGAGTCAGAAAGTCTGACTCGCTGTTTATATTGTATGCACCCAACAAGCTGGGTGCTCCTGCTTCTAAGCAGACGATTGCTCGTTGGATTTGTAGCACAATTCAACTTGCACATTCTGTGGCAGGCCTGCCACAGCCTAAATCTGTCAAGGCCCATTCCACAAGGAAAGTGGGCTCATCCTGGGCGGCTGCCCGGGGGGTCTCGGCATTACAACTCTGCCGAGCAGCTACGTGGTCGGGGGAGAACACGTTTGTAAAATTCTACAAATTTGATACCCTGGCTAAAGAGGACCTGGAGTTCTCTCATTCGGTGCTGCAGAGTCATCCGCACTCTCCCGCCCGTTTGGGAGCTTTGGTATAATCCCCATGGTCCTGACGGAGTCCCCAGCATCCACTTAGGACGTCAGAGAAAATAAGATTTTACTTACCGATAAATCTATTTCTCGTAGTCCGTAGTGGATGCTGGGCGCCCATCCCAAGTGCGGATTGTCTGCAATACTTGTACATAGTTATTGTTACAAAAAAAATCGGGTTGTTATTGTTGTGAGCCGTTTTTTCAGAGGCTCCTACGTTTGTCATACTGTTAACTGGGTTCAGATCACAAGTTGTACGGTGTGATTGGTGTGGCTGGTATGAGTCTTACCCGGGATTCATTATCCTTCCTTATTGTGTACGCTCGTCCGGGCACAGTATCCTAACTGAGGCTTGGAGGAGGGTCATAGGGGGAGGAGCCAGTGCACACCACCTGATCCTAAAGCTTTATTTTTGTGCCCTGTCTCCTGCGGAGCCGCTATCCCCTTGGTCCTGACGGAGTCCCCAGCATCCACTACGGACTACGAGAAATAGATTTATCGGTAAGTAAAATCTTATTTTTTTCTATGCCGGGCAGCATTGAGCGTCCTCAGGAAGCTCAGACGCTGCCCAGCTCCCCCTGCTCAGCTCCCCTTCGCCCCGGCTGTGTGCAGTGTGACGTGAAGTCAGAGGTTGTGCTGCGCAGCCAACCGCCCGCCAGACTTCACTGCCGCCCTGCACTGCCTCGCATCTCACAGCAAGTGGCCCACCCTACCTCCCGTCCAGATTAGGGTGAGTTATCTGGGCTGGCCAGAGCAGGAAGGGGGTTGGACACATTGAAAAGAAGCCAATCCGGGTATCCCGGGAATCCCAGGATTTATTATTTTTTCAATCCCGATTCCCGGGTTTGATAAAATGGTCCGGGATTGGCCACCCTAATTGTTGGTCTCAGGTTCCAGGAATGTTCAAAATATATGCAAACATCTACATATGATTCTTGCAAGACATCCATCTGGCAAGATGGTAAGAAGAATGATACAAATTATAAAAAAAATTGCTCGCTTCAGTATTATATTAACCTAGCTCTGCTATTATTGTTATAAAAAATTTTTTATAGTGTCACAAGAGTTCCGCAGCATTGTACATAGGCAAATAACATACTGGATTGCATGGGTATACCGTGAATAATATAGACAGATACAGACAAGAAGCACATTAACATATACACATAGTTACAGGCTGTACAATGCAGAAATACTTAACAAAACATGAGAAAAGGGGGCCCTGATAGCAAGATATTACATTTCAAGGGAATTGGGGAACACTGGGGATGTGGGTGCATAATCTGCAGAGTTGGAGGAGGTACAGTATGGTAGACTTCCACCTCAGTAGGCTGACTGCTTAAGTAGAGGTTCACACACGTGTAGTGTTCATTCTAGGATGTTTTCGGGCAGGGTGCTAACCACAGAGGAGGGCACATCTTTTGAAGGACAAGCGGTCTTGACGCATCACTAAAGCTGTGTGGCAGATTGTGGGTACTAATGTGTAGCACAGAATTATATATATTATTTAAATACAGGTTGAGTATCCCATATCCAAATATTCCGAAATACGGAATATTCCGAAATACGGACATTTTTGAGTGAGAGTGAGATAGTGAAACCTTTGTTTTTTGATGGCTCAATGTACACAAACTTTGTTTAATACACAAAGTTATTAAAAATATCGTATTAAATGACCTTCAGGCTATGTGTATAAGATGTATATGAAACTTAAATGAATTGTGTAAATGTAGACACACTTTGTTTAATGCACAAAGTTATAAAAAATATTGGCTAAAATTACCTTCAGTCTGTGTGTATAAGGTGTATATGAAACATAAATGCATTCTGTGCTTAGACTTAGATCTCATCACCATGATATCTCATTATGGTATGCAATTATTCCAAAATACGGAAAAATCCGATATCCAAAATACCTCTGGTCCCAAGCATTTTGGATAAGGGATACTCAACCTGTATTTCCTACCGATCCCCCTCATGCTTTTTCAATGCCCTTCAGACCTCCCCATCTGCAATCAGACCACCTAGATGCACCTTTAATGCCACCCGACCATCTCCCATTCCACTTCAGTGCCCCTTGTGTACATACACTTTGATGATCCTCTCTGGAGGTATTAGTGTATCCAGTTAGAAGGATATGCCTCCCATCAGTCAATGGGGAACCCAGCCTAGCACTGCAGCTTGTATACCGTATGGCTGACGGGGCGATAAGTAGTTATATGATTTCCCCTC
The DNA here is from genome assembly GCF_028390025.1 of Pseudophryne corroboree. Classification (NCBI taxonomy): domain Eukaryota; kingdom Metazoa; phylum Chordata; class Amphibia; order Anura; family Myobatrachidae; genus Pseudophryne; species Pseudophryne corroboree. Next base: position 1,122,344,938 of record NC_086444.1, read on the forward strand.
TCACCCCAGATATTTTTCAGTATATAAGTAGTCTAAATAGCTCAGAAGTTATTTCAGTGCAAATTAAACTACTTTAATTGCAAGAAAACTAAAACCATGTGACAGTGTTCTATTTTACACAGCTGTGGTGACAGAAACTGAAATATTCACAGATAATTACATCAGAGAGGCCACAGTATAGTAATGTCTTCAACTTGCTGCTGAATTAGCTCACCATTACACCATACTAACAGTGACCCATACACACATTAGCACAGTACCCACAGGAACCCATACATACATTATACAGTACCTACAGTGACTCATATATGCATTATACAGTACCCACAGTGGCCCATATATGCATTATACAGTACTCACAGTGACACATACATGCATTATACAGTACCCACAGTGACCCATACATGCATTATACAGTACCCACAGTGGCCCATATATGCATTATACAGTACCCACAGTGGCCCATATATGCATTATACAGTACTCACAGTGACACATACATGCATTATATAGTACCCTCAGTGACCCATACATGCATTATACAGTACCCACAGTGGCCCGTATATGCATTATACAGTACCCACAGTGACACATACATGCATTATACAGTACACACAGTGCCCCATATATGCATTAGCACAGTAACCCACAGTGGCCCATACATACATATATTATACAGTATCCACAGTGACCCGTACATGCATTAGCACAGTACCCACAGTGACCCATACATTATGCAGTACACACAGTGACCCATGCATGCATTAGCACAGTACCCACAGTGACCCATACATGCATTATACAGTACACACAGTGACCCATATATGCATTATACAGTACCCACGGTGACCCATACATACATTATACAATACCCACAGTGACCCATACATGCATTATACAGTACCCACAGTGACCTATACATGCATTATACAGTACCCACAGTGGCCCATACATACAGTGGGGTAAAAAAGTATTTGGACAGCCACCGATTCTGCAAGTTGACCCACTTAAAAAGATGAGAGAGGTAATTTCAGTCATAGGTACACTTCAACCGTGAGAGACAGAATAAAAAGAAAAAAAAGCTAGGAAATTACATTGTATGATTTTTAAAAATGTATTTGTATATTCTTGCGGAAAATAAATATTTTTATATGCTTTACATGCTGAGAGGGCAGGAAGCGGATGGCTGTTTTAGCAGGGCGCCGCAGTAAGGGTGGGCAGATTTTGCCCTTAAAAAAAAATAATATATATATATATATATATATATATATATATGGTAAATACCACTGATTCATCGCAAAGTCTCCTTAACCATTAGGACAAGGAACTTGACATTTGGACAGTAGCTTGCTATTGTAATGTAGGCACCCACTAAGAAGGGATTTAGCAAAATTCCACCCACAATATTCGGAATTCCCCCCTTACAGAGGAGAGTTAAGGCAGCCCACCCAGCCGGGGCTATAAAGAATGCATGGTGCCAGCGATACCAAGTTGCAGAGGGGGGAGGACACAATGCTCTGTTCCTGGACTTCCTTGCCAGTGGCAGTTGCAGGGCAGGCCATTATTCAAACAGGGGAGCCACATCAACTGCCACCACTAAACACTGTCAAACATCGCTGGGTGTGGCTCCCATATTTGAATAATGGACTGCTCTGCAACTGCCACTGGCAAGGTAGTCCAGCCCTATGGTTCAGGCGATTTTGTGATGAGTCAGTGGTATTTCTTTTTTTATATATATATATATATATATTAGATTTCAGATATAAGTACTTAACCAACCTATTTCCAGTCAGGAGAGGATAGTGTCTCAACTATCAGACTTTAACCTGTCACTTGAACTAAACATTGCCAAACCTCTCTGAGAGCAATAGGAGGAAAGGAGAGAGAGAGAGATATTTTGACTCTCAAATGCATTAAAGGAAAGCTTGATAGTCAGCAACTGCTTATCTGCTGTGTAAAGGGTACCAACAGCTCTCCCAGTGATCTTAAGTGTTAAATCTTTACCTTTTTACCTCAAAGGAGGAGCCCTAAGGATAGCGGTAAGCTAAGCAAGGAGACCTAGGGCCCTTTGTAATAGTCAGCCTATCCCTGCAAACCTTACATATTTAACATACAGCGGGCGGAGCTTGCCCTGTCGTCCCAGCATTTACAGCACTGAGCAGGGCAGTATCAGAGGCGGGCAGAGAAAGAGGCGTATTTTTCTCCTCAGCACCAGCCTTTTGACAGCATCAGTCTGGCGAAGACCCACCCAGAGGTGCGGCCTGACAAAGATATATGTAAAAAAAAAAAATTAAAAGCAGTATTAAATTTGCTTAAATACCAGCGCTTTTCATACAGTGTATGTGTATGTGCATATATATATATATATATATATATATATATATATATATATAATAGAGGAATGTGAAGGGCGGCACTCTGGAGTCTTGAAAATGCAGTGTTTAATCAGATGTCATCCTTTTCTGCTGTGTGTGTATGTATATATATATATATATATATATATATAATACAGTATTTTCCGCAGCCGTGGAAAGAATAGCACTCTCTAGATTTTAATCGATTAAACGATTTAATGTAAAGGTCAATCTCACAGTTCCATAAGGCGATTTCCTCCTCCAACGTTTCGGTCCACACCAGGACTTTTGTTAAGGAGTTAACAGCTCAGTCAGATGGGCAGCATAACATCACAGATCAACAGTGCAAAATAACTGGAACCAGAGATGCTGCCTAACCGGCCCCTGTTTTATACCTGCACTAATTGGTCTTTTGGTCACGCCCCCCTCATTGTGAAAGAGCTGTGGAACGCACCCGTGGAGCGCAGATACGTCACTTCCGGTGTCCCCGGAAGTGTGTACGACAAGTATAATACGTAAGAGGCAAATAAAATCAAACTTATGCACATGTGAAACATTACTTTTATGGCCCAGAGATGGCCGCTGTGTATAGCGCTAGTACCAGTGTGTTTCACTGCCCACGGCGGGAGACCCCAGTATAGGCCGGAAGTGTCGCATATCCATGGTGACCAAGTGACGCCGGAGTGTCACCATGCGCTGCGCCGCTAACAGCACTGTGTCAGTCAACAGGGCAAGATTCACTCTGTACAGTGGGGGGGAAAAACAGCTCAATAAGTGTACATATGCAGCGGTGCTTAAGTTATCAAACGGCCAAACAATCAGATTGTTTAAATAGATAATGGTAAATGATGGATGTTATGAAAAGATCCATCACTGTTTATCTCCAGCGTCATGAGTGATTGATACGATGTGGCATATGAACTGTTATAAGTAAGCATATAGGATTACATGGGCTGGTATATAGGGGCCGATGAGGTCACAAAGCAGGGATCAATATACAGTGTGTAGGTAAAGTGGTATTTTCAAAACTAATCTACTGGACATAGATCAACAAGTACAAGCAGTATATGTTACATAGCAAAGAAAAAAACAAAACTTATTTCAAGAAGATGGACAACGGGTTATTTTCATTCATGCCCCTTGGGGCTATAGTGTCAAGTTTATATATCCATAAACTTTCCCTTTTCTTCAGTAATAGGGCACGGTCGCCCCCACGGGGCGGTGGTGGAATCCAGTCGATGAGGTTGGATCTCAAATCAGAGACTTGGTGTCTCAGTGTCATAAAGTGTCTGGCAACCGGTAGCACAGCAGTCCCAGAGGTGATAGCTTGGTGGATTGTGGTTCTATGATTCGCCATTCTGTCTCGGAACCGTCTGGTGGTCATTCCATCATAATATAGTCCGCATGGGCATGTTAGGATGTAAATTAGATGGTCCATAGAACAATGTAGTCTAAATTTAATGGTAATGGGTCTTCCTGAGTGGGGATGTGGAAATGTGGGGCCTGTTAGCATGCCCCTACACGTGGTACAGCCCGTACACCTGTAACATCCCGGGCGCCTCTCATGGAGCCATGTTGTGGTAGTCGGTCCTTCGTTACCCGCCATCGGTCTCAGGAGAAGTTGCTTCAGGTTTGCTGCCTTCCGATAGGCCATCATCGGTGGAGGGCACTTCTTCAATTTAAGGTGATAGTCTGTAGTAAGGATTGGCCAATTCCGCCAGATCTCCCCCCTGACCTTATTAGAGTGATTGTCATATGTGGTTGTAAAGACCATCCTATCCAATGCAGGAGCATCTTGTGTACCACTACTGGAAGATTCAAATTTCTTCCTCGCCTTAGTCAGACACCGCAGTACGTTTTTCCGCTCATACCCCCGTTCCAGGAATCTGGAAGTCATCTCTGTGAGTTGTAGTTCCATGTGATCCTTGTTGGAATTATTCCGCATAACCCTCAGGAATTGGGAAATTGGCAAATTGCCCTTGAGGGCTGGTGGGTGTTGGCTACTTGGGAGTAGAGTATTTCGGTCTGTCGGCTTCCTGTAAAGACTTGTGTTTATTCGACCTCCTTCCAGGGTGATCGTGGTGTCCAAAAAGTTTATTGTCCGTGAGTCAATCACATGGGTAAATTTCACTGGGTTGTCAAGGCTGTTGAGCGAAGTGACCATCTGATTAAAGGAATCCATCGACCCTTTCCAAATCAGGAAGATGTCATCTATGAATCTCTTGTAAAACACTATCTGAGTGCCATACCGTGGTAGAATGTGTAGTTGCTCGTACTCTGCCATGAAAGTGTTGGCATAAGCTGGCGCCAAATTCGATCCCATCGCTGTCCCTTCACGCTGCAGGTAATACTTTCCTTGATAGGAGAAGTGGTTCTGTCTCAGGACCAGGTTTGCTAATTCAAGGAGACAATCCACTGGTGGACCCATCGTGGGTAGTTCATGCCAGGCTCTTGCCAATGCTTGTATACCTTGCTCATGGGGGATGATGGTGTATAGCGAGCAGACGTCCATCGTTGCCAGCAAGACCTCATCTAGGTTTTGGGGGAGGGCGAGCAGTTTCTGCAGGAAATCCGATGAGTCTCTGACGTAGCTATTCCCCTGTTGTACTATTGGCTGTAGAAAGGCATCTATATAGATGGCTAGTGGCTGGAGTAATGAGTTTCTGGCAGAGATGATGGGCCTACCTGGTGGGTGCATAAGGGTTTTATGGATTTTGGGGAGGGTGTACAGGATTGGGCAGACCGGATGTTCAACTGTAAGGAACTCGTGTGTGTTCTTATCAATGTGGTGTGCCCTGAGGCCGGTATTGAGTAGGCGATCAACCATAAGTTTAATCTCTGGGATTGGGTTATACTGTAGACAGGTGTACGTGGCTTCATCGGTTAACTGTCGTACTATTTCAGCATTGTAGTCAACCCAATCCTGCACAACTACTGCACCCCCCTTGTCAGCAGGTCTAACCACAAGGCTAGTGTCCTGTTTCAAAGAGGTGAGCGCCCTACGTTCGTACACTACTTGTCGTACACACTTCCGGGGACACCGGAAGTGACGTATTTGCGCTCCACGGGTGCGTTCCACAGCTCTTTCACAATGAGGGGGGCGTGACCAAAAGACCAATTAGTGCTGGTATAAAACAGGGGCCGGTGAGGCATCATCTCTGGTTCCAGTTATTTTGCACTGTTGATCTGTGATGTTATGCTGCCCATCTGACTGAGCTGTTAACTCCTTAACAAAAGTCCTGGTGTGGACCGAAACGTTGGAGGAGGAAATCGCCTTATGGAACTGTGAGATTGACATTTACATTAAATCGTTCACTTGGTTGATTAAAATCTAGAGAGTGCTATTCTTTCCACGGCTGTGGAAAATACTGTATTGTACTTTTGGTCATACCCCTTAGGGGGTTCTGACTTTGATTGGCACCCTAGTAGCTGGCTGTGGTTTGTGAGAGTGCAGGGACCCCTGTTTTTGTAATTAGGAACATTTCAGTCTGACTGTATTGTTTCTTTGCCTGCACCCACCCCGCATTATATAATATTGTTTAGCAAACACTGGACTTGAGATTTATCACTTTTCAGGGATTTAAATACTGTGTGGCAGTGTTACTGTTTTGTCTAATTAGGACACGGTCGGGCTTAATTCACCAATATACTTACGGTCAATCTAAAGACCGACCAAATGTCGAGCAAAAAAATCAGCAGAAAGCTTGTAGATACAATTTCTTCATTAAGTGAACCATCCTTTACAGATAAGTAATTAAAAGGGCCAACAGCATAAGTTGGACCAGTGACGTGAAGCAGATAAAAACACTGAACTTTTTGCGGGTAACACCCAGTCTTCAGCATACAATAATGATGCAATGCAATAGGATAAGTGTGTTCCTCCCAAAGTGCAGTGAATGCACTTTGATATGAGTTTATATATGAGAGAGAGAACAATATTTGCTTTAATAAGCCATAACTCTAAACCTTATTGATTAAAAGTGGAATTACATTTTTTGTATTTAATTTATAATACAAAAAACGATTTACATTTTCAAAAGTAAATTATACATTAATTAGTAGCTTGTATACTCTCCTCAGTGTCACTATTCTCTTATCAAACTCACTCCGCTTCACATTTCCTGTGCCTTCCCCTCTGATATGCTTCTCTGTCCGGTTTGGGGCTTAAATGCCAGCAGGCGGGATGCCGGTGGTCAGAATACCGTCCGTTGCATGCACTGTTTAGATTCCCGACAGGGGTTGGGAAGCATGCTACCCGATACACCCTAACTCTCCCTTACTGCAGTCTTAGCCCAACCCTCTTCCCCCCCGCCTAACCCTCCCCAGTGGTGCCTAAACCTGCCCCCTTCTCTCCACGCAGCCTAAACTCAACCCCCCCTTCCCGTAGCCTAGCTCTAACCCTCCCCCCGCAGCCTAAACCTTCACCTCTGCAGCAGTGAGAGGGCAGGTTTAAAAACATCATACCCAACTGTCCTGATTTTCGTGGGACAGTCCATTTTTTAGGGACTGTCCCACCCATGGATCGCAGTGTCCCGTAGTGGGGTGGCAGTTGGGAGACTCCTGTCACTGCAGAGCAGCGGGGAATACTTGCGCACAGCGTCTATTCACAGCAGACAGAGAGACAGGGGGAATGCCAACAGCTCACAGAGCGCTGGTCATGCCCCCACTGTGACGAAAATGGTGCCGAAAACTGAGGCATGGCAAGCCGTGAAGCCATGCCCCCTTCCCCCGAAGCCACGCCCCCTTTTCGGGCGGGCACGTCTTTGCCGCACACAAGAGTCCCAGTTGACTCATACTAAAAGTTGGGAGGTATGAAAACATCTTTGTGTAGGGTACCATATATTATACATATGATGGGGGTCATGTCATGAGTCTCATTCATAGACAAAATCTCCCAATGTCAAATTTCTACATGTTTCAGATTTTCTTAGATTACTGTCTGTTGTTATGGAACTGTTTGGAATGTGATTATCTATTTTATAAACTGTTAACATTTGTTTTGTACTTTTTCGCTTCATTTTTGTAAATTTTTCTTGTCATTAAACTTAGCTGTTTTTCAAGAGTAAAGTCTTTCAAGCAATGTGAATTGACAGCTGAAATGTTTGCACATCATAGTGTTTAACTTAACATTTACAATGTTAATTGCTTGATGATTTTCTAGAGACAGCTGACATGCTATCTTGGCATGTTAGATAATAGCACTTCACACTGAAGCACTACAAATTAACTACAACTGTCTATTGATAACCTGAGCCCTTGTAAATCATTGCCCTGTCTAGTACACAAGATAAAATCTGCAAACAAATTGCGCTTTTATACAACACTAACCCTATTTTTGCCCTATACCATTTTTGTTTATTTAATGAATATATTAAAGGCAATGTGCAATAGGCATACTAGAATGACCCAACTTTGTGACTTGCAGACAACAGCCTTTTACAGCAATGATACTCTGTTAGCATATATGGTAAGTGAATGGGGGAATGCTGTAAGCAGTGGCGTCATGAGGGGGGTGCGGGGGGTGCGGCCCGCACCCAGGTGTCACCCTTCAATAGGGTGACACCAAAAAGAGCTGTACACCCGCCTGGCCTGACTACTTTTACCGCCGCGCAGTGGCGTCATGAGGGGGGTGCGGGGGGTGCGGCCCGCACCCAGGTGTCACCCTTCAATAGGGTGACACCAAAAAGAGCTGTACACCCGCCTGGCCTGACTACTTTTACCGCCGCGGCGTCGCCGGGTCTGTACTGCCGCAATCAATAGATGCCGGGTGCAGTGTGTCACTCACCGTGACGTCATGCCGCTCTTAGCAACCAGCCGCTGGCTTCCTTAACTACCCACCCGGCATGCTCCCGGCAGCGACACGCCTTTCCCAGCAACCGCCCGCTGGTGTCCTTAGTTACGGTCCCAGCATGCATCTCGTCCAGCTGCCCAGAGTCACGTTCAGTGCGCCGGTTACGTCACAGTACCGGCGCCACCCACGGAGAGGCGGGAGAGACACACTGTTGGACTCACAGTCCTCTTATATATAAGGTATGTTCATCTTTTATCGCTTTTATTGCACCTGATGAAAAGGCCATTGGGCCTTAAACGTTGTTCTATTAAAAGCAACAGCTTATTTGAAAAAGTCCGGAGGAGTGCCGCCTGTTCCTTTCTCTAAGGGGACACACCTGCATTTGTCTATTATTCATTTGGGAAGGCACCCCGGCTATTACAATGGATATCCCAGAGTGCCCTTTCCAGTGACTGTGTATATATATATATATATATATATATATATATATATTGTGTGAATGTAATGTATATATATATATATATATATATATATATATGTCATCACGCCGGCACCGCAGGGCAGGCCATTCGGGGGGGTAGACCGTAGATGTATTATTCTGGGAGGAAGAATGGGAGTCCAGTGTATGGTGCCCACGTGGGGTGCGCCCGGCTCCTGTCTTTGCAGCTAGCGGGTACCCGGGCCGACTCTCATCCCTGCCTGCCACCGCCGGAGCACCGCCGGGCGCGCACGGGAGATGCGCCTGGATCTCGTCACTGCCGGTGAAGGAGCACCGCCGGGCGCTTGGTTCCTGTACCTGCCGCCGCTGGAGCTGGTAGGCTTTAAAATGAAATGACAGTCTGTCCAGTATGTTTCTCTCCAACCCTGTGTCCCCAGTCTGTCCCCATCCCACTCTGCATCCTCTCCCACCCGGCGTCCCAATCTCTCCCACTCTGCATCCTCTCCCACCCAGCGTCCAAACCTCTCCCACTCTGCATCCTCTCCCACCCAGCGTCCCAGTCCCCAGCATGTCCCCCTCCCACTCTACGTCCTCTCCCACCCAGATCCCAGTCCCCAGCATGTCCCCTCCCACTCTGCGTCCTCTCCCACCCAGCGTCCCAGTCCCCAGCATGTCCCCCTCCCACTCTGCGTCCTTTCCCACCCAGCGTCCCAGTCCCCAGCATGTCCCCCTCCCACTCTGCGTCCTCTCCCACCCAGCGTCCCAGTCCCCAGCATGTCCCCCTCCCACTCTGCGTCCTCTCCCACCCAGTGTCCCAGTCCCCAGCATGTCCCCTCCCACTCTGCGTCCTCTCCCACCCAGCGTCCCAGTCCCCAGCATGTCCCCCTCCCACTCTGCGTCCTTTCCCACCCAGCGTCCCAGTCCCCAGCATGTCCCCCTCCCACTCTGCGTCCTCTCCCACCCAGCGTCCCAGTCCCCAGCATGTCCCCCTCCCACTCTGCGTCCTCTCCCACCCAGTGTCCCAGTCCCCAGCATGTCCCCCTCCCACTCTGCGTTCTCTCCCACCCAGCGTCCCAGTCCCCAGCATGTCCCCCTCCCACTCTGCGTCCTCTCCCACCCAGCGTCCCAATCCCCAGCATGTCCCCCTCCCACTCTGCGTCCTCTCCCACCCAGCGTCTCAGTCCCCAGCATGTCCCCCTCCCACTCTGCGTCCTCTCCCACCCAGCCTCCCAGTCCCCAGCATGTCTCCCTCCCACTCTGCGTCCTCTCCCACCCAGCATGTCCCCCTCCCACTCTGCGTCCTCTGCCACCCAGCGTCCCAGTCCCCAGTATGTCCCTCTCCCACTCTGCGTCCTCTCCCACCCAGCATCTCCCCCTTCCTCTGTCCCTCTATCCATTATGTCCTGCTCCCACCCTGCATCCCCCTCTCACCCAATGCCCCCGTCCTCCTCAGTCCCTTCCTCCACCATGTGTCCTCCCTCTCACCCAGTGCCTCTTAAGGATACCCCCCTTCTGATTGGACACTACCCCTTTCAATTTTCCATATCCCCACTTCCTTCTTCGATCACCGTATGTGTGTGTGTGTGTTTACATATATATATATATATATATAGAAGCAAAACGGCCGGCACTCCCCCTGCTGCTGCAGAAACTGCTCCGGTGCCCTCCATAAGATGCAGGCATCCAAATTGTAGAACGGGCGGAGGCCCGAAACAATTGTTGGATGTTGCTCCAATAAACATTTACACTGTTTGATACAAGTCTCCTGAGTGCCGCCAGATTCTTCCTTCTATATATATATATATATATATACACGCACGCACGCGGAGGTCCATGGGGGGTGACACCATGAGTTACCACACCGGGTGACACCAACCCTAGTGACGCCTCTGGCTGTAAGTACTGGAATCAGTGGAGTGTGCCAAATGTTGTACATTCCCTCTTTACATTCGGGATACATGTATCATCGCTAGAAAACACTACGGTTTCCTGATCAGTAAAATTGAGGGATTCTATATGATTGTCTGGCATTGCACTTAATATTTTCATTAGCACAAAAGGAAATATTAAAAATCGAGTTGCCGTCTCTTTTAGAGTGCAGTATAAAACACCATGCTTTCCTGATCAGAATATGACAGGATCTAGCATCTGCCATAAGTGATGAAGGTATTATAATTTTAATTTTTTTCTTCACATTTACTAGAGTGCCATTGTTTTTGTCTCTGTCTCATAATACCATTATTTCTTACCACAGCCACTCTGTTAATGGTAAGTCTGGTCAATTCAGTTCAAATTGGACATACAGGTACATGTTGGCTTGTGTAATTTTTAGGCTGATCCTCTCAACATCTGATTAATTCTGATCAGATGTGGATCGAAATTACTGGGTATTTTCTGGCTCACAGGATGACATGGCCAGTTGTGTTTAAAATTGGTTATACAAATTGCAGCCTGTGCAGAGCTGGCCCTAACCAATATGATGCCCTAAGCAAGATTTTGGCTGGTGCCCCCTAGCACCACTGCTAGTTCCACCTCTGAGCCTGCACCCCTTTCCCAGCACCGTCACCCAGAGCAGTCCTTATTTTAGTATTCCTACCACCTATATTTTAAATATTAACAGTGTGCACATTCGGCGCACAGCCAAAAAAGGGGTGTGTTTTTACTGGCAAGGGGCATGGACACTCAATAGTACCCCCAATTCAAATTACGCCACACAGTACTGCAACTTTATTCACATATCATAGACTAGTGTCCCTAATTCACATTACATCACACAGTAGTACCACTTCACCTTTATAAACGTTACTCACAGTAGTGCTCCTTATTCACATTACATCACACTGAATTGCTCCTTATTCACATTACACCACACCCTATTGCTTTATTCACATTAGACCACACAGTAGGGCCCTTTCTATAAGTTACGCTACACAGTATAGCACTTTGTACACATAATGTCACACATTAGTTATGCATTTATACACATAATACCACACAGTAATGCCCTTTACACATAATGTCCCTTACACATATGCTGCACATTATTAATGCTCTTATGCATATAATGACACACATAGTGACCCTTACACATTTGCCACACATTATTAATGCATTTATACACATGACACACATAGTGCTCCTTACACATATGCCGCACATTATTAGTGCCCTTATACACATGACACATATACTGCCCCTTACAAATTTGCCGTACATTATTAATGCATTTATACACATGACACATAATTCCCCTTACACATATGCCGAACACTTTTGCACAACCAACCCACTCACACACAGCACTCACACGTCCACTAACACTGTGAACTCTGCCTCTGCTTGGATATAGGTGTGTCCTCATACATCTTGCCTCAATGCTCCATGCAGCAGGAGATGCCTGGCGTGAGTCAGCTGGCAGCTCTGCTAACATCAGGCGCCTTTTTAATTTGCATTGCTATGTGAATAGGATGCACAAGCAGCTTTTGCTGATTAAATTGATATGCAGCATGCCTATATTCTGTGTGTGGCTGTTGTTGTATCTGCATACGAAATGCTACGTTACAGTGATTTCCAGGAATACACTGTAACGTAGCATTTCATATGCAGATATAGCCGCAGTCACACACAAAATATAGCCACGCTGCATATCATTTTAATCAGCAAAAGCTGTTTGTGCCCATAGGCATACCAAATGCCCTAGGTATTTGCCTAGTTTGCCTATGCCTAGGGCCGGCTCTGTGCTTGTGTGGTCATGTACACTCAGTGTGATCATCCGTTCACAATTCACAACAAAAACCTGGGAAGAGAAGTACTAGAACACGAGGACATGCACTGAAACTGTAGGGAGGCAGGTTCAGGGGAAATTTAAGGAAAAATGAATTCACAGAAAGGGTAGTGGATAAGTAGAATAGCCTCCCATCATAGATGGTAGAGGCTAAGACAGTAGAGCAATTTTAATTGCTCAATAAGGGGGAGATGTGTCAAAACTTTTAAAGGGGGAAGAAGCTCCTACTGATCATTTTATAAAATGTACTTGATAAATGCTAGCTAGAATCTGATTGGCTCAGATAGCCAACGTCTCCAATTGTCCTCTCCTTCACTCTTTAGAAGCCTTGAGAAGGTTTGTGTTGCATGGTCACACTGTAGGTAGGCAGACGGGTGAGACCAGAGGTAGGAGTGAAGTTTTATAACAGACATTAATAACTGGACGGTAGCAATGAAGCTTTTAATTAATTAATGTTTTTTGTAGCCGCATGAAAAGGGCACATTAAGCAAAGCAGATTGTAGACGTTGTTGTGCTTGTAATAAGGAACCATAGTAACAAATCATGTTCATTATAGTTATTGAGTTTATCTTCTAGTTGAAAAATATGAGGCCCCTGCATATTGGCAGCTTGCATGGTATTATTATATTTCTCTTCATCTTTTACTGCAGTTCAACCAGCCACAGTCTACACAACTATTATTTGATGGATATCATTCATAATGATAGTGATACTGTGCCAACCAGCTATGTATTCTTTCATTTGCAACAGTGATTTTGTTTTTGTGATCTCTGTGATGTGAATGTTGAATCTGTAGAATATCTACGTGTGTGTGTGTGTGTGTGTGTGTGTGTGTGTGTGTGTGTGTGTGTGTGTGTGTGTGTGTGTGTGTGATTATGCTCTTACATCTTTCACTTTCACTCATCTCATTTCTTATTCACTCTGTTTTGTTTTTCATCCTCCTGTCTTCCATTGCATGATCATTCATTTCGCTTGTAACTTTGACATCTGGCCGGCAGCGTATTGTAAAGGCAGAGATAGTGAACTATCCTGAAGACGATAAACTGTTGAACTCCGCACAGTCTCAGAGTAAAGTCTGCTCGTTGCAGTAGATGAAGGTATTCTAATCAGCAGCATACAACTATACATAGATAGTCCTAAATGTGCTTAATGGCGTAGTAGACATGGTAGGATGTTGAAATATATCGGTCATACTTTAAACATAAGATACCAAGGGGGATATCCAATTACCCGCAGTACAATACAATGATATCGCCCGGGGCTATCCCATTAGCCCCGAAAAGCCGGCACGAGCTGCGGCCTATTATGGGTTACCTGTCGCAGCATCGGGCTCCGGCCCAAGACAGCTGTGGCTCCCGCGGTCACATGACTCCTGCGGGGGCAGGGAAAGAGAGATGGTTGTGGGTCATGGGGCTAAATGCCGGCTCCTGGGCCAGCCTCCCTGCAGTCCCCGTGTGCTGCAGCGGACATGGGACACTGACTGGAGGGACTCGCAGATTTTGTTTCACCAGCCTCAGGTAGGCAAAGCAAAATCCCCGATAAGCGTCAGGCTTTTTTGGGTCTGTGGTGGCGAAAACACACAGGTTTCACTGAACCTGTGTGTTTGTACTTGGAAAAATATATTTTTACGGGAGATCTAATTGGACACCCCGTAAAATAATATTGGTGAAACATCGTGAAAAAACACGAAAAACTAAGGGGGTAATTCCAAGTTGATCGCAGCAAGATTTTTGATAGCAATTGGGCAAAACCATGTGCACTGCAGGGGAGGCAGATATAACATGTGCAGAGAGAGTTAGATTTGGGTGGGTTATTTTGTTTCTGTGCAGGGTAAATACTGGCTGCTTTATTTTTACACTGCAATTTAGATTGCAGATTGAATACACCACACCCAAATCTAACTCTCTCTGCACATGTTATATCTGCCTCCCCTGCAGTGCACATGGTTTTGCCCAATTGCTAACAAAAATCCTGCTGCGATCAACTTGGAATTACCCCCTAAATTTTTTCACAACCGATGTTCCATTGCTCCTAATTGGATATCGCCCTAAGAGGTAGATGTACTAAGCCTTGGATAGTGATATAGTGGAGAGAGATAAAGTACCAGCCAATCAGCTCCTAACTGCCATGTTACATGTTGTGTTTAAATTGCCAGTTACAAACTGGTTGGATGGTAGTAGTCTTTCTCTCTCCACTTTATCACTCTCCAAGGCTTAGTACATCTGCCCCTGTACTTAATAAATATTGAATGTGCTGCTAATGGGAAAGTTAAGCTTTTTAATCTCTGGATGCCATGTTTTGGATAATCCTATTTTATAGGTTGTCATACATTTATTTTAGGTGCGTTCCTTATTTTCGCCTAATTGATGGGTGCCGTGAATTAATATGGAATTATTTATTTATAACAGTGTTTGTATAGGGGATGCTATGGGGTGTATTCAATACCTGTCGGGTCCTTTTCTACGGAAACGACCCGACAGGTTAGTATTCAGATGAGCGGCCAAATCCGACTGTCGGATTTGGCCGTTCACGACAACTGTCACACACAGCCGCTCATCCGTGCTGTCCCGTACGTGCTGCCGCTGTTCTCCGGCTGCTCCTCCGGCCGCGTCACCTGCCGCTCCTCCGGCCGCGCCACCCGCCGCTTCTCCGGCCGCGCCGCCCGCTGCTTATCCGGCCGCGTCGCCCGCTGCTTCTCCCTCTGCCTCACCCGTCTCATCTCCCCGGATCCGACAATGTCAATCCGACTTTAAAAAAAGTCGGCTTGACATTGTCGGAACCAGGGCCAAAACCTGTCGAATATGGTCGCGGAACACATGGATCCGCGGCTAATCCGACAATCCACATGTTTTCTGACAAGTCGGGAATTCCCGACTTGTCGGAAAAAAACAGCGGCATTGAATAGGTCGGAACCCCTTCCGACCTAAACCTGTCGGTAGCTGCCGTCTTTCCGACAAGATGGCAGCTTCTGACACTTATTGAATACACCCCTATGTGTTAAAATGTGAAACCACCAATCAGACCCTAGCTTTCATTGTCTTCTCAGAACAGAGTGATAAACATGGCTGGTTACTAGACCTTTAAATTTAGTTAATGAAGCAGACTTTGTATCCCGTTATCAAACATAGCTTTTCCTTACACCATTTTTTGAAATAACGTTCCATTTAGATAACAATCATCCTTAAACATCTGCCAATAAGAACTGTATGTCAATGCTTTATACTCATTTTTTGTACATTTTTGATTGCAGAGAGTGGTGAAGGCCGACATCGTGAACTACAGTCAAGAGCCAGTAACCAGAATGGTCAATCCCCCTCGGAGTTCAATGTGTGACATTCAATAAAAGCCCATTTGATTGAATTAAGACGTTTCACCTATTGCACAGCCCAGTGGTTCATCATGAACTTCATGCTAACAGCGACAATCTTGATAATGCTTTTAAAAGGTCTCAAAGACTTACTACAATATTTTGTTTTGTGAAAGCAGCAGGCAGCCAGATTGGCTGGGGTCCAAGGCCTGGACCACACAGTAGAAATGTAAATTAGAGCGGAGTTTCCAGCATTCTGTAGCCTGTAACTTCGCCTTCATACGTCTGCTGTTTCT
This sequence comes from Pseudophryne corroboree, assembly GCF_028390025.1. NCBI lineage: Eukaryota > Metazoa > Chordata > Amphibia > Anura > Myobatrachidae > Pseudophryne > Pseudophryne corroboree. Next base: position 1,122,360,909 of record NC_086444.1, read on the forward strand.
AGTGCGATATAACAAGAATACAGGTAACCAAAGCTTTGTGTATTTTCATACGAACTGACTGACAGGTACAATGTACAGATAATGGAATATTTAACCCTGCGTATGTACCAGGTTCTGTAATTTGTTCTACAGCGTGACATATTGAGAACCACAAGATGAATGTACAGATCTGAAATCCTGCTCTAATTTGGGTGGGAAAGATGATTGGGGTTTCATCCTGTTCATGTCTTTCTAAAACCACTGACAAATTCAGAAATGTGCTCTGTCCTGAATGTACAATATTTATTTCTGTTCATGCACAGTAAAGGAATGCTACGCTGGTATTTTTGTACCGTAGAAAAAGTAGGTATAAAAAAATAAAATGTGAGATCGCTCAGCAATATTTTTTAGTGTTGTCGGGTGCTCCCAAAACTTTCATTCCTGTTACTTTTTCTACAGTATCTGATGTAGTTCTGTATATTCTCCAGTGTACTGAAATGTTCAATTGAATTGAGAAAGCTCACAAAAAAATAAAGAAAATAAAAAATAAATCGCAAGCTGAAAACAACTGGGCAGCGTTGTGGACATTATTATACCATTATAATAAATGCGTTGTGGACATTATTATACCTTTATACTGCAATGTTATAATAAATGCGTTGTGGACATTATTATACCTTTATGCTGCAACGTTCTAATAAATGCGTTGTGGACATTATTATAACTTTATACTGCAATGTTATAATAAATGCAGTTATGTATATTTTCTTTATAGGTCACTTTGCTAGGACTCATCCGTTTTGTATTTCACAGAATTGCTAAAATGAGCATTGGGGAATTTATCATATACTTAACCCACATCGAATGCATAATAGAAATATACAGTATTATTATTATTATTATTATTATTATCCTTTATTTATATGGCGCCACAAGGGTTCCGCAGCGCCCGATTACAGAGTACAAATGCACATAAAAAATAGGAAAACAGTGACTTACAGTTGAATACAATATAGGACAAGTACAGGGCAACTAAGCATAACTACACCAGTAAACATAGAGATAAGTTCCAGGTGGTCAAAAAACTGTGGGATCTGGGCAGTTGAGGATTATTAAAGTAAGAAAAGTATAAGCACATGAGGGAAGAGGGCCCTACTCGTGAGAGCTTACATTCTAAGGGCTGTATATACAGCTATAGACATCACAAAGGTATTTTTTAGCATTTTAGCAGTAATGTATATCCTTCAGATGTTAATATACAGTATTGGCTTGTATTGCATTGCTGTATTATATACTTTCTATAGTATGTGCAGCAAAATTAATGTTTACAATCTGGGTTTAATAGTTTTTGCTGTTGCTGCTTTGTAGAAATCCACCAACTTTTTGGTGGAGTAAGTATTACATTAGTTACAGGTCATCGCTACCTGTATACATTATTTTACAGTCATAAGTATGTAAATGATTGTAGAGGTATTGTTTTAAAACCGTAAATAAACTCAAATACTTTCTTATGTTTTCAAGAACATAAAAACAAACGGGAGAAAATGTGTTATTCACAGCTAGTTTATTAAACTGTATGGGTCTTATTCATAAGATTCTGCACGTGTGCTGAAGCCCATAACAGCCAATCATATTGTAGCATTTTTCTAGTGAAACTTAGAAAATGAAAGCAAAGATCTAATTGGGTTTTTGTGAATTATAGCACATTTGTGCAGCAAGCATTATTGTCATTAATACATGTTTGCCTCTGACTTAACCTCTTTCAAGTAAGAGTTCTGGTAATAACCCCAGCAGCTTGCTGCTTAATGAAAACGAAAAAAATAAACTAACTTCACTCAAAAAAAAAAAAAAAAAATCTATTGCGAGACACACAAATTAAGAAATTAAAAGCAGATACTTAAAAAGTCTGACATATATTGATACTGTAATTTGATTCTTATTTTATACAGTATATGTGCATACGTATGTGTATATATATATATATATATATATATATATATACGTGTGTGTGTGTGTGTGTGTGTGTGTGTGTGTGTGTGTGTGTGTGTGTGTGTATATATATATATATATATATATAAAAAGAGAGAGAGATGGCTAGGGGTACCAGTGATAACTATTGTCCCACGATAAAAGTATATTAGGAGCATTTGTCTTAAAAAAGGTCCATAAAAGTTCTTTAAAAACAGGGGATGACAATATATAAAAAAATTATTAAAACAATAAGTAATACACCTATGATAAAAGGTAAATTTTGACCATGTGCTGGTTCAACTCTACCTTAGCCTCTCTATGTGTAAAGACTGCTAGAAATCTGAATCTGGGTACAGTGCATAGACAATGTTATTACTTTCCACCAACTTGTTAGATAATTTTTTTTAAATAATATTACTTTTTGTTTTCAGATTTTTGTTTCAATATCTGTTTAATTGTCAACCTCTGTTTTTAATTAACTTTTATGGATCTTTTTTAAGACACAAATCCTCCTAATATACTGTTATGGTGGGACACCAGTGGGATCACAGTTTTAACCAATTTGTCTGGACAACAGGTTTTGTCCATTTTCCAGAGTTTGGAAGAAAATGTTCGATTGTCATTTGCTCTCATCCATTATCCGATTTTAATTCCAACCAGCCAGATCTGGCAGATGATCTGTTAGATAATTGTATAGTGCAGGCCTGGCCAACCTGTGGCTCTCCAGCTGTTGTGAAACTACACATCCCAGCATTCCTTGCCATAGTTTTAGCATTCTGTAATAGCAAAACTGTGGCTGGGCATGCTGGGGCTTGTAGTTTCACAACAGCTGGAGAGCCACAGGTTTGCCAGGCCTATTGCCAGCTTTAGGACTATCTGTATTTAAGCATGTTTATTAAATAACTAATTCTAAAGTATGCTGAATGTATCATAGTATAAGGCTCTCATTACTTGTTTTATGACACTACAATCTGATTTATTCTGCTAAACTTTTTCCAGTACCCAGACACAATGGGGGATATTCAATTGTTTGAAAAGTCGGTTGAGTGTTTGTTTTTTCCTGTCTAATAGATAGGTAAAAACAGACACCCAACTGACTTTTTCAAACAATTGAATACCCCAAAATATTTTAAGCTAGTCCCTTCAGGAAAGCACTCACAAGTATCTGAGACACAGCATTACAAGTACTCTACAAGAAAAAACGAGCTAAGAGCTTTGGACTAAGGGGATCTGTAGAAGAAGCGCTTAGCATCAGATAGTGAACACATCCATCTCTTGTTTATGTTTCCAAATCCTAGAGCCGTCATGGAGGATAAACAAAAGCTGCTTCATCATGTTGGCATTTGGGAAAAATATTTTAATGACTAACTAGGAAAATATGAAGTGAGATATCTGGATCTGATCCAGGCTATTGCATAAATGTGATGGGTCCTTTTATTTTATTTTTTATTTTATTTTTTCATCGGAAACAGTGAAGAGCAGCGACCTTCGTGAAAGGAAAGTGTGTGTGTAGGTGGTGGTTGAATGTAAATGGGAATCTCATTACGCATAGGATCTAATAAATGTCATTAACTATATCATAGCAAAAGTAATTCCTGTGTGTTCAACAGATAACTGCTGCCACTATTTTTATGGGATACTGCACAATAATGGACATTACAGATTTATAATCACAAGTCTCTACCCACAATTCTATCCATTAACGTGTATCCATTGGCTACTGTGTAATATACCAAACCATAGTCCAGACAATTCCACTTAGAACTATACAGATGCCCAGGTACCAAGTTCAGTATGAATAATTAATACGATCACCACTCCAGACAGAAATGGCACTCCTTAATATTCTAGTCTTGGCTGTATATTCCTGATGAAAGCCCCCCAAAATAGTTACATGGGTATTTAAGTATGATCAAGTGAACTGCCTTCATTGAATTGAGAAGATACTGTTTATTTTTTGTTTATTTATTAATTTTAAAAAAAGCGACGCCATATTTATTTATTTATTAACATTTTCTTATATAGCGCAGCATATTCTGTTGCGCTTTACAATTAGAACAACAGAACTGGGTAAAAACAGACAGACATAGAGGTCGAAAGGCCCTGCTCGCAAGCTTACAGTCTAAGGCAGGGGTGTCAAACACAAGGCCCGCGGGCCAAATCCGGCCGCCAGACCTCGTCTGATGGCCCGCGGTGCCGCCGCCAGCCTTGCAGCCTCCCCTGCACGGAGTAAATTCATTTTAAAAATTGCTCAAGTTAAAAAAAATAAAATAATTTACTTACCTTCCGGGACCTGGCCCGACTTCTTCCTGCCCCGCACTGCTCCCTGGGTGTCGGACGTGACGTCATCACGTGACGTCCGCCCGACATCTCCAGGGATCAGAGGAGCGCGCGGACGCCGCGGAGAGGAGCAAGAAGAAAGAAGTAAAAGAAAGAAAGAAGTAAAAGGTAAGTAAAGTAAATGGAGGGGGCAGATGGCTGGGCACTATAAAAGGGGGCAGATGGCTGGGCACTATAAAAGGGGGCAGATGGCTGGGCACTATAAAAGGGGGCACATGGCTGGGCACTATAAAAAGGGGCAGATGGCTGGGCACTATAAAAGGGGGCAGATGGCTGGGCACTATAAAAGGGGGCAGATGGCTGGGCACTATAAAAGGGGGCACATAATAATTGAATGCAGTGACATTAATTTATGATAATAAAGAGTGGACACATAGACCTACAGATACAACCGGCCCTTTGATGGGGACCAAACTGCTGATGCGGCCCCCGATGAATTTGAGTTTGACACCCCTGGTCTAAGGTAACATTTAACATTCCCCTTTGTCTTCCTAGATATGAATAATTGACATTTTTAAATCAATTGTTCTTAAAACATTTGTAAACATGTTTCAGAGCAAATTCCATGTTAGGACCGCCACCTTTATTGCTTGAGTATTTTCTCCTAAAAGTCCTCTCTTTGAAATACTATTATTGTTTTAAATAAGTTATCTGAAAAGATTGATATGCCACTGTCACTATAGGGCAGTCCTATCATCTCTTAAGGATGAATAGCACTTCCTTCCTGCATTTGCGATAAAATGACTCCGATTGATGCTTCTCTGCGACAGCAGGCTGAGTAAGCCTGAGGTTACTCAGGCTGCCATCGCAGGACGGCTTGTGAGGCCAAGGAAACGGCGCCTCGCGACGCAGTCCTTGCCACGCCCAGAAAATGGTGCCCACCCCCATTTTGCCCAACGCCGGGTGCACCCGCCTCCAGCCCTCCTACCAAACGCCCCTGCCTGTCAATTAGTCAGAGGCGTTCATATTTCTACAGTGCGATTGTAGAACTCATTCTGCACATGTGCAGAATGGGTCCTGCATGTGCACAGTTTCCCGCATAAGCGATCCAACCTGAATTAGGCCCATACTATACTAGTATTTAGTATTAGGGATTTCTCTTACGTCCTAGAGGATGCTGGGGACCCCGTAAGGACCATGGGGATAGACGGGCTCCGCAGGAGACATGGGCACTTTAAGAAAGACTTTAGATCCTGGGTGTGCACTGGCTCCTCCCTCTATGCCCCTCCTCCAGACCTCAGTTTGATACTGTGCCCAGTGGAGACTGGGTGCTTTTCAGGAGTTCTCCTGAGCTTTCTGACAGAAAGTATTTTGTTAGGTTTTTTATTTTCAGGGAGCACTGCTGGCAACAGACTCCCTGCATCGAGGGACAGAGGGGAGAGAAGCAGCCCTACTCTCTGAGTGCAAGGTCCTGCTTCTTAGGCTACTGGACACCATTAGCTCCAGAGGGATTGGTACGCAGGATCTCACCCTAGCCGTCCGTCCCAGAGCCGCGCCGCCGTCCCCCTCGCAGAGCCGGAAGATAGAAGTCGGGTGAGTATGAGAAGAAAAGAAGAATTCAGAGGCGGCAGAAGACTTCATGATCTTCACTGAGGTAACGCACAGCACTGCAGCTGTGCGCCATTGCTCCCATACACCTCACATACTCCGGTCACTGTAAGGGTGCAGGGCGCAGGGGGGGGCGCCATGGGCAGCAATATAAAACTCTTATTTGGCAAAAGAGAGCATATATACAGCTGGACACTGTATATCTGCATAAGCCCCCGCCAATTTTACACTTTTAGCGGGACAGAAGCCCGCCGTCGAGGGGGCGGGGCTTCTCCCTCAGCACTCACCAGCGCCATGTTTTTTCTCCACAGCACCGCTGAGAGGAAGCTCCCCGGACTCTCTCCTGCTTATACCACGGTAGAAGAGAGGGTTTTAAAGAAGAGGGGGGCACATAATTCGGCGCAGATAATAACAGCGCTACTGGGTAAACATTAAATTGCTGTGTTTTTTCCTGGGTCATATAGCGCTGGGGTGTGTGCTGGCATACTCTCTCTCTGTCTCTCCAAAGGGCCTTGTGGGGGAATTGTCTTCAGATGAGCATTCCCTGAGTGTGTGGTGTGTCGGTACGTGTGTGTCGACATGTCTGAGGTAAAATGCTCTCCTAAGGAGGAGATGGAGCAAATGTGTGTGTGAGTGGTGTCTCCGTCGACAACGCCGACACCTGATTGGATATGTGAAATTAAGTGCTAAAGTAAATTTATTGCACAAAAGATTAGAGAACAGACAGGGAATCTACCCATGTCTGTCCCTATGTCGAAGAGACCTTCAGAGTCTCACAACGCTCACTATCCAAAATAATAGACACTGATATCGACACGGAGTCTGACTCCAGTGTCGACTACAATAATGCAAAGTACAGCCAAAACTGGCAGAAAAGTATTCAATATATGATTATTGTACTAAAAGATGTTTTGCTTATCACTGATGACTCATCTGTCCCTGACACGAGGGTACACATGTTTAAGGGGAAGAAAGCTGAGGTAAATTTCCCTCCTCTCATGAAGAAAAAGAGCGGGAATCTCCAGACAAGAAACTGCAGATTCCCAAAAAGAATTCTCAGGGAGTATCCTTTCCCTACTAGGGCCAGGATACGATGGGAATCTTCCCCTAGGGTGGACAAGGCATTGTCACGTTTACCCAAAAGGTAGCGCTGACTTAACAGCTATCCTCAGGGATCCTGCAGATAGCATGCAGTAAAAGTACTTTGAAGTCCATTTACACACATTCTGGTACACTACTCAGACCGGCGATTGTGTCGGCATGGGTTTATAGCGCTGTATCAGCGTGGACAGATACCTTATCAGCGGAGATTGAAACCCTAGATAAGGATACCATGTTATTGACCCTAGTGTATATATATATATATATATATATATATATATATATATATAAAAGATGCTGTCTTATATATATATATATATATATATATATATATCAGACGTGCCCAAAGAGACATTAGTCTACTGGGTTCTAGAGTCAACGCTATGTCGATTTCTGCTAGACATGTCCTGTGGAACATGCAATGGACACGTCTAGGTGATGCCGACTAAAAGAGGCATATGGAGGGTTTACCTTACAAGGCTGAGGAATTGTGTGGAGAAGGGCTCTCGGACCTGGTCTCCACAGCTATAGCTGGTAATTCTGATCTTTTGCCTTATATTCCCTCACAGCCTAAGAAAGCACGACATTATCAAATGCAGTCCTTTCGGTCGCAGAATAACAAGAAAGTACGAGGAGCGTCCTTTCTTACCAGAGGTAAGGGCACAGGGCACAGCTAGTTCCCAGGAACAGAAGTCCTGCCCGGCCTCTACTACATCCACCGCTTGACGCTGGAGCTCCACTAAGGGAGTCCGTCCCAGGGGGAGCACGTCTTCGATTCTTCAGCCACATCTGAGTTCACTCACAGGTGGATCCCAGGGCAATAAAAATTGTTTCTCAGGGTTACAAGCTGGAATTCGAAAGGTGCCTCCTCGCCGGTTTTTCCTTATCGGACCTACCGGCTTCTCCCCCAGAAAGGGAGATAATATTAAATACAATTCACACATTGTATCTCCAACAGGTGGTGCTCAAGGTTCCCCTCCTGCAACAAGGAAGGAGATATGACTCAACCTTGGCTGTAGTCCCGAAACCGTACGGTTCGGTCAGACCTATTTTAAAATTAAAATCTCTGAACCTATACGGGAAAAGGTTCAAATTTAAAGTGGAATCGCCCAGAGCGATCATCGCCAGCCTGGAAGGGGGGGATTTGATGGTGTATCTAGACATAAAGGCTGCATACCTTCATGTTCCCATTTATCCACCCCATCAGGCGTACCTGACAATTGCGGTACAGTATTGTCATTACCAATTTCAGGGTAATTGGCGTAAATAATGGTGCTCCTACGCAAGCAAGGAGTCACAGTTATCCCATACTTGGACGATCTCCTAATAAGGGCGAGATCAAAAGAGCAGTTGTTGAACAGCGTGTCACTTTCGCTGAAGGTGTCACAGCAACACGGCTGAATTCTCAATATCCCGAAGTCACAGTTGGTTCCTATGACTCGTCTGCCCTTCTTGGGTATGATTCTGGATACGGACCAGAAATGGGTTTACCTTCAGATAGAGAAGGCCCAGGAACTCATGACTCTAGTCAGGGACCTATTGAAACCAAGACAGGTGTCAGTGCATCACTGCACTCGAGTCCTGGGAAAAACATTCCCTTCGGCAGGTTCCATGCGAGGACTTCAAATGGGACCTACTGGACAAGTGGTCCGGGTCACATCTGCAGATTCATCAGTTGATCGCCCTATCCTCCATGGCCAGGGTATCTCTTCTGTGGTGGCTGCAGAGTGCTCAACTTCTATAGGGCCGCAGGTTCGGCATTCAGGACTGGATCCTGGTGACCACGGACGCGAGCCTCCGTGGTTGGGGAGCAGTCACACAGGGAAAAAATTTCCAAGGTCTTTGGTCAAGTCAAGAGACTTGTCTTCACATCAACATCTTGGAACTAAGGGCCATATACAACGCCCTATGTCAAGCGGAGACCTTACTTCACGACCAACCGGTTCTGATCCAGTCAGACAACGTCACCGCAGTAGCTCATGTAAACCAACAAGGCGGCACAAGGAGCAGAGTGGCGATGGCGTAAGCCACCAGAATTCTTCGCTGGGCGGAGAATCATGTAAGAGCACTGTCAACAGTGTTCATTCCGGAAGTGAACAACTGGGAAGCAGACTTCCTCAGCAGACACGACCTACGTCCTGGAGAGTGGGAACTTCATCAGGAAGTCTTCGCACAGATTGCAGTTCGGTGGGGACTGCCACAGATAGACATGATGGCGTCCCGCCTCAACAAAAAGCTGCAGAGTTATTGCGCCTGGTCAAGAGACCCTCAGGCAGTAGCGGTAGACGCCCTAGTGACACCGTGGGTGTTCCAGTCAGTCTATGTATTTCCTCCTCTTCCTCTCATACCCAAGGGTTGAGCATAATAAGAAAAAGAGGAGTGAGAACAATCCTCATTGTTCCAGATTGGCCATGAAGGACCTGGTATCCGGATCTGCAGGAAATGCTTACAGAAGATCCGTGGCCTCTTCCTCTAAGGCAGGACCTGTTGCAACAGGGCCCATGTCTGTTCCAAGACTTACCGCGGCTGCGTTTGACGGCATGGCGGTTGAACGCCGGATCCTAGCGAAAAAAAGGCATTCCGGATGAGGTCATTCCTACCCTGATAAAGGCTAGGAAGGACGTGACATCTAAACATTATCACTGTATATGACGAAAATATGTTTCTTGGTAGGAGGCCAGGAATGCTCCTACGGAAGAATTCCATCTGGGCCGTTTCCTTCACTTCCTACAAACTGGAGTGAATTTGGGCCTAAAATTAGGCTCCATTAAGGTTCAGATTTCGGCCCTATCCATTTTCAAAAAGAATTGGCTTCTCTCCCAGAAGTTTAGACTTTTCTGAAGGGAGTGCTGCATATTCAGCCTCTTTTTGTACCTCCAGTGGAGCCTTTGGACCTTAACGTGGTGTTAAGTTCCTTAAGTCACACTGGTTTGTACCACTTAAAACGGTGGAGTTGAAATATCTCACTTGGAAGGTGGTCATGTTATTAGCCTTGGCTTCGGCTAGGCGAGTGTAGGAATTAGCGGCTTTGTCACATAAAAGCCCCTATCTGATTTTCCATATGGATAGAGCGGAATTGCGGACCCGTCCTCAATTCCTGCCAAAAGTGGTTTCATCCATTCATATGAACCAACCTATTGGGGTGCCTGTGGCTGCGCGTGACTTGGAGGATTCCGAGTCACTTGAAGTGGTCAGGGCTTAGAAAATTTACGTAGCCAGAACGGCTAGAGTCAGAAAAACAGAAGCACTGTTTATCCTGTATTCGACCAACAAGATTGGTGCCCCTGCTTCAAAGCAGACTATTGCTCGCTGGATCTGTAGCACGATTCAGCAAGCGCATTCTACGGCTGGTTTGCCGTTGCCTAAATCAGTCAAGGCCCATTCCACTAGGAAAGTGGGCTCTTCTTGGGCGGCTGCCCGAGGGGTCTCGGCACTACAGCTGTGCCGAGCTGCTACTTGGTCGGGTTCAAACACCTTTGCAAAGTTCTATAAGTTTGATACCCTGGCTGAGGGGGACCTCCTGTTTGCTCAATCGGTGCTGCAGAGTCATCCGCACTCTCCCGCCCGTTTGGGAGCTTTGGTATAATCCCCATGGTCCTTACGGAGTCCCCAGCATCCTCTAGGACATAAGAGAAAATAAGATTTTAAACCTACCGGTAAATCTTTTTCTCGTAGTCCGTAGAGGATGCTGGGCGCCCGTCCCAAGTGCGGACTACTTCTGCAATACTTGTATATAGTTATTGCTTGAATAAGGGTTATGTTATAGTTGCATCGGTCTTGAACTGATGCTATGTTGTTTTCATACTGATAACTGGGTAATTTATCACAAGTTATACGGTGTGGCTGGTATGAATCTTGCCCTTGGATTAACAAAAATCCTTTCCTCGTACTGTCAGTCTCCTCTGGGCACAGTTTCTCTAACTGAGGTCTGGAGGAGAGGCATAGAGGGAGGAGCCAGTGCACACCCAGGATCTAAAGTCTTTCTTAAAGTGCCCATATCTCCTGCGGAGCCCATCTATCCCCATGGTCCTTACGGAGTCCCCAGCATCCTCTACGGACTACGAGAAAAAGATTTACCGGTAGGTTTAAAATCTTATTTTTGTCACAAAATAATTAATATAAAGTCACATATAAAGCAGTGACTTGCAGGCCACTCGTATCGCACCTTTCTTTTGCCTTTTTCTCCTATATGGTGTATTTTTTTCATTAAGTTTGCTACTACTGTATTTCCTTGTTTTGTGTTCTAGGGCCTTTTTCAGAGGTGGACCTAAGTAAAACATCAGCTGCAGGCGCCCTATATTTTACTTATGCTCTTGCATCCGATACGCACTGCGCATGTGACCGCCGGTGGAAGCAGATCGGAAATGCATGGAGATTGATGCATTACCAGTAGGCTGTCCTGGGCAGTGACAAGTGGGGACATCAAAGGGTGTGCTGGTCCTCAGTAGTCTGATGGTGCATCTTTGTGCATTCTACGCTGGATTATACCTGCGGACAATGGACATCTCAATAGACAATCCGACGGCTTCAGCATTAGTCGTAAAGTCTATGGCACGCTAAAGGGGACTATTGATTTGAGGATCGATGTGGATACATTTGTAGTCTGCTGGAGTAAAAGAAGGTCCTTTGGCCTCATAATATGCCAGGAACACTATCCTCCACTCTATGAGCCTCATTTAAGTCTTGACCTATGGAAGAAATGCAATTTTTCCAAAATATGGTTACTTAGCAAATCCCCTACACATAGGCCCTCATTCCAAGTTGATCGCTCGCTAGCTACTTTTAGCAGCAGTGCAAATGCATAGTCGCCACCCACTGGGTAGTGTGTTTTCGCTTTGCAAGTGTGTGAACGCGTGTGCAGCCGAGCGGGACGAAATAGTTTTTTGCAGTTTCTGAGTAGCTCTGGACTAACTCGGCCCTTGCGATCACTTCAGTCTTTTTGGTCCCGGAATTGACGTCAGACACCCGCCCTGCAAACGCCTGGACACGCCTGCGTTTTTCCAAACACTCCGTGAAAACGGTCAGTTGACACCCATAAACGCCCTCTTCCTGTCAATCTCCTTGCGATCGGCTGTGCGAATGGATTCTTCACTAAATCCATCTCCCAGCAACGATCCGCTTTGTACCCATACAATGCGCGTGTGCATTGCGGTGCATATGCATGCGCAGTAGTAACCTGTTCGCTGCTCTGCGAGAAACGTCAGCGAGCGATCAACTCGGAATGACCTCCATAGGCCCATCCCAGTATCTGATTTACTTTATTCTGGACTTTTTCTTATTGCTCCGAATCAGACGCATCTTACAGGCAAAATCTAACACTGCGCTTTGAAATGTTTAAAGCCTGGGAAATGTTCCTTCTGACACATCCATGTGTAAGGTCATGTTTTCCTATTACTGCCTGTGTTTGCCTTGGAGGTGACAACCTGTAGTCTAAGGTTTTGCTTCTAGTTGGTATTAGGAGCATACTACAGCATCAGACAAAAATTGTAAAACAAGAAAATAAAATCTTCATTAAAACATTTACCATAGATTTTGATAAATCAAATTTGGCTTTGGAAGAATCTGTCACAATTTTGATTTGGTTCTCTCTTGTATAAAAACAGAACAAGGTTCTAATTCCATATGATGCCTGTGACTTCATGCAGCGGCTTTGCTTGATTTACAGGTTGTATTATTAGAAGTGAAGCAGGAGGTGCGCAATCAAGATACCTGTTGTAGGCTGAAACACTTTCCGTACACGATGGGTGACGCCGCTGCAACCTCAGGCGAGTTACAGTATTATTCTGTACACTGACCTATCTATCAAAAAAGGATTATACAATAAAGCAACACGTTTTAGGATTTCAAACTAAAATCCTGATTCAGAGGTGGACACAAATGTCACTGCCAGCTTTGTATGCAGAGGCTGTGCGAGAAAAAGCAAATGCTGCAAGAGGCATCTTGTGTAAAGAGAAACCCACTGCTGTCTTCTCTGATCCGCTGGCTATGTCCGAACATCTAGCATCGGACATCTGAGCGACCCTAAGTCAACTCAGATTGTCCGCTACATCTAAGCTGCTGATCTACGTCGGAAGAAGCAGGCGCTGACTTCCACACGCCTCTGTTTTGTTCCAAGCTCCACCCTCCAAACAGGGCCGGATCTGGGGGGGGGGGGGGGGGGGGCGACACAGTCATAGCCACGCCCACTTTTGAGCAGAAGAGAGCTCTCCGGGGAGATCCTGAGGCAGAACGATGTGCTGCAGCTTATACCACAGCAGCACAGCGGAGCCAGGAGAGCAAGGGTTACAGAGCATTTTCCCCTCACTTGCTGGTGTGTGGGTACTAGGGCTAATAAATACAATTACCCCACAGCACAGTCACATGTACATAGAACAATCGCAAAGCTCTATCTCAGTCTCACTAAAAAAATACAGTCAGAATTGAGAGAGGAGGAGTTAGGATTGCAGATGGGAGGAGTTGGGACTGTAGAGGGAGGAGTCAAGATTAAACAGTAAACCGCCCCCCCCTAAAGAAAAGTCTAGATCCGTCCCTGCCTCCAAACGGCATGTCAATATTTCTGCAGCTTACAGGGCACTGCGACCGACAGCTGTATGGACCCACATGCACACTGCATGTGCTCCCTGTACAGCTGCGAGGAGGGGGTGTTAGGGTGGGGGAAGTGTGCACTCAAGAGGAAATCTCTCCCCACAGGTGCTGAGTGCTGTGGGGGGTGCCCCATTTTCCTGCAGATCACATTCACCCTCCATGTTCACTTCCACCACCCCAGCAGCACCCAGACAGGGAGAGGGAGGGCTGCAGCACATGATTACTACTGCTCTAGAGGAGGTCACTGTGTCCCCTTCAGGTCTGGCCGCCCAGAGGCAACTGCCTTCCATTGTCTCCTGTATTTAGAGCCCTGCTATGGCAGGTGCAGATTATCCTTATGAATTTGGCCTCCTATGTGAGCCATTCTGAGTCTCTGTAAGAAACCGCTTTCTGAAACTGCGTCTCCCTTACAACTTAGACGCATGCACAGAAGAAAATAAATCGCTCCATGCATCTGACTCGTATACATTCATTTACATTAAGCCTATGTTATGTATTACTGCCATTAGTTTGTTTGTACTGCTAATATTGTTTTATGCTCATTATTATTTTTTTTAAGAGTTAACAGTTGCATTTTTTTTAGATAATTATCAAGTCCTGCATGGTATGTATTGTAATGCTCCTAATATCTTATTACCATTTCCATACAGTATTTTAGGGAATGCTATACCTTTAAAGCTCGTCATAACTATTCTGATTTCAAAACACATCACAGCCCTGGACACAAAAACATTTTTGCATATCCCAATTAGGAAGTGTTTGCAGGGACATTTACTATTTATTTCTATATTTAAGGAGGGTTTATATTACAGTATAATTATATTTGTTATTCACAAGACTCTATGTTGTCTGGCAAAATAAGTATTTTTAAATAAACGGCTTTATTTCATGCCAGTTGCTAAATAAAACAGAGACATGTTTATTTTTCCTGCCAAATCCAATATGAGTTTGTTTCTGTAACTAGCTGTACAGTCTTCCCTAAATTCCCCTGGTGATTATAGCGGCATTACTCATACAACCCTGCATTACAGTAACAGGGAACTATCTCTAATTGGCATCCGGAGTGAATCTCTTATAATGCTGAAGTGTCTTTAAATTGCTCATAAAAGTAACATAACCGGAGAAACAAACTATCCTCTAATAGGATTTTCAATCAAAGTAGTGTGTGCATTTTGCCAGCGTTCTAGTACATCACATAGAGCGCTAAGGGGGAAGGAGAGACTCTAAAGCTCTTGAGATTATGAATATATGGCAGAAATGTAACGTTAATGGTTTCTAAACAGTATTTGTTATTAGTGCATGATGTTAGGAGCCCCCTGCACAAGTTATGGTGGCTAATCTTACAACTCTTTGGTCCATTATGAGAAAATGTTATTAAAAGAATAAATATTTGACGTGACAGTCTGTCCCCACTCCCCTAAATTGCCTGCAGTGTCTCATCTCCAGGCTTGTCCAGGAGAGACTTACAAAGTAGGTATGTTGTAGATTGTTGTGATAAAAAAACACACTTGAATTGTGTATCTGTAAGGGTCCCTTTAAGTCCAGGTAGCAGGTTTCGGCCATCAAAGGTCCCCCCTTTAGATGTCTGCTTACATTAATTGCAAACCTTCCAACATGACCCTCTCCAGAAGGGACAGAATGCTCTGCTACTGGACTTCCCTCTTAATGTATGATTGCCATCACCTGTGCTAAAACACACCTTCCTACCCCTGCTATATAATCCAGGGTTTATGCAGGACAATTACTGTGCCTGTAGGCATCTGACAATTATGCCACAATATGACCAGCGAGTAACGGGGGAGCTCTAAACTAGACCGAGCATAGTAAAGGCATTTTACACCAATTTGGCCAATGCAGAAACTTATGTTGCAGTTGTTCCTGCAATCATCGGCGCATAGTACAGATTTTTGGTACGCAAACGGGTCCTGCTGCATAGAATACAACCCGGCATCAGACTTGTCTCTGGCAGTCTGATGCCGTTTTGGGGGCGGAGAGTGGGCGGCGTTGGCCCCCGTTTGTGAAAACGGAGGTGCGTCGCCACTGTTTTGGGGTGGGAAGAGGCCAGGGATCTCCGTCGTAGGATGGAGATTTCCTGGCCTCCGCGATGGGTGGCTTGGGCGGAACCATGCGTGGTTTGATTCGATGCTGCATCCTAGGACGCAGGTCGGGTCACTTCCGCAGCAGGAGGCGTCTGCATGTAATAGACGCCTCCTGCTGCATCTACATTCAGTGCTTTTACTGTTGCTTCCATGGAAGGCAGTGATAGCTAAACCAACTACACCTGAGTGACCCCCATCATTTGCACCTGCTACAGGTATTATAGAAATAAACTACAATCTAGAATACACTGCCAAAATATCAATATATAATAATTAGAGATGAGCGGATTCGGTTTTACTCGGTTTTACTCGGTTCTCAAAACCGAATCTTATTGGCTATCCAAAACACGTGACACCCGTGAGCCAATAAGATTCGGTTTTGAGAACCGAGTAAAACCGAGTAAAACCGAATCCGCTCATCTCTAATAATAATAAGAGGCATGTTTGACCCAAATACAAATGACTATTTCGGTGCAGATTTACAGTAATCTACATAAACACTTAAAACGTCTGTACTATGGTTTTTACAGAAAGATCTTCACATAAAACATTGAAATCAATGGTTTTACTGCAATCAAGAGTTCTATGTTCGATCTGAGGCTCATTTTAGTTTTCAAGATTAAAAATTATTTTATGCCTAGAACATTGACAGAGGGCAGCATTGTTCATGGTATAGCAGAATGTCAGTGTGTGTGTGTGTGTGTGTGTGTGTGTGTGTGTGTGTGTGTGTGTGTGTGTGTGTGTGTGTGTGTGTGTGTGTAATCTATCTGATCTAATCTCTGACCTGTATGAAATATCCATGCTGCATTGCTCAATTACTCTCAACTCCAGTCCTCTAGTACCACCAAGATACAGGTCATGTTTTGCAGATTTCCTTAATCATGCACTTGTAACTTAATCTATTTTGCTGAGTCAGCAATTATCCCACATGCTTTCACAGGCAGAAATCCTCTAAACATGGAAACTTGAGGATTGAGGTTGCTCTATTTCACAGGTTCTCAAACTCGGTCCTCAGGACCCCACACAGTGCATGTTTTGCAGGTAAGCCAGCAGGTGCACAGGTGTATTAATTACTCACTGACACATTTTAAAAGGTCCGCAGGTGGAGCTAATTATTTCACTTTTCATTCTGTGAGACCTGCAAAACATGCACTGTGTGGGG